>NC_072002.2:60087468-60407676 GCF_028885655.2 Pongo abelii | reverse complement strand
TAGGGGGAAAATCAGGAGTTTGGTTTTAGATATGTTAATTTTGAAATAAACATAGCAATGTGGAGTAGGCTTGGACATGTGAATCCAAGCCTACTCTACATCGCTACATGTTTATTTCAAGTGATTAATAGAAACTTCCCATTTATTTCCCAAAACTAAAAAAAAAAACTTTAGTTTTAAATGATTACTTACTTTCTGATTCCTCATTGCTTAAAGTGTGTATGAGTGTACACATACACACACTCTCACACAGTGTACAACCCAGAAATGAAATGCCCAGAATTCCATCTCCTGGAAATAACTGTTGGTAATGGTTTGTTGTATTTTTCTTTAGTTTTTTTTCCCCATATACCCACACCCCAGAGCATATTTACTGTAATGTATAGTTAAGCGTGTTTTTCTGTGTTTATCAACTCTTTCTGTATAATTTACTCGTTATTGTTTCTCCATTTGAATGACTTTAAAATTGGTTTTTTACCTGTATGTAACTTATGTGGAGATCAAAAATAAAGAAATAGATTTTTCTTAATCTGCCTGGCATTTTTAGTTGTAAGAAATATCTTTTGTTGGCATGATGACACCAGTCTGTACTTTCAACTACTAGGGAGGCTAGGCAGGAGGACTGTTTGAGCGCAGGAGTTCAGGGCTGCAGTATGGTGTGATTGTGCTTGCAAATAGCCAGTGCACTCTAGGTTGGGCAACACAGTGAGACCTTGTCTCTGATTTTTTTTAAAAAAGGAAATACCTTTTGCTTAAATTATGTTACTTGATACACATGGAATTGATACACATAGAGTTGTCTGAATTTTATTTTGTGATCTGTAATTATTATTATATATACATTATGTCTTCCTTCTGTGTCTTTATTTTTATAAAGATAGAGATGGGATCTCCCTGTGTTGCCCAGGCTGGTCTCAAACTCTTGGGCTCAAGGGATCCTCCTGCCTCCCAAAAAAGTGCTGGGATTACACGTGTGAGCCACTGCACCTGACCTTTATTTATTTTTAACTGAAGTAGGTAAAGGCAGTTGCTCTTGTTGCCCAGGCTGGAGTACAGTGACGCAATCTCAGCTCACTGCAAACTCTGCCTCCCGGATTCAAGTGATTCTCCTGCTTCAGCCTCCCAAGTAGCTGGGATTACAGGCACCTGCCACTATGCCCGGCTAATTTTTTGTATTTAGTAAAGATGGGGCTTCACCATGTTGGTCAGGCTGGTCTTGAACTCCTCACCTCAGGTGATCCACCCACCTTGGCCTCCCAAAGTGCTGGTATTACAGGCATGAGCCACCGCGCCCAGCCCTATTTATTTATTTATTTATTTATTTAGAGACAGAGTCTCACTCTGTTGCCCAGACTGGAGTGCAGTGGTGCGATCTTGGCTCACTGCAGCCTCCGCCTCCCGGGTTCAAGTGATTCTCCTGCCTCACCTTCCTGAGTAGCTGGGACTACAGGTGCCTGCCACCACGCCTGGCTAGTTTTTTGTATTTTTAGTAGAGACGGGGTTTCACCATGTTGGCCAGGATGGTCTCAATCTCCTGAACTCATGATCCACCTGCCTCAGCCCTCCAAAGTGTTGGGATTACAGGTGTGAGCCGCCCATGCCCGGCCCCTATTTATGTATTTTGTGAGGTGGAGTCTGACTCTGTCACCCAGGCTGGAATGCAGTGGCCTGATCTCGGCTCACTGCAACCTCCGCCTCCCGGGTTCAAGCAATTCTCCTGCCTCAGCCTCCTGAGTAGCTGGGATTACATGTGCCAGCCACCATGCCTGGCTAATTTTGTAACTGCCCAAGGGGTTCACCTTGCCCACTGCCTAGACAGAGCCGATTCATCAAGACAGGGGAACTGCAATAGAGAAAGAGTAATTCACACAGAACAAGCTGTGTGGGAGACTGGAATTTTATTATTACTCAAATCAGTCTCCCCAGCATTCGGGGAGCAGAGTTTTTAAGGATAACTTGGTGGGTGGGGGGAAGCCAGTGAGCTAGGAGTGCTGACTGGTCAGAGATGAAATCACAGGGAGTCGGAGCTGTTTTCTTGCACTGAGTCAGTTCCTGGGTTGGGGCCACAAGATCAGATGGACCAGTTTATTGATCAACTGGTGCCAGACCAGGTGTGAGCTTGATGGTACTTGCAGCACCAAAGTTTTTAATTTTGATGAAGTCCAATTGATCTTTTTATTTTGTTGCTTGTGCTTTTGGTGCCATATCTAAGAAGGCTTTGCCTACCCAAGTTTATAAAGATTTTTTTGTTTTCTTCTAACAGTTTAAAAGTTTTAGCTCTCACATTAGGTGTATGATGCTTTTTGCATTAATTTTTGTATATGAGATAAGGTAAGGGTCCAATTTATTCTTTCATATGAGGATATCCAGTTGTTCTAGCACCATTTGTTCAGATTTCCCCGTTGAATTGTTTTGGCATTCTTGTCAAAATCAATTTGCCATATATGTAAGGTTTTATTTCTGGATTCTCAGTTTTGTTCCTTTGATCTATTTGTCCGTGTGCCAACACTATACTGTCTTTTTTTTATGTTTATTTTATTATTATTATACTTTAAGTTTTAGGGTACATGTGCACAATGTGCAGGTTAGTTACATATGTATACGTGTGCCATGTTGGTGTGCTGCACCCATTAACTCATCATTTAGCATTAGGTATGTCTCCTAAAGCTATCCCTCCCCCCTCCCCCCACCCCACAACAGTCCCCAGAGTGTGATGTTCCCCTTCCTGTGTCTATGTGTTCTCATTGTTCAGTTCCCATCTATGAGTGAGAATATGCAGTGTTTGGTTTTTTGTTTTTGCGATAGTTTGCTGAGAATGATGATTTCCAATTTCATCCATGTCCCTACAAAGGACATGAACTCATCATTTTTTATGGCTGCATAGTATTCCATGGTGTATATGTGCCACATTTTCTTAATCCAGTCTATCATTGTTGGACATTTGGGTTGGTTCCAAGTCTTTGCTATTGTGAATAGTGCCACAATAAACATACGTGTGCATGTGTCTTTATAGCAGCATGATTTATAGTCCTTTGGGTATATTACTGTACTTTGTAGTAGATTTTGAAATTGCCAAGTGTGAGTTCTCCAACTTTGTTCTTTTTCAAGATTTTCTGTCTGTTGTGGGTCACTTGCATTTCTGTATGCAATTTAAGTATCAGTTTATCAACTTCTGCAAAAAAAGGTAGCTAGGATTTTGCAAGGCATTGTGTAGAGTTTGTAGGTCCATTTGAGGAATATTATCATCTTAATATTGTGAAAGACATAGATTGTCTTTCCATTTAAATAAATTAAGTTGCATTTAATTTCTTTCAATAATGTTTTATAAGTTTCAGAGTACAAGTATTATGCTTCTTTCTCTCAATTTATCCCTAAATAATTTGTTCTTTTTATGCTATTATAAATGAAATTGTTTTACTAATTTCATTTTCTGATTGTCAACTCACTAAAATTTGGCCTCTGCCATACTGACCCTGCCTCAGCCTATACGGGTAGAGTACAGGGGTCACAAAGTCAAATGCCTGCAGGAGCCAGGTGTATAACCTGGAGGAGTGAAGCAGGCTGAGTGGGAGTGGTCACTGGGTCAGCCCGTGCCTGGTTTAGAGGGGACAGCCGCTCTCAAGTTCTAGTTGATGGTTGCTGTGAGGTTGTGATGGTTCAGCGTTGCCACATCTTATGATTTTCCAAGAAAAACTAGAAATCTGGATTTTTGTGTGAGAAATCCTAATTTGCAAATGTTAGCAACTAATCAGACACATACACACACATACACACACAGTATAGGCCAAGCAAATCATATATATTTTTAAGGATGATGTTTGAAGATGATGCCAGTGAACAAAATGAGAGTGAAATGTTTGATGTACCACTCACCTCCTTAACCGTAAGCAGTGAAGAGTCCCTGATGTGTCCACTAACATTTCTCTTGCCGTAGTAACCGTTTTCCTTCTTAATTTTTTCTTTCTGATTTCTCAGTCTAAGAACCCTGTTTATTACGGCAAGTTTGCTAAACATCATTACAGCATAGTTTGGGCTTGCTTTTTTGTTTTATTAACACTCATATAATGTTTTTCTATTATTCGTGATTTTAGGCAGTTTAACAAACTAGTTTGTATGAGGTATGCATTGGGTGACTGACTTCTGGATCTGATATCCACAGTTCACAGTGGGGAGTGAAGTAATTTGGAGGGGCATATTTCTTCTTGAATCATTACCATTTGTAAATGTTTGGCAGTCAGGTTCATTTCAACAAGCTGACCTCAAATTCCATGTCAAAAATGTTCATCTTTTCTTTCTTTTTAATATATAAAGGTCCTACTTTTTTGACTATTAGTCTGCTGGACATTCAGAGCAGAATAATCCAAAATAACCAAGAGCTTGTATAACTCATGTTTGCCTGCCTTAAAATTTCTTCAAGAAAGGAAGTATTTGAGTGATTTCAATGAGGTTTTTAGTCTGTTTGAATGAAACAACTTTATTTAAATGTCATTTAAATAATTTTTTCTTTTTTATTCAGCCTAACTTCCTATGTTATCTAGTTTGCGTATTAATGCCTGAAGGTTTCCTTGAAACCATAACTTATTTTTTTTAGTGAATAACTTTTTTTATGATGATAGAGATAATTTTGTACTTAGTGAAAAGTTGCAAATATAGTACAGAGACTTCCCATGTACTCTTCACCCAGCATCCTCTTGTGTCATCATCTTATATAACCGTACATTCTATGGCATGGAACAATGATTAAAACTAAGGAATTGGCCAGGCACGGTGGCTCACGCCTGTAATCCCAGCACTTTGGGAGGCCGAGGCAGGCGGATCACGCGGTCAGGAGTTTGGCTAACACGGTGAAACCCTGTCTCTACTAAAAATACAAAAAATTAGCCAGGTGCCTGTAGTCCCAGCTACTTGGGAGGCTGAGGCAGGAGAATTGCTTGAACCCAGGAGGCGGACGTTGCAGTGAGCCGAGATTGCGCGACTGCACTCCAGCCTGTGCAACAGAGCAAGATTCCGTCTCAAAAAAAAAAGAAAAATACACCCTAAGGAATTAATGTTGGTACAGGGTACAATAGTAGGATGTAGAACTTATTTGAACTTCACCAGTTTTTCCATTAATGTCCTTTTTCTAATCCAGGTCCCGCAATACACTTAGTTGTCAGATCTCTGTAGTTCTCTCCAGTCTCTTCCAGTTTCTCAATCTTGTCTTTCAGGACCACATTCCTTCAGTTATTTTGTAGACTGTCCCTTAGTTTGGGTTTTTGTCTGATGTTTTCTCATGATTAGATTGAGGTTACGCATTATTGGGAATATCCTATTGGGGTGTCTGATGTTAGTATTACTGGTGATGTAACTTTGATCACTTGGTTAAGGCATTATCTTCCAGGATTCTCCACTGAAACTTACTATTTTCCTGTTTGTTGTTATTAAATATTTGGGAGGAGATACTTTGAGACTATGCAGATACTGTGTTTCTCTTAAACTCTTCACTTACTCACTTTAGCATCCATGGGTAGATCTTACCTGTGGCAGTTACCATGTTGTTCTTGTGGTAAATGTTCTGTTTTTCTCATTCCTTCTGTTAATTCTATTAATTGGAATTCTCCTGTATGGAAGAATTGTCACTTCTCACCCATTTTATTTATGTATTTATTCATTCAGGTAATTATGTCAGTATGGGCTCCTGGATATTTATTTTATTCCAGTACTACAATTGTTCTGTTGCTCAAGTTGTTCCGTCCTTTTCTCCCTGATTTTTGAGTGAATTTGTTTGTCAAGGTGAAGACAAACCTGTTGTGGCTGAAGATATGTAGAGACTGATCTATTTAACTTAACCCCTGGCAAAATGGTGTACAATCTAATTAACTTTCCCCTTCTATTTTTTGAATCAGAATTTGCTGCTTACTGTGATGTCTTTTTCTATTAGGATCAGACTAGTGAATCTCCAAATTTAACACACTCAATATTGGATAATACGAAATGTGAAACACATTTCTGTTTCATATTTGTTCATATCTGTTAAAAAACACTGATAAAGTGAATTTAGGTTTCATTTGTTACATGATGAAATTTAGATTTTATGTGCAACTTTAAAATTCCTCCTGCTGAAAGCATCAATTATTGTGATAAATTATTTCACATTATATATGTTGTTTTTAGGAAAAGAAGAAATATGAAACCCCTCAGAGGGAAGAGTCCAGTGAAGTGTCCCTTCCAAAAACCTTCAGAGAGCAGGAAATCCCTTCTCTAGCCTGTGAATTCAAAGGAGACCATCTGAAGGTGGTAACTGATTCCCAACTCCAGGATGATGCCAGTGGACAAAATGAGAGTGAAATGTTTGATGTACCACTCACCTCCTTAACTATAAGCAGTGAAGAGTCCCTGACGCGTAACACAGAGCCCCCAAAGGAAGGGGGAGAGGCCAGACCCTGTGTGGGGGACAGTGCAGTCACACCAAAGGTCCACCCTGGAGACAATGTTGGAACTAAAGTAGAAACCCCCAAGAACTTCACAGAGGTAGAGGAAAATATGTCAGTACAAGGTGGACTTTCAGAAAGTGCACCCCAATCTAATTTTTCTTATACTCAGCCAGCAATGGAAAATATACAAGTCAGAGAAACTCAGAATAGTAAAGAAGACAAACAAGGCCTGGTTTGTTCTTCAGAGGTGCCACAGAATGTTGGCTTGCAGAGTTCTTGCGCAGCCAAACATGGTTTTCAGACACCTAGAGTGAAGAAACTGTATCCCCAGTTGCCAGCTGAAATTGCCGGAGAAGCACCAGCTTTGGTGGCAGTGAAACCCTTGCTTCGTAGTGAGCGACTCTACCCAGAACTGCCGTCTCAACCGGAACTAGTACCATTTACTAAAGAACAGCTAAAAATCTTGGAGCCTGGTTCATGGCTGGAAAATGTCGAATCATATTTAGAAGAATTTGACAGCATGGCTCATCAAGACAGGCATGAATTTTATGAGTTGCTTTTGAACTACTCACGATGTAGGAAGCAACTGCTGCTGGCTGAAGCTGAGCTGCTTACTCTGACGTCTGATTGCCAAAATGCTAAAAGTCGGCTGTGGCAGTTTAAGGAGGAACAAATGTCTGTACAGGTATTTTGATCAGAAGCCTGGGGAATTTGCAGCGGAGCTGCTATTCCTAGGATGTTGTCCGGGTCTGGAGTCTGTGCCTTACACCCACACTGACGCTGCCTCAGCCTAGAGTAGTAGAGTGCAGGGATCACAAAGTCAAATGCCTGCAGGAGCCAGATGTATAACCTGGAGGAGTGAAGCAGGCTGAGTGGGACAGTGGTCACTGGGCCAGCCTATGCCTGGCTTAGAGGGGACAGCCGTTCTCAAGTTCTAGTTGATGGTTGCTGTGAGGTTGTGATGGTTCAGCATTGCCACATCTTATGATTTTCCAAGAAAAACTAGAAGTCTAGATTTTAGTGAGGAATCCTAATTTGCAAATGTTAGCAACTAATCAGACACATACACACAGTATAGGCCAAGCAAATCATGTCTCCAGCTGAAATTCAGCCCATGGGTCATTAGTTTGTGACCTTGGGCATAATGCCACTAACATCCAATGGGAAGAGAGTGTCAGGGTTGAGAAGGGATGAGGAAACTGAAGGTGTTATGATCACTTTGGCCTCCATGGGGGATTACAAGCATCAGCCGCCGCACCTGGCCCACTGCTGACTACTAGAGTTACTCTTCCCTTCTCTGAATTTGCGATGTATTTGTGATTGGCCTTATGTTCCTTTGCACCTGATCATATATTTGCTGGTAATGTTCTCTACACAGTAATATGTCTCCTCACCATCTAATGGTCTTGCATCTAATGGTCTTCCTCATTGAGTGGGGATGAGGAATCTGAAGGTAGTAACTGATTCCTAGCTCCAGGATGATGCCAGTGGACAAAATGAGAGTGAAACTCACCTTCTTAACTATAAGCGATGGAGAGTCCTGATGTGTAACACAGAGCCCCCAAAGGAAGGGGGAGATGTCCTCTCAAGGTGGAGAGGGGATGGAGAAGACCATTAGATGCAACCCTATGGAGGCCAAAGTGATCATAAGCCATTTCACAGTGGCTTAGGAGAGATGGCAAGGAAGAAGAGGTTACTCTTGACAAGTTTCGCAGTGAAGGGAAGCTGGAGGAGATATTGGAGAGAAACATGTCATTCCCCTATCCCTAATCCTCATTCATTGGCAGACCTGTATATTTCTGTAGATAGGAAGGAGGGAAATATTTGGAAATACTGTATTGAAGAAGAGAGGATAGAATCAAGAACACAGCTGGTGGAGTATGTATTCTCTTGAGTAGAACTATGAAGGATGATGAGGGTAGATCCAGAGATGTTTTGAGGTACCTTGAAGTTTAGGAGATATCGCATTGGCTTCATGTTCATAAAATAGAAGGTAAGATCATCAATCATGAGAGTCTTAGGGACAAGTTCTGTTATTTTCTTGCAGCTTTCACTGCTGACTACTACTTTTTTTTTTTTTTTTAAATGGAGTCTAGCTCTGTCGCCCAGGCTAGGGTGCAGTGGTGTAATCTTGGCCCACTGCAACCTCTACCTCCTGGGTTCAGGCAATTCTCCTGCTTCAGCCTCCCGAGTAGCTGGGATTATAGGCGCCCACCACCATGCCCAGCTAATTTTTATATTTTTAGTAGAGACAGGGTTTCACTGTGTTGGCCAGGCTGGTCTCAAATTCCTGACCTCGTATCTACCTGCCTTGGCCTCCCAAAGTGCTGGGATTACAAGCATCAGCCGCTGCGCCTGGCCCACTGCTGACTACTAGAGTTACTCTTCCCTTCTCTGAATTTGTGATGTATTTGTGATGGGCCTTATGTTCCTTTGCACCTGATCATATATTTGCTGTTAATGTTCTCTACACAGTAATATGTCTCCTCACCATGATTATAAGCTCTTTGAAGATGGTACTGAAGCCGATGTACCTTATACTTGCTGCCTGCTTACTTCAAATGGAAAGAGTAACTGGTTTCATATTGTACCTTTTTGTCCTCTGGTAGGGTATCTGTGCAGATCAAGTGAAAGTTTCCAGCTATCATCGCTACCAAAGGGTAGAAATGAATGAAAATGCACTGGTGGAGCTAAAGAAGCTATTCGATGCCAAATCTGAGCACCTCCACCAGACCCTGGCCCTTCATTCTTATACTTCCGTGCTCTCAAGATTGCAAGTGGAGTCTTACATCTATGCATTGCTCAGTAGTTCAGCTGTTCTGAGATCTTTAGCAATTCACCAGCAAGGCCGAGGTGTGTAAGTAATGAAGCTCTCACTCTTTCTTGTGTTTTGAAATAAAAAAAAATTGAGGGGTATAGTCTGGTTGAATTGACTGTATAGTAATTGGTCTTACAAGGTACCATTTGTGCTTGCAGTTTTACCAGGCCTCCCCTACTGCAGGATTGAGATCTGCCTTAATGACATTTCTTAGGAGCATTGCCAGGTCTCCTTTCTCCATGGCTGTCTTTCTCTGCTTCTTTAGGATGCCAAAAAGCTCACTGTCTTATCATTAATATCCTTTGCTGTCCTAGTTAATGTGCTTGTTACCAAGTTGAGTCCAAATATAGTTTTTGATTATAAAAGTAATCATCGGAATACTTCTTCACACTTTATCTCTTGTGGTTTGTTTGGGCTGCTTTGTTTGTAGGGCTGTTTTGTTTAATTTTCCAACAGAGGATTAATAATGTTCTGAATTTTTCATCTTATTTTGCATTTTAAGAAATTAGTCTATGACATGAATGTTAAGTATGCTTATTGAATTATGCAGTTTTTATTTCTGGGGGATATATTAGGATGCTTTAAAGTAAAAGTCTCCCTCCCCCATTTTCTTAACTAATCAAATAACTGGGGGTAGGTCAGAGATGTACTGATTTTCAAATAAAAGATAGTGGATTATGGCCAGGTGCGGTGGCTCACACCTGTAATCCCAGCAATTTGGGAAGCTGAGATGGGTGGATCACTTGAGGTCAGGAGTTCAAGACCAGCCTGGCCAATATGGTGAAACCCCTTCTCTACTAAAAATACAAAAACTAGCTGGGCGTAGTGGCGGGCACCAGTAATCCCAGCTACTCAAGAGGCTGAGGCAGGAGAATGGCATGAATGCGGGAGGCAGAGGTTGCAGTGAGTCAAGATCGCGCCACTGCACTCCAGCCTGGGCAACAGAGTGAGACTGTGTCAAAAAAAAAAAAAAAAAAAAAGAATTATGATGAGGTTGATTTTTTCCATTGTTTTGAAATACTTCAAAGTTAAACACATTTTTGGCTTGTCTGTTTATAAAAATTTAAGTATTTTGATGTAACTTTTATTTTTATCTGCACTAAATATTTTAAAGGTTTTTTGTTGTTATTGGTTTAAGTGAAGACACTAAAAATTCCCCCAAAAACACCATTTATGAGAGACTCATTTAATCTCTTTCATTAACAGCATCTAAGCAGACAGAAAGCATTCCCTCTGATCTGTGTCAACTAAAGGAATGCATTAGTGTCTTATTCATGTTCACCAGGAGAGTTAATGAAGATACTCAGTTTCATGATGATATTCTTCTCTGGCTGCAGAAATTGGTAAGGGGACAGAAATAGACACAGTAGTCTTTGTTTTATTTCTTTCATAATTTAGGAATTATCTGTTATTTCATTACATTTGGTCTTCAACAACTTTTTCAGCTAATTTATTTGATGAGTTTATTAATGACTTTTCTTTGGTCATGATACATGGTAATAAGTTATTTATGTAGTGCATTATTGAGCACAAAGTATGTTTCTCTCTAATAAAGATTGTGCTAAATGAACTCTGGACTTCAACTTTGAAAGAAATGGAAATGCAGGAAGTATGTGAAATTGAAGACTAGATGTATATTCAGAATATAGGTACAGGTTGAGGATTCCTAATTCAGAAATCTGAAATGATCCAAAATTCCAAACTTTTTGAGTGCGGATACGATGCCACAAGTGGAAAATTCCACACCTAAGTACTTAATAGAAATTTTGTCTCATGTACAGAATTACAAAAAATTTTGTATAGACCAACTTTCAGGCTGTATATAAGATGTATATGAAACAAATGAATATTGTGTTCAGACTTATGTTTCAGCCCCAAATGTATTAGTCCTTTTTCATGCTGCTGATAAAGACATACCTGAGACTGGGAAGAAAAGGAGGTTTAGTTTGACTTACAGTTCCATATGGCTGAGGAGGTCTCAGAATCATGGCGGAGGGCAAAAGGCACTTCGTACATGGTGGTGGCAAGAGAGAGTGAGGAAGAAGCAAGAGCAGAAACCCCTGATAAACTCATCAGATCTTGTGAGACTTATTCACTATCATGAGAATAGCACGGGAAAGACCGTCCGACATGATTCAGTTACCTCCCACTGGGTCTCTCCCACAATGGAGAAGAAGAAGAATTCTATCTTATTCTGGATGATAGAATTCAAGTTGAGTTTGGGTGGGAACACAGCCAAACCATATCACCAAGATATCTTATTATGTTTATGCAAATATTCCAAAATCCGAAAAAATCTGAAATCTGAAATACTTCTGGTCTTGTGCATTTTAGATAAGGTATTGATCAAAAAATTTTCTATGTCTCATTCTTTTTGTCATGTGATATTTAATGTCATGCTTAAAAATGTTTCTTTTAAGAGAAAGAAGAAAGGTAAAAGGATTTGGAAAACTTAGGAAACATGTTGGGTGTGTTATGGGAAGAGGGGTATTTATTTATTGGTTATGTTTTTCGGTGGGGCTGCCTTGGATGCTCTTTTTAGGTTTGTACTAGAGTTCTTAAATGAGGGGTAATGTTTCAAGCATACTTATTTGGATTTAAGAAACTATTACAAACTAAGAATAGATTAAACTACTTGACTTATATCTATTCACTTGTGGCCAGGAAATTAGTGATTTGTAATTTGCCAAAGAAGAAAAAGCTAGATTTGTAGAGAATCTGCTTATGATGTTATCATAGTACTCATAGATTTGTAGGCCTCTGGTAGAAACTCAGCCAGTGAATAGTATATCTTGTGTCTGGTTACTCTTTTGAAAGATTGCATTTATTGAAGCACTGGATAAATGACTTTACTAGACCCCTAGATAAATTATTTCTTTTTTAAAAAATAGTGAGATCATATGACCTTTATTGTTCAGGTATCCGTGCTACAAAGAGTTGGCTGTCCTGGAGATCACCTCTTCCTTCTAAACCATATTCTTCGATGCCCTGCTGGTGTTAGTAAATGGGCTGTTCCTTTCATCCAGGTATGAGGAATCGTCGACTCATTCTGAGGGGTTGGGGGAGAGGTTTTATTAGACATTTTTCCTGAAGAAATTGCTGAAAAAAAAGGACTATTTAAAAAATAGTAATATTTAAAATAAAATTCTTAAAATATATCCAGTATACATTTATAAAAGTTCTTAGACTGAAACTTGTTGGGCTACCCATAATTGATAGTACAGACTGTACTAAGTCTGCTTGTAGTCTGGCTGGGTAGTTTCAGTCGCATTTAATTCTATACAATTCCTGTGCAGGAAGGCTCACCAGGACTTTTTTCCCATGGTACTCAATACAGCTTCCTAAGTCAATCTGTCTTACACCACAGTTGGTACCTGTCAAACAGAAGCCACCACATCTCAAAGTTCTTTAATACTAGCAGAGATTTCAGGTCTATGTGATCAACTCTTGTATACTTAGGAGTTGACTAGGTGGTTTTTAGATTCTCCTCTCTGCTGTTGCCTTTGGGTCATTTTGTTACTCATAGCAACCACTTAGAATTTGCAGGAGCCAAAATGTTTGCCAAGTTCAGCTTCTCCACACCTCCTTTTCTTTAGCATTTCTGGTGGCAAGAAGTCTGAGTCTTATTAGGTAGAAGGAGAATTTTTTTTTGTTTTTGTTTTGTCTCTCTTTGGATTAAAGTAGCAGTAGTGTCCTTCATCCTATGTTGTTACAGATAATTGGTGGAAACTGCTCAGTTACCTCTGCTCTTTGAGTACAGCTGACTCAGTGCCACCAGGTAACCCATGGGCTGTGCTTTACTCTTGTGTATTAGGTACCAGTTTCAGCTTTGTTCTCTTAACAGCAACTTTGGTCAGAACGCTTGTGAACCAAGATTATGGACACTTGGGTTATTTGTTTTCTACAGTATGCTTTTTGCTTTTCTGATTTCAGATCAAAGTGTTGCATAACCCATCAGGGGTCTTTCATTTTATGCAATCCCTTGCCCTGCTGATGTCTCCTGTCAAGTAAGTGTGGAAGAGCTTTGTGAAGTAGAGATTGAAATGCTTCTTTCTTCTAAAGGATTGGCTCCTGAAACTGCCCAGATCCAAAGAACAGCTAAGGGAAGTGTTGGCATTCTAGAATTTAACATTGCAGATTTTCTTTGGGTTTGATACTTGTTTCAAAGTGACCCTTCAACTGCTTATATATAAGCAACCATTTTTATGGGTTCCCCCTTTTAGTGGGTTTGTCCCTCGTGTCATATATGCTATTGTGAAAGGTGCTACAGACAGAAAAGGTGATCTGTTTCTTGGAAGAAGAGATTTAATGCCAGAAGAGAAATAGCACAGAGAGATTTAAGTGCTAAATTGTGAAGCTATGCAATAGAAATGAAGAGAATAAAGAGTTGAGTGGAGTAGTTAGAGAGGGTTTCATGGTAAATGAGCTATGTTTGAAGAATGGATTGGACTGGGCATGGTGGCTTACACCTGTAATCCCAGTACTTTGGGAGGCTGAGGCAGGTGGATCACCTGAGGGCAGGACTTTGAGACCAGCCTGGCCAACATGGTGGAACTCCGTCTCTACTAAAAATACAAAAATTAGCTGGGCATGGTGGTGTAATCACCTATAATCCCAGCTACTTGGGAGGCTGAGGCAGGAGAATCATTTGAACCTGGGAGGCGGAGGTTGCAGTGAGCCGAGATCGTGCCACTGCACTCCAGCCTGGGTGATAGAGCAAAACTCCATCTGAAAAAAAAAAAAAAGAATGGATTGGATTTCAGTGGAGAACAGGACAATGGAGAACATGTAGGTGGGAGAACAGTGTGAGCAAAGGCCCCAACACAGGTTAGGATAGCTGTGCAGAGCACAGGTAGATCAGTGTGGCTGAAGCAAAGGTGTGTGCGGGAGCTGGTAATAAAGGTGAAGAACTTGGGTGGGTTGGATTATAGAAGTCCTTGAAATTAAGTGAGGAATTTAGATTTGATGATTCCTCTCCCTTACTGCCTTGGATACAAGGGCCTGCTCCTGCACGTGGTAGATAATGATTTGACTCACAAGTGTTTTTGCATTTATATCTATGTTTTGGCCTTAAACAAGCCTCTCCATTACCTGTTTTCTTTTTTTTTGATGGAGTCTCTCTCTTTCGCCAGGCTGGAGTGCATTGGAACAATCTCAGCTCACTGCAACCTCTGCCTCCTGGGTTCAAGAGATTCTCCTGCCTCAGCCTCCCGAGTAGCTGGGACTACAGGCGTGTGCCACCACACCCAACTAATTTTTGTATTTTTGGTAGAGACGGGGTTTCACCATGTCGGCCAGGATGGTCTCGATCTCTTGACCTCATGATCCACCCGCCTCAGCCTCCCAAAATGCTGTGATTACAGGCGTGAGCCCCTGCACCCAGCCTCCATTACCCTTTTTTATTCAGTGAGTCATAGTTGCTAAAATAGTTTCCCTGGCAAGACTTTGTGAGCCTGGTTTGAGTTAAGGTCCACAGCATATGTATTGAGGTCCTGCATCATGCAGGGAGCTGTGCTAGTGTAGCTGCTTTTCTGCAATTACTCATCATTACTAATTCAGAATGGTTGCATTCTCCACCAAAATTAGTGAAGTTTTAGTAGCCTTGGTTTTTGGCCAGTTCTTATTCACTAATTTAAACCATTTGAAGATTGGGTTGACGCGTGGCTCTTCTTCAGGGTGAGTAGAGAATCCACAATGCACTCACGTGGCCTTCATCTAAGTGATGGGAGTGATTATTCTTGTCCTTTAGAAATCGAGCTGAGTTTATGTGCCACATGAAGCCCAGCGAGCGGAAGCCGTCCTCCTCAGGGCCTGGGTCCGGGACCTGGACGCTAGTAGACGAAGGAGGAGAAGAGGTAACTTGTCATATCTGCATTATTTTGATGAATCATTGTGAACTCTTATGCACCAAGTATTGTTCTAAGCACTTTTCACATAGTATCTCATTTAATTCTCTCAGCAACCCCATGAGGTAAAGACTTATGATTCCTATTTTATAGATGAGGAAACTGAGGTGCAGGGGTGTGAAGTATCTTCTCTCAAACCATAGGGTCATTAAATGTGGAGCCTCCAGAGCCTATGCTTTGAGCCAGTGTGTTGTGCTGCACCCCTTCTCTAGAATATCATTCTGTTCAGCTGGGAGAATTTGGCACCTGGAAATTAAAGTCATATTATGTAAGAAGTATATTAGGAGTTTTTTTATGCAGTAACAAGTTTCTGGGGTTGGAGCCTTACCTACAGATGATATGAATCTGAGTAATAAAGAGCTGGAGCTTAGCAAAGTTTTCCCTTCACTCATAAACTTCTTATCCGGAAATTCTCATTTGAAAGGTAGAAGATGGCTTTCCATTTTTGGTGAGAATTTAATGATCAAAATCCAGCTTCTCGAGATCACGCTTGTTAATTTTCCTTTTTACTATACTCATTGTGATTATGTTTGTAAGCAGTTCTGTTCTCCAGCTAATTATCGTTCTAGTCCTTTATTTTGGTCTGAATCTTGATTTGGTGTTCTTGTCTAGGATGTCCAGTGACCGATTTATTATAATCCCTCTCTTAAAAGGAGATGAAAGTGTTCAGCCAACAGTTCTCAGAATGACAGCTGTGGCAGCTGTGGGATTGTGTCTGTGTATTTCCCAGAGTGCTCATTCAGAAGTGGGGAGCCCCCTTCACAGTCGTTTTTCTCTTCCTGAGACTTGCAGGAGGAGGTGGTCAGGTGGTGGTAAATGACGTGGACGTGCAGGCGTCTTTGCTAGAAACTGAGGAGTCATTCTAAAGCAAGCTTCTCAGGAGCCAGTACAGATTGGTCTTTTAAAGATTGTAGTGGAGCAGTATGTTTTTTTTAGAGTGGTCTTTCTTGGGGGAGATGTCTTTTTTTCTGGTAGGTTTCCTGCATTTAATCCCAGACAGATAATGATTAAGGAGCATTATAATTACTTGTAATGATTAGGTGTTATAAATACTTCAGTCAAAATATTTGATTAATTATCTCACCCTGCATTGGTGCCTGGCTCCTGTTTAGCACTTCCTAAATATTCAGTGAATTCAAGAACTTGGTGAGTAGATGAGAAAGTTGGGAGTGCCATTGCCTCAAAAAAGGCTGTAGGGAGGAAGGCACTCTGAATTATCCACATCAGTGGTTTCTTGAATCTAGCTGTGTACTAGAATCACCTGGGCAACTTGCAAACCTTGCCCAGGCCCACACCCAGACATCCAAATAGTTAAAAGCCTCCCTAGGGGTTAAATGTACAGCTGAGTTGAGAATAGCTAAGTTGAGAACTACTGCCTTAAGTAGAGTTTCTGAAATTGCTTGTTTGTTAGCCATTTTAGACACATAATAAGAGTGTAAAAATCGAGTGGCTTAAGGAAATTATGAATGATTTGCATTAGTCCCTTGTTGAAATTGAGGTGATATATTACATTCTTCAGGTTCTCAGGATCTTTTTACTTCCTTCCCTTTTTAATGGTAGCGTATCTTAGGACATGAATCAACTTGGTTTCTAAGAGGACTTTAGTGCTCTGTGTCAAACAAAAAGACCACAAAGATTTCCCCTATGTAATCTTTGTGTATGACCACTGTTATTTTTATACTGCTTTTGGCAGCACTAATTGACAACAGAATTTTAGTCACCTATAGCAAATGTCAATTGCTTCGTCTTAAGTCTGTTGCATACTACATAGATCTTGATTTTGGGAGAAGAGAATTGCAGCTAACATAACTTTGAACTCTCATCTATGGTTCTTGTTTTTTTTTGAGATGGAGTCTCATTCTGTCACCCAGGCTGGATTGCAATGGTGTGATCTCGGCTCACTGCAACCTCCGCCTCCCAGGTTCAAATAATTCTCATGCCTTGGCCTCCCAAGTTGTTGGGATTACAGGTGCATGCCACCACGTCTGGCTAATTTTTGTATTTTTAGTAGAGATGGGGTTTCACCATGTTGCCCAGGCTGCTCTTGGACTCCTGACCTCAGGTGATCTGCCCTCCTCGGCCTTCCAAAGTGCTGGGATTACAGGCATGAGCCACCGCGCCCGGCCCATCTGTGGTTTTTTAATTGATGTTATCAAAGCACTGATCCCTATAAGGTCCTCACTCTAGAGGATTTCTTTTTTTCTGTTTTCTTTGGGATGGACATTTAATGAGAGCAGTTTCAGTCACTGGCTATGACCCAGATACACATAAAATTGTGCTTGCAATTTCAGGGGATTTACTGTGTAACTATCTGTGGAACTGATACTATAAATTTCTGTCCTGGAGAAAAGGTCCATGAAGACTCATGAGGATATCACATGTATACCATTGAGACCTGTGATAATTTAGCTCCTGTAACTCTAGATCATAGTGTGATCTGATCAAATCTGCTGACATGATTTTTTGTCTTTTCTCTTAGGATGAAGACCCTGAGACCAGTTGGATTCTCCTTAATGAAGATGATTTGGTTACCCTTTTAGCACAGTTCCCCTTTCATGAACTCTTTCAACATCTTCTTGGGTTTAAAGCAAAAGGTAGACTCATTTCTCTTATGTGTAAAACGTGGTAGTGGCAAGTGTAAACACAGGAACTCTGCATTGAGTCTTCTTTTTTTTTAATGAGATGGAGTCTTGCTGTGTCACCCAGGCTGGAATGCAGTGGCGCGATCTCGGCTCACTGCAACCTCTGCCTCCCTGGTTCACGCCATTCTCCTGCCTCAGCCTCCCGAGCAGCTGGGACTACAGGTGCCTGCCACCACTCCCGGCTAATTTTTTGTATTTTTAGTAGAGATGGGGTTTCACCATGTTAGCCAGGTTGGTCTCCATCTCCTGACTTCGTGACCCGCCCGCCTTGGCCTCCCAAAGTGCTGGGATTACAGGCGTGAGCCACCGTGCCTGGCCCGAGTCTTACTTCTTGTGTAGGCTCCAACTCGGGTTTGTTGTGCCTAGCTGTTCTAGGCTTCTCTTGTGCTTGTAATTTCCCATTTGGTGCTTAAATGTGAGAAAGCTAACTAGCTTGCACATTGCCCAGCTTAAATAAATTGTTTTTAATTTGGCACATTGTCTCAAGTTTTTTCCCATTTCATGTTGATATGGGAGCCAGAGCAATGAGATTGTCAGTTCTTCTCCATCTTGGCTTTGAGTGCTCATTAAAATATTTATACAGCTGTATCCATTCATGTTTTTTCATAGTAATTATGATTTTTTTTCTTTTATCTGATTAACTTCTAGGTGATTATTTACCTGAAACAACAAGACCTCAAGAGATGATGAAAATTTTTGCCTTTGCCAACTCACTAGTGGAACTTCTGGCTGTGGGGTTAGAAACCTTTAATAGAGCACGCTATAGGCAGTTTGTGAAGCGAATTGGTTATATGATCAGGTAATAATGCTGTTGGTCCATCTTCTCCGTTCCTTTCACCCTGGTCAGACACAGATATTGCATAATTGGGATGATGGACATTTTAGTTGTAAACCTCAGGTCTTATTTCTTGTTAAAGTTAAGATTTTTTTCTTCACCATCTATAAGATGGGAATTTCATAAGTGCTTCCAGTCAGAATATTTCGTTAATTATCTCAGATTTAACTGGCTTGCTAGATGATTGTTCTTGGAGTTGAGATCCCCAAAGCTGTTGCTGGGTTGAAGTCTGGGCAAGAGAGAAGGCATCTAGGAAAATGCAGGCTCTTACTGCTTCAACTGTCTTAATAAATTTAGAGAATATGTATTGCTTTTCTTTGAATTAATTTTATACTCTTTTTTTCTGCTTTATTAATTTTAATTGTCTTTACTGGATCATTTCTTACAGCATATATGTATTTGCAGCATATACAGCAAAACTTCTCTCCCTCCTTACTTTTGCTTCCAAAACAAAATTACTTTTAATTCATTTATTTTATCTTATTTTTTTATTTTTTTGAGATGAGTCTCTCTCTTTCGCCCAGGCTGGAGTACAGTGGGTGCAATCTCGGCTCACTGCAACCCACGACTCCTGGGTTTCTTGTGCCTCAGCCTCCTGAGTAGCTGGGATTACAGGTGTGCACCACCACACCCAGGTAATTTTTGTATTTTTAGTAGAGATGGGATTTCACCGCATTGCCCAGGCTGGTCTCAAACTCCTGGACTCAAGTGATCCATCCGCCTTGGCTTCCCAAAGTGCTGGGATTACAGGTGTGAGCCACTGTGCCTGGCCTAATTCATTTATTTTAGATATGTATCCATTAGCTTTATAAATCAGTCAAGTGATTATAGGATGCCCTGAAAGAGTGGGGGTCCCTTTTTTTTTGAGACAGGGTCTCACTGTCACCCAGGCTGGAGTGCAGTGGTGCGATCTTGGCTCACTGCAACCTCTGCCTCCCAGGTTAAAGCCATTCTCCCACCTCAGCCTCCCGAATAGCTGGGACTATTGTTGTGTGCCACCACACCCAGCTAATTTTTTGTATTTTTAGTAGAGATGGGGTTTCTCATGTTGGCTAGGCTGGTCTCCAACTCCTGACCTCAAGTGATCCGCCTGCCTTGGCCTCCCAAAGTGCTGGGATTACAGGCATGAGCCACTGCGCCCGGCCTGGGGGTGCCTTCTGAGGTCTAGGGAAAGCCTTGAGTATAGAGTTAGGAGAATGAGATAGTGGGAGGGAGGATGGCTGGTGCCTTGGAGATAAATTTGTTAAAAGCTAAAAGCCCATCTACCTGTTATTAACAGAAGTCCATCCAGACATTTGTTTTCTGATTTTGCTTAATAAATAAGACCATAAATAAAATTTGTCCCTAAGCTCACATACATGATGTAGGATTGCGTGCTTACTGTATGCCAGGACTGTGATCTCTTATTTTGTTCTCTCAGTAACTCTATAGGAAGGACGTTGATATCATTACTGTTTTAAGATCACTGTTTACATTATTGTGTAAATAACAGCTGTAGTGTATTATGATTATTCTTTCTTTGTTTTTCTTTCCATCTGCTTACTTTTCTTTGTACCTAGTGCAGATTCTTCTCATACCTTCTAACTGCAGAACAGTTTCCCATAAGGGCTTGCCTTCAGATCGTCTATTAGTTCCCATTTTATTCCTCCATCCTCACTTGAACTTGCTTTTCCTCCCACCACTACGGAAACAGCTCCTACAGATGAAGATCTCTAATGAACCTTGTGCTCCTGATCCAGTGGCCAGTTCTGGGTCTCTTCATCCTACTTGGCATCTCTCACGTAGCTTACATAGCAGCCTTTCTCATAGTTAGTTGATCATTTTATCCTTAAAACATTTTCTTTGCTTGGTTTCCAGGATACTACATTCTCCTGAGTTCTCCACCATTTCACTGACAATACCTTTTCTGCCTCCTTGGTTTTTTCATTCTCACTTCCAGACTTAACGTTAGAATGTCTCAGGGCTCAGTCCCTGGACCTCTCTTCTCTTTATCTACACTTGCTTTTTGAGATGTCATTCATTCATCTTTAAATATCTAAACACTGTTACAATTCTCAGAGTTATATTTCCAGCCCATACCTCTCTCATAAACACATTGTATATTCAGCTACCAACCAAGCACCTCCACTTGGATGACTCATTAACATTGTAACGTAATGTTCTCAAAGTGAACTCACTTTCCCCACCTCCCAAACTACTCCCCCCAGTTTCATTAAGTAGCAACTCTATTCTAGTTTCTCAGGCCAAAACACCTGGTGCCACCTGTGGCTTTTCTTTCTTTTATACGCCACATTCAATCTAACTGCAAATTTTATCATCTCCACCATCAAAATACCATCTTTTATCAAATCTAAAATGCCACCAATTATTTTTTAAGATATATTTTATGTGCCACTAACATAGGGAAAATGCTGCCAAATTATGGCATCACATCATTAATATTAACATGGATTCTGACGTTCTAATTGCAGAGATATTAGTGTGAAAGACGTTCATCCTTTTGAATCAATGAAACATGCTCTTTCCAGAATCTAGCTGCTTCTTACCACCTTCGCTGCTAGCACCCCATTTCATTCCTAAACCTCCTAACTTATCTTCTTGCTTCTGTCCTTTCCCCACCTCAGTGTATTCTTAAACAGCCAGCGTTCCTTATGAATTGTGAGTCAGCCCATTCACTGTCTACCCAGGACCCTACTGTGCTCCCCACTGCACTCAGGGAAAAAGCCGAAGTCCTCACAGTGGCCTGCAGGGCCCCTCATGATCTGGTTTCCTGCCACTTTTCTGATTTCATCTCCAGCCAGTCTCCCTCTCAGCATATTGGCCTCCTTGCTGTTCCTAAACATACCTGACACCCCTTGGAGTTTTGCATTGGTTGTTTCTTCTACGTGGACACTCTTCTCATGGACACTATTGTGATTCGTCACTGTTTTCCAGACGTTATCAAATGTCCCTCTTTAGTAAGGCCTTTCGTGCTCCCAACCCACCTCCTTACCCTGCCCACCGGTCCACCTCTAGACATACTTTATTCTCTTCTCTGGCTTTATTTTTCTCAGTGTCACTTACAACCATGTGACAGACTATATATGACTTTATTTTATTTGTTGTCTCTTTGCCCTTCACTAAATGTAAGCTCCATGAAGGTGGGATTTTATTTTCCCCATTTCATTACTTTCAGAACCTGGGCATTAGTAGGTGGATAGTAGGTGCTCAATAAATATGTGTTGAATAAGTGAATGTTGTAAATGTAAAATGTAAAGGTGCAGATATTGAGCTAATGAAAAGTACTGTATTATCTTTCCTCATGCTCAGGATGACCCTTGGTTATGTAAGTGACCATTGGGCACAGTATGTGAGCCACAACCAAGGCTCAGGATTGGCCCAACAGCCCTACTCTATGGAGAAACTACAGGTTGAATTTGATGAGCTGTTTTTGAGGGCTGTCCTACATGTGCTGAAGGCCAAAAGGTAAGTAAGACATATGATGATATTTAGTGAGAAGTAACTTCCTCACTAGTAAGAACCATTAGAATGAAAGCCACTTAAGTAGGTCTTTTATAATAGTTTCTTAGTGTATTTCATCTATTTCTTGTCACGGGCAAATTCTTGGGTCTTGGTTTCCTTATCTGTAGTACCCACCTGTTGACTAAAATGGTCTCTCTCTCTCTCAATTTCTTTCTGTTTTAAGATAACACTATTCTGGTGTCTCAGTTTTTTGCCACCCTGAACTTTTGGGGCAGCCTTGAGCAGGGGAAAACAAGGATAGATTCTATCTATCACATACCCACTGCAGTGCCTGCAGTGAGACACAGTAGGTGTGCAGCATGTGGTGCAAAGGATTTGCTGATTTTATTGTTCAATATGCCTTCTGGTAAGGGTTTTAAGGTCTGGGAATGTCATGGATCTTGGTTCCCTGTCTTAGCTTTGTAAATGCTGTCTTTGGATCATGCTGTCTGTACCGCTGCTTATAGCCTAGGACCTGTTTGAGGCATAGGCAGGGGCACAGCTGTGCATCCTGTGCTGCCTTCCCTGAGCCACTGGCCAAGTTGAGGAGTGGGCTCTGCTGCAGGATTATGCCCTCCATTAGGAGATGCAGGGCTGCCTCCACCCCTACCCAGCTGTGCTTATGAACTACTGGCTCTCCCCTGCTTTGGCCCTCTCCTGAGCTAGCTGCCTACACTCCCTCTTGCCATGTGACTCTTAGCCTCAGCCCCCGATTTATTCTGTGTTGTAAGTTTGAGTCTTGGTTTGCCATTTACTGTTACCCTGGGAAAGTCACTTAATATTTGTGGTCTCACTTTTTTCATTTATAAAACGGAGATGGTGATAATGATGCTACTGTTCGATTAACCTCATGGATATGTGATGAGGGTGAATTGTGGTAATATGAGGAAATACATTTTAAACCATAAAGGACTTTTCAAATGTAAGTGGGGGTTGTTCTTGTGTGGTTTCATATGGGGAATAGAATAATCTAGAGACTTAGAGAAAGATCAGGAGGTCTTAGCTAAGTGTTAACCACTTTTAGACACTGTGAAGGCATGAGTCTAACTTAAATAGAACTTGGGTATAGAAATTTATCTTTTTTTTTTTTGAGATGGAGTCTCACTTTGTTGCCTAGGCTGGAGTGTAGTAGCATGATCTTGGCTCACTGCAACCTCTGTGTCCTGGGTTCAAGCAACTCTTCCACCTCAGCCTTCCAGGTAGCTGGGATTACAGGCGCTTGCCATCATGCCCGGCTAATTTTTTGGGTTTTTAGTAGAGACGGGATTTCACCATGTTGGCCAGGTTGGTCTTGAACTCCTGACCTCAAGTGATCTGCCCGGCTCAGCCTCCTAAAGTGCTGCCATTACAGACATGAGCCACCGCGCCTGGCCTTATCTTTAGATTACTCCTGTTATACCATAAATTTGGTGGTCTCATGTGATGCACCAAATCCTGTTCAGGACTGTGTCAAGGCATCAGTGCAGTAACACCTGTCCACTGACGCTGGCCTGGTGCATGGGAGGAGTCTTCCTTCTCTAATCTGTCACTTATTCTTGTGCTTGCTTAGTGGAGAGGCAAAGCTCTCATCCTAGTTACTTACTAGGGTTTATGTGTTGAGCTGTGAACCCTTCCTGTAACATTGTGTATATAATTAACAAAGATAATTGTTTTAAAATGTTGACAGCTATTGTTCTTAAGTTTATTTTAGGAAACAAATTATATGAGAACCAGATATTTAAAGCCATGAGATTTAAATTTATTTGGCACTCAAATGGAAATTTCTGGCAATAGATATCCCTTCAACCTAAAACAAAACTGAACTAGACTAAAAGACAGATAACAAAGATATAAACCAGGGCTGGGCATGGTGGCTCATGCCTGTAATCCCAGCACTTTGGGAGGCTGAGGTGGGCGGATCACCTGAGGTCAGGAGTTCGAGACCAGCCTGGCCAACATGGTGAAAACCCATCTCTACTAAAAATACAAAAATTAGCTGGGCGTGGTGGCAGGCGCCTGTAATCCCAGCTACTCGGGAGGCTGAGGCAGAAGAATCACGTGAACCCCGGAGGTGGAGGTTACGGTGAGCTGAGATTGCACCACTGTACTCCAGCCTGGGCAGCAGAGCAAGACTGTGTCTCAAAATATATATATATATATGTGTGTGTGTGTGTATATATATATGTATGTGTGTGTGTGTGTATATATATGTGTGTGTGTATATGTATGTGTATATCTGTATATATGTGTGTATATATATATATAAAACCTATATAAATATATACGTGTGTGTGTGTGTGTATATATATGTATATATGCATATATATGCCAGACTTCCTGAATGTCTGCCATATAGGGAATTTTATAGCCTGAAATACACCCTGTTTGTGATATTACTTTTACGTCCTCTACAATTTCCCTTCTTTGTTTTCGGGTTATAAAACAGCATCAGGTCCCATGTGAAGTGTTAGGATAATTAATTAATAAGATAGAAACCTGGCCCACCTGACTTTAGAGAAGTTTCTTAATCTCTTGCTCAGGAGTCTAGCCGGCTTTTCCAGAGTACAGGTGAGTGTGGGTTTGAACTACCAGTTGCCTGTTGAGGTTCATAGATGTGGATTAGGCATGCACTATTCATTTTTTTCTTAAGTTTGGTTTATTTGTAATTAGATAATTTGTAATTGGATAATTTATAGTAGTTGTGCCTCAAATATGACAACAGCTTTGAGTGCTTCATATTTTTTTAAGTTGTTTTTTTTTTTCAATTTAATAGCAGGTAAGTTGCTGTACTTTCCTTAGCAGATTTCCTTTTTTTTTTTTGAAATGGAGTCTCACTGTGTTGCCCAAGATGGAGTTCAGTGGCATCATCACTGTAACCTCCACCTCCCAGGTTCAAGCGATTCTCCTGCCTCAGCCTCCCGAGTAGCTGAGACTATAGGCGCGCACCACCGTGCCTGGCTAATTTTTATATTTTTAGTAGAGATGGGGTTTCACTACATTGGCCAGGCTGGTCTCGAACTCCTGACCTCAAGTGATTTGCCCGCCTCAGCCTCCCAAAGTGTTGGGATTACAGGTGTGAGCCACTGCACCCGGCCATTCCTTAGCAGATTCTGACTTGGGGCATGGCCACCATCCTGATACAAGTTTTTTTTTTTGGTTGTGATAACATTTACATACAATTTTAATATGCATCTGTTGAGTGCTGTTTGTTTTTGAGATACTGGTTTAAGTAGCAGATAATTAAAATATAAGGTTCTAGTTTTAAACTGGTTTATATAAAAATGAACAAGACCTGGTTTCTGCTCTCAAATTGCTGTTAGGTTAGTATGTCATATATAAATTACAGTACCATGAGGGGTTTCTCATATTGTGTGTGTTTTTTTTTTTTTTTTTTTGAGACGGAGTCTCGCTCTGTCGCCCAGGCTGGAGTGCAGTGGTGCAATCTTGGCTCACTGCAAGCTCCGCCTCCCGGGTTCACGCCATTCTCCTGCCTCAGCCTCCCGAGTAGCTGGGACTACAGGCGCCTGCCACCATGCCCGGCTAATTTTTTGTATTTTTAGTAGAGGCGGGGTTTCACTGTGTTAGCTAGGATGGTCTCGATCTCCTGACCTCATGATCCGCCCGCCTCTGCCTCCCAAAGTGCTGGGATTACAGGCGTGAGCCGCCGCGCCCGGCTCATGTTGTGTTTTAAGAATCACTTGAGTCAGAGTCACCAAGGGTGACTATAAAAGGTGCAAATTCTTGTGCCCCAGCTGTGACCTACAAAATCATGGTCTCTATAGGTGAGGCTTGGGAATCTGCATTTTCCAGAAAGTCTCCAGGTGGTTTTTCTGCCACTACAGTGTGAGGATCACTGGGAGAAGGTATGATGGCAAAGTCAGGTATGGATGGAGTTCTCTAATAGTGCAGAGGAGGAAGTCCAAGGAGGGCTTGACCCATGGAAGGAGCCAGCCTGGAGGTGTAGGGTCTCTCCAGGCTTGCTGGAATGCAGTGGTAACTGAAGGAGGGCAGAGAGGGCTGTGGTTGGAAATACGATTCAGAGCCATACTGTGGAAGCCTTTGAATGTGGGCTGAGGAATTTGAACTTTGTTCAGTGCTCAGAGAGGAGTACTGGATGGATTTCGGTTTTCCTCCCACCCACTGCACATGTGTCTGTGGGCACGCGTGTACCTGTGTGTGTGCTCAGACACACATCCACAGCTGGCCTCTCTGCCACCCGCTACTGTGTGTGCCTTAGTAGCCTGTGTGCGTTGGTGCTAATATCCATAATAATAATTATTATTTTTGAGATGGAGTTTCACTCGTGTTGCCCAGGCTGGAGTGCAATGGTGCGATCTTGGCTTACTGCAATCTCTACCTCCTGGGTTCAAGTGATTCTCCTGCCTCAGCCTCCCAAGTAGCTGAGATTACAGGCACGCACCACCATGCTTGGCTAATTTTGTATTTTTAGTAAAGATGGGGTTTCACCATGTTAGTCAGGCTGGTCTCGAACTCCTGACCTCAAGTGATCCACCTACCTCGGCCTCCTAAAGTGTTGGGATTACAGGCGTGAGCCATCACGCCCGGCCATATCCATAATTATTGTCTTGGTTTTTGTGAGGATGGTTTGAGTTGATATTGTACATACATGTATACATACACACATGCACACATTGTAGTGGTTAGAACAGTCCCTGGCACAGACTGGGTGGTTTGTATTTGCTGTTATTCTTAGCCATCCTTGAGGTGTTTGTGACTAAAGCATATTAGAAAAATTGTAGTGTGATTTAAGAATCTTTTTTTCCCTGAGAGCCAATGGTTTGTCTACTTTCTTAGTGTAATGAAGCTGATTAATAAATAAAATGATTCCTGCTTACATGCAGACTTGGCATTTGGCTGTTTATGTCTGAGATGCCCTTTGGGACTCTGTCTGTGCAAATGCTGTGGAAGCTCTTCTACCTCATGCACCAGGTGGAGAGTGAGAACCTGCAGCAGCTCTCCTCCTCCCTGCAGCCCGCCCAGTGCAAGCAGCAGCTCCAAGGTACAGCCCCGCCGAGCAGTCGGCGTCCAGCTCTCCCTATCTTTTTGTGCTTCTCTTCAGGGCTTAATTTTTACTTTTAGAAGGACTAAGAGGAAATGTTTTACTCTACATACTCATGTGTAATGATTTTGAAATTCAGGAGACTGCTTCACAATGTTGATGTATTAAATAGCAACTAGCATATCTGAAATCAAAATTTGATTAGTCCCAAACAGTATGCCAATACACACAATATTCTGACTTTTAGGAAGCACTTTTTTGCATGTGTGTGTGAAATTATTCTAGTTGATAGTTGTATTAACGGTTATGTATTAATTGTCTAGAAATTTGTTAAGGCTTTGTGCCCAGCCATTTTAATATCTTTCTTTTATTGCTGTTTTTTTAAAGTTGTATTGTTTTTATGAACTAAAGATGTAGACAGGTACTTTAAAAATTAATTTTGGTGAAAACTTAAGTTTTTGCGTCATACCACCTCTAAACTGTAGGATATTTATTTATTTTTATTTATTTATTTTTTTGAGACAGGGTCTCACTCTGTCACCCAGGTTGGAGTGGAATGGTGTACTCTTGGCTGACTGCAACCTCCACCTCCTGGGTTCAAGTGATTCTAGTGCCTCAGCCTCCTGAGTAGCTGGGCTTACAGGTCCACGCCACCACACCTGGCTAATTTTTGTATTTTTAGTAGAGACATGGTTTCATCATGTTGCCCAGGCTGGTCTTGAACTCCTGACCTCAGGTGATCTGCCTGCCTCGGCCTCCCAAGTGCTGTGATTACAGGCGTGAGCCACCGTGCCTGGCCAGGATATTTACTTATAACAAAATTATAATGTTCAAAATGAAAAACACCATTTAATTAGATGTATGTTGTAGTGATTTTAAAAAACTACCCTATACATTAAAAAAGATAGACAATTTACTGAAATACAAGATTAAAAAAAAAAACACCAAAGATAATTCTGTTTTCCAAATGTTTTTTCCTTCACGGTAGGACGTAAAGGCTGTTTTCCAAATTTTTAAATGTCTGTATCACTTAAAAGAAAATCATATACTTTAAAAATTATTGAGCCTCTACTGTTTGCAAAGTAGTTTCTGCAGATATTCATGATTTTTTTAAAATTTCCAGTTCTTTTTTTTTTTTTTTTTTTGAGAATGAGCCTTGCCCCGGCTGGAGTGCAGTGGTGCAACTTCATCTCCCTGCAACTTCCATCTCCCTGGCTCAAGTGATTCTCCTGCCTCAGCCTCCCGAGTAGCTGGGATTACAGGTGCACACCACCATGCCCAGCTAATTTTTATATTTTAGTAGAGACAGGGTTTCACATTGTTGGCCAGGCTGGTCTTGAACTCCTGACCTCAAGTGATCCACCTGCCCTGGCCTCCCAAAATGCTGGGATAATAGGCGTGAGCCACCGCACTCAGCCTCTATTTCTGTCTCTCTAGATTGATGTCTTTATTCTTCTGTTTCTGTTTTTTTCTTTTACGGGGCTCTGCATGCGTCCTCTTTTGTCTCTTTCTGTTTTTCTTTTTATCTTTTTAGTGGTAGCTCTGGATTCCTTATATTATTATTCTTTGTAAAATGCGTCTCCACTGTCCAGGGGGCAGTGCTTCTATTAGACCATTGCCGTGGTTGGACTTGGGCTTACGAGTGAACTAGGTGAGAGGTCTCGCAGCCATTGTCTGTCCTCTGGCAGCTATTTCTGTGGTTGAAATAGCTAACACAGAAGCAGACATTTCCTTTGGAAGTGTCTGGGATGGTCAGCAGCACTTCTTTGTATACCTGAGTCCTGGGTAGGTCTCCTTTGTAGTGTCATCTCCCTTCATTGCGGACTTACTATCTGCCAGGCTCTGTGTTAGCATGTGGCAGATGGAGCCGATGTCGAACAGCTCAGCTCTGTAGTGGATGTGATTCCAGACCCTGAAGCGGCAGTAGCAGCCTTGTCTTGCCCTAGAGCTTTGGATCCTGCTGCTGGAGTTTTCTGTCTGGACTCCAGGCTCCCATGGCACTTTTATCTTTATCTCCCTTAGGGCCTGTATCACCTGACACAGGAGTTAGTGGCACAGTAGAGAAGTTTCATCTGGCTTACTATGTTCTAGCCTTGAGAGTGGAGTCTTTGCAAAATTTGATCCTCCTGCTCTAATTTGCTGTTTTTTCATCTTCTCCTTTGCTTAATCTTTTATATACCAATTTTGTTAGGAGGCTTGATTTTTATTGTTTGTAGAAGAATAAGGCTTCCTAACATATTTTACCTTCCTCACTTTTTATGTTTAGTAAATGCCAGAAGTGCTTATTCTTTATAACCAGTTCTTATTTATCTGTGGTAATGGGAGTAGGGTGAGCTTGAAATCAGTTTCCAGGGAACAAATTTTAACTAGTTTTAACATTTCGTAACTAGCAGATTTCTCAGCAGTGATTGTTAAAAACCGGTCTGTTTTAATTTGGCTTCTTTTTGTTTATTTCTAGTCTGATCAACATTCTGACTACTAGTGAAGTGTAGCCATAAGCAAATCTGATGACAAATAAATGTAGAAATGTGTTTGTTTGTCCTTATAGTTAATATTTTAAAAGCTAATTAGAAAGTTATTTCACTTTCCCATTGTTTTTTCTATAGAATTATTTAAAATATAAGGCCTTTTCCTTGATTTGTACCTTAAACATTATAAGTTTGAATGATAATTCTTTTTTTTCTTTTTAAATATCCTTTCACAATGTAAGTTAGAATGATCATGCCAATTTTCATTATTCTGGGAATACTCTGTGTAATAATTTCCACTATAAATCCAATTTGGAGATGGAAAATGAAAATTGTTTTGGTAAATGTCCCAGAGTTATTTTGAAAATGCAGGAAATTTGGTGAGCTATCTACTTTGGTTTCTCAAATGTGTAAATATGAAAAGAATTATTGGCTTGTTGCCTTCTTATTGTGAAAAGTTCCATCAAGGATATATATATATATATATTTTATTTTATTTTATTATTATTATTATTTTTTGAAATGGAGTCTTGCTCTGTTGCCCAGGAGGGAGTACAGTGGTGTGATCTTGGCTCACTGCAACCTCCGCCTCCTGCATCAGTCTCCCGAGTAGCGGGGACTACAGGTGTGTGCCACCACGCCTAGCTAATTTTTGTATTTTTAGTAGAGACGGGGCTTCACCATGTTGGCCAGGCTGGCCTCAAACTCCTGACCTCAAGTGATCTGCCCACCTTCGGCCTCTGAAAGTGCTGGGATTACAGGTGTGAGCCACAGCGCCCGGCCAAGCACATGTATTTTTAAAATTGGCTTTTTTTCCGTTCTGCTGTAGAACTTTGCATGTAATTTACTGTCATGTATATTTGTGAATATTTCTTCCTAATGGCAGAATTTAGTATTGCTTATACTACATCCTTTGCGATATAGGCAAAACATCACATTTATTATATTGTTTATGACATTCATTAGTATTTCAGTTACAGTTATAACTAATTTCTTGCCCCTGGTTTTTCTTCATAAGCAAATCTCTTTTTTTTGGAATATCCTATTTGTGCCAAGTAGTTGCTAGTATTAGCAGTTTTCATTAGTCAGGTCTTTGTTTGTCTGATGGTTACCAAGTAGCTTCAAGTGTGCCTTTGAAGTTGGCAGTACTGCCTTTGAAGGTGACTGCCTAGTGACAGCAGCAGTGCTTTGCAGTTAACTAAGCACGTCACCAGTGACATGCTATTTAATCTTCTTATTAAATAACCTTTTAAGACAGATGTGGGTACTGAAGCTTAGAGATGTTAAATGTCTCCTGTGAGGCTACATTATAGAGTTTGTTGGGTTTGTTGGAATTTCAGAGGCCATCTGGTCCAGCCTTATTCCTGATGCCTGTAGGAATCTATTTTGGAACAAAGACAGACCTTTTGTATCTTTAAATATTCCTAAATCTTTTTCTCTGAAAGAGTGATTAAAAGATATAAATTTATTCTTTCCCCACTCTAATTTTCTTGATATGAATTTGCAGACCCAGAACATTTTACCAACTTTGAGAAGTGTCTTTCTTCTATGAATAGCTCAGAAGAGATTTGCCTTCTGACTACCTTTGCTCAGATGGCTCAGGCCAGAAGAACCAATGTGGACGAAGACTTCATAAAAATTATCGTTCTGGAGATATATGAGGTTAGAATATGAAGTTTTATAAATCAGCTAAAAATGTTTTCTTTTGGATTGTCCAACTGTTGATTTTTTTGGGGGATTGCTTTTACAAATTGTGACTTATTTAGCTACTGTCTACACTTTTGAGAAGGGATAGAGAATCAGTGGAACATTATTTTGTTACGGGGTTATTGAAAATGTGAATTATATCCATTCCCCAGTACTTATTATCTTTTGAAATTTGTTGCACCAGTTTCAGTAAGGGAGAGACCGTATGACACAGCCTGACACTTACAGTTTTTATGATGTATGTTTCCCTCGCCCCCACCCCTTCAACTAAACTCTTCCACTCTGGCTAGTGGCAGAAACCTAGCTTCCCAGCCAGTTTAAATGAGGTGGTGGGAAGAATATTGAACCTGGAGTTAGGATACCTGAGTTTTAACTCTGCTATTAATTGGCCATCTCACATCAAAAAAGATAACATATTACCCCAGGCTTCATTTTCCTCATCTATAATATGAAGTTACAGGCTGGGATGAGCTCCTTGCATTCTTCATCTTTTCACTGAGCCATCCATGAGGGTGGAGGGGAGTGAAATTTGGACCCCTGAGCATCTAGGGACTAGCCCAAAGTGGTTACCAAAATGTTCATTGGAGTTTTTTGTATATTTAAAAAGCCCTGCACATTTTACACTTTAAGCTGTCATTTATCTGTTGCTCTGCATACAAAATATCTCCTCCAAAGTATTCAAGTGTACTCAAGTAAAATTATGTTTGAAGATGATTATTTGGGTTTTATTATCTTCCCCTAATAATCCAGTTTGAGAATGACAAACCTGGATGTTCTTTCCAGGATCAAATACTTGATTCAGCTGTTCCTATACTGGTACTTCATAACCATGCATAAAGTTAAGATCTCGATGGATCTGGAATTCAGACTATCTTCATGATCTGAAAAACTTGGGGAGAGAAGACATATTTTCACAGACATTAAGTGACATTCTCAAGATCTGTTGCTAAAGTAATATTTATGCTCTTGAGTAAAGTTTCCAGTGTTTTGACTAGGAGTCACAATAAAAATTACATTCTATATAACATTCTGATCCTGTGTGTGTATGTACAATTGAAGCAATACTTAATCTACCTGTGATGCACTATTACATTTTTCTGTTTTATTTTATTCTGTTATTTTTCTGTATATTCCATTGTGTTAAAAAATACCATTGGCATTAATGGATTGTAACATACAGTTTGGAAGACATAATTCAAAAGGAGTTGGTAAACAATGTTTTAGAAGATCTTGTAGTTAGGGATCTTATTTTGTAGGGGAAGCTAGGCATTTCCATGAAATGCATTCTGATTTTCATCATTGGTAGTGATTTCCTCAAATTTAGAAAAGTTTTGAAACTGCAGGAACCATTTTATTGTTACCGACAGACTTTGGGATATACTTTTTGAATCTACACTTGAAGTCATTGTTATAAAAAGTTGCCATTCTCTTATATTCCTCTCCCTCCACCTTTCAGCCTCAGAGTAGACAGTTACCTATATGAAGTTTTAACATTTTTTGGAACACAGTGTCAACTAAGGCTCGATGTAAGATTCTTTCTGCTTTGCTTGAAGAAAGTATATAAGTGTGTTCTGACTAATAATTGATATTAAAAGTGCCATCTTCTTCCCCCTGCCCCCCATTTAGGTATCTTATGTCACCCTGTCTACCAGAGAGACTTTTTCAAAGGTTGGTCGAGAGCTTTTAGGGACTATCACAGCTGTTCACCCTGAGATAATTTCTGTCCTTCTGGATAGAGTTCAAGAGACCATTGACCAGGTTGGAATGGTAAGAGCACTGATTTTGTTTGTTTTTGTTTTTTTAAATCTTGGAATGGAACATTGGCAAAAATAGGAAGGTTCTTGGGAATGATCTTGTCACTGGTGGTATAAACAGAATGAAAGGAACTAACATTTACTGTGCCTGCCTCTGTGTCATTCACCACACCAACTTGGGATTAGCTGCTGCTTATAAAAAGATGTGATTGTTTCTCTCAAATCTCAGGGTTGACTTGTCCACCTTGTTCAATAACATATTTTTACTTTATTTATGACCTATAGTTAATTAACAATTTTTATTTCATAATTTGTTTGGCTTTCATAGTTTTTATTTTTATACTTGGAATAAACAACTGACAAAGAAGGTCCTATTTAAAGTCAGTCAAAAGCAAAATAAACAATATGTAGTAACTTAAGTTGAGGAGGACACAGATTTAATTTGTTTCTGTCATTTGTCACAATCCCTTTTGCAATCTTCATGTAGTTTTTCAAAAGTTTTCTTGAGATGTAAGTCACATACCATACAATTTACCTATTTAAAGTATATACGTCAGTGGTTTTTAGTCTATTCACAGATATGTGCAACTCTCAACACAGTTAATTTTAGAGCATTTTCATCACCTCAAAAACCCTTAGACTTCAGCTATCACTTTTTTTTTTTTTGAGATGGAGTTTTGCTCTTGTTGCCCAGACTGGAGTGCAGTGGCTCAATCTCGGCTCACTGCAACCTCTGCCTCCCTGCAACCTCTGCCTCCCAGGTTCAGGTGATTTTCCTATCTCAGCCTCCCAAGTAGCTGGGATTACAGGCACCCGCCACCATGCCCAGCTAATTTTTTTGTATTTTTAATAGAGATGGGGTTTCACTATGATGGTCAGGCTGGTCTTGAACTCCTAACCTTAGGTGATCCACCCACCTCGGTCTCCCAAAGTGCTGGAATTACAGGCATGAGCCACCGTGCCCAGCCCAGCTATCACTCTTACTCTTCTATCTCCTTCAGCTCTAAGCAGCTTTCTTAGGTTGGGGTCCTAAGCAACTTTCATAGTTTAGGGCCCTAAGTCCTAATCTAATGTCTGTCTCTAGATTTTTGCCTATTTCAGACATTTCATATTAATGGAACTAGGTAATATATGGTCTTTGTGACTGGTTTATTTCACCTAGCATGATATCCTCAAGGTTCATCCATGTTGTAGCATGTGTCAGCATTTACTTCATTTTTAAGCCTGTATAATAATTCCTTGGTGCATGTGTGTGTGTGTGTATAACTTTTTGTTTATCCATTCATTCATTGATGGGGACTTAGGTTGCTTCTGCCTTTTGACTATTGTGAACAATGTTTCTATGAATGCAGATGTACAAATATCTCTTTCAGGCCTTGCTTTCAGTTCTTTTGGGCATATTCTCAGAAGTAGAATTGCTGGATCATGTCATAATTCTATTTTTAATCTTTTGAGGAGCCATCATACTGTTTTCCATAGTGGCAGTACATGGTACATTTTCCTTTTAAGAAAAACATTGTTGGCTGGGCACGGTGGCTTACGCCTGTAATCCCAGCACTTTGGGAGGCCGAGGTGGGCGGATCACGAGGTCAGGAGATTGAGACCATCCTGGCTAACACAGTGAAATCCCGTCTCTACTAAAAATGCAAAAAAAAAAAATTAGCCGGGTGTGGTGGTGGGCACCTGTAGTCCCAGCTACTCGGGAGGCTGAGGCAGGAGAATGGCGTGAACCTGGGAGGCGGAGCTTGCAGTGAGCTGAGATCACGCCATTGCACTCCAGCCTGGGCTACAGAGCGAGACTCCGTCTCAAAAGAAAAAAAAAAAGAAAAACATTGTATGCTACTGCAAGATGATTATATTGAGATAAAAAGCTTTTCATATACAGTTCAATACAGTAGGAAGTTTTCTGTTGTTCCTTCTTGAGTGATTAGTGGATGAATTCCAGAGAAATGTACAGTGGATCATATGATTCTTTCAGTTTGAGCTCATGACATTTTTCTCAAGTGTTTTTCTTGTTTTTGGCTCTTTTTTTTTTTTTTCTCCTCCCAAGACAGAGTCTTGCCCTGTCACCCAGGCTGGAGTGCAGTGGTGCAATCTCGGCTCACTGCAACCTCCTCCAGCGGGTTCAAGCGATTCTCCTGCCTCCTGAGTAGTTGGGATTACAGGTGCGCGCCACCACGCCCAGCTAATTTTTAGTAGAGACGAGGTTTCACCATGTTGGCCAGGCTGGTCTCGAACTCCTGACCTCGTGATCTACCCACCTCGGCCTTCCAAAGTGCTGGGATTACAGGTGTGAGCCATCATGCCCAGCCTACATTTATTTTTTTAATTTGGCCATAATACTTCTAGTAGTAAACTGTGCCCACAAATTTGCTTAACTTTAAGTGTGAAAATTGAAACCACAATGTGGGGAAAAGAAAGAAGAGAAATATGGCTCTGTTCCACCTGACTCACAGGCAGCCAGAGTTTAAGGTTATCTCTCTTGTTCCCTGAACATTGCTGTTATCCTTTTCTTTTTTCAAGGTGCCCAGGTTTCATATTGTTCAAACACACATGCTCTACAAACAATTTGTGCAGTTAACGCAATCATCACAGGGTCCTGAGGCAACATACATCCTCCTCAGCTTATGAAGACGATGGGATTAAGAGATTGAAGTAAAGACAGGCATAGGAAATCACAAGGGTATTGATTGGGGAAGTGATAAGTGTCCATGAAATCTTCACAATTTATGTTCAGAGATTGCAGTGAAGACAGGTGTAAGAAATTATAAAAGTATTAATTTGAGGAGCTAATAAATGTCCATGAAATCTTCACAATTTATGTTCTTCTGCCATGGCTTCAGCCGATCCCTCCGTTCGGGGTCCCTGACTTCCCACAACACCACAGTGTTTCAATGTAAGTTGCCTACACTCCTGGTTTATACATATGGTTCCGTTGTGCTCTATGAACTTGTGAGGTTTTTGGAGGAAATTGTTTAAGCTCCCATGCTTTCAGGTGGATATGATGGCCTTGAATATTTTCACAGTAACCTTGGGCTAATCTGGAATCAGACCCTAGCTCCAGAATCTGAGAATGAACTGTGGCTGGGGGCTCTGAACTTTCAGTGACACACTTGGAGTATGTCTGAAGATAACTTTCTGTTCTAGAGGCCTAGCATGAGGCACATCCTGTGTAGAGATTGCTGTGGGTTAGGATAATTGTTGATAAGGACAAAGCCTTTTGGGAGATCCCAGAGTATAAAACTCAGAGATTTATTTGGTGACAACACATTCTACTTTTGATAGTGAAATCCATGCATCTTTCCTTTAACCTCTTCAGGTAAAATTAGTGATACTTTTACTTTCAGTGAAAATGTAAATATATTTTAAAATATATAGTGTAAATCCTGTTTTGTTGAGAACTCTCACGGGAATTCTTAATTGGATTCTTCTTTCTAATTGTTATGCCTTTAATTTTTTTTCTTGCCTTAGTGCATTGACTCTAGGCCCTTTATTACAATGTTGAATAGAATTAGTGAGAATGGACATTCTTGCCTGATTTCCTGTCATAGGTGCTTTATATTAGGCTGAGGAAGTATCTTTCTATTTCCAGTTTGCTGAGTTTTCTTCGTGAATGAGTACTCAAGTGGTTTTTCCACATTCATATGAGATAATCTTATGATTTTTTCCCTTTATTCTCTTAAGTTGATGAGTTACACTGACTGGTTTTCTAATATTAAACTGCCATTGTGTGTTTCTGGAATAAAAAACCCTTGATCATCATCAGGTATTATTCTCTTGATGTATTGCTAGATTCAATTTGACAATATTTTGTTGACAATTTTTACATATATTCATGAGGGATGTGGTTCTGTCATCTCATTTCTTGTTATGTCTTTATTAGGTTTGGTTTTAGGGGTATGTTAGCCTCATAACATGAGTTGGAAAGCATTTGCTCCTCCTCTGTTTTTTGAAGGAGTTTTTGCATAATTGCTATTAATTCCTCTTTGACTGTTTGATAGAATTTACCAGTGAAATCATCTGGGTCTGGAGTTTTCTTTGTGGGAAGTCTTTTGATCATACATTGGGTTTTTTCTTTTTTTAAGACCGATTCTCGCTCTGTCCCGCAGGCTGGAGTGCAGTGGCGCAATCTTGGCTCACTGCAACCTCTGCCTCCCAGGTTCAAGCAATTCTCCAGCCTCAGCCTCCTGAGCAGCTGGGATTACAGGCACATGCCACCATGCCTGGCTAATTTTTGTATTTTTAGTAGAGACAGGGTTTCACCATGTCGGCTATGCTTGTCTTGAACTCCTGATCTCAGGTGATCCGCCTGCCTCAGCCTCCCAAATTACAGGCATGAGCCACCGCGCCTGGCCAACACAGTGAATTTCTTTTTTTTTTAGATGGAGTCTTGCTCTGTCACCCAGGCTGGAGTGTGGTGGCAGTCTTGGCCTACTGAAACCTCTGCCTCCCACGTTCAAGTGATTCTCCTGCCTTAGCCTCCCCAGTAGCTGGGATTACAGGCACCCACCACTATGCCCGGCTAATTTTGTATTTTTCGTAGAGACGGGGTTTCAGCATGTTGGCCAGGCTGGTCTCGAACTCCTGACCTCAAGTGATCTGCCTGCCTCGACTTCCCAAAGTGCTGGGATTACAGGCATGAGCCACTGTGCCTGTCAACATTTGGATTTCTTTAAGAGATATGGGACTATTCAGATTTTAATTTTTTTCTTGAGTCAGTTTTGGTAAGATATATTTTTAAAGGGAAATTTTCCCATTTCATCTAACTTGTTGAATGTATTGGCATAGAGTTGTTTGTAGTAGTCTCTTGTTGATCTTTTAATGTCTGTGGGGTCTTTCATGATGGCTTCACTTTCATTCTTGATAGACAAGATATATGCCATGCCATTATTTTGCATAGCTGGGCTACATGCTTTTCCAGACAGATCTCATTGCTATACCGGTTGTTCTAGCACTATGATGGACAGATACATACCATGCCATTATTTTACGTAGCTAGGCTAGATGCTTTTCTGGACAGATCTCATTGCTGTACTGATTGTTCTAGCGCTACTGTTTTGCTCTTTCTGTCGAATACTTGCAGCATATAGTAGGACTTTTCTATTTTTGAAATTTTCATTTTACGATTTTATTTGAAAGATGCAAGACCTATATTAATGAATCCTCATGAAAATTTAATTAAGTAAACACAGAAGAATTTAAAAAGGAAATGAATGGTTTCTTTAAAATTTACTCTTTCTACTATTTTTTTAAATTTTTGTTTTGGATAATGGGATCATTTTTACCTCAAACCTCAGTGTCACACAGTATACCCATGTAACACCTGCACATGTACCTTATGCATATAAAAATTGAAATTATTTTAAAAAATTTTGTTTTGGCTTCAGGTTGGAACAGTGCAGGAATCTGATAAATGCCAGTATCTAGACCTTTGTTGTTTGATATGGTAGCTGCTAGACACACGTGACTATAGATGGAGCCCTTGAATAGTGGCTAGTCCAAGTTGAAATGTGCTCTAGGTGTAAAATATTCGCTGAGGTTTGAAGACTTTGTATTAACAAAAGAATGTATGCATCTCAATTTTATCTAATAGTTACAGGTTGAAATGATAACATTTTGGACAGCAGATCAAATAAAATACATTATTAAAATTAATTTTACTTGTTTCTTTTGGCTTTTAAAAATGTGGCTGTTAGAAAAATTAAAATTGCATATATGACTTGCATTGTTTTCCCATTGTACAGCACTATTCTAGAAGTTGTAAAATGAATTATTCTTCTGATCAGTCTCCCTTAAAGCAAACTTTCTTAACTGAACTCGGATTTATCTTGTTTTTTTTTTTTTTTTTGTGAGACAAGAGTCTCATTCTGTCGCCCAGGCTGGAGTGCAGTGGCGTGATCTCAGCTCACTGCAACCTCCGCCTCCCAGGCTCAAGTGATTCTCCTGCCTCAGCCTTCCAAGTAGCTGGTACTACAGGTACACGCCACCACACCTGGCTAATTTTTGTATTTTTAGTAGAGTTGGGGTTTCACCATGTTGGCCAGGCTGGTCTCGAACTCCTGACTTCAGGTGATCTGTCCGCCTGGGCCCCCCAAAGTGCTGGGATTACAGGCATGAGCCATCATGCCTGGCCCAGATTTATCTTAATTTGCACACTTGGATGTGTAATTTTAAAAGTAGTGCTGTAGACTTTCTGTAAATACGATTTAAAAACTTTTTATTGTGGCAAATACATATAAAAGTAATGAGAATAGTATGGTATAATGGCCTATCATCGAGTTTTAACGATAACTATCAACTCTTGGTCTCTATCTTGTTTCATCTTACCACCCTCCCACTCACCCCACCCCCGGCCTAGATGGCTTGGAAGCCAATAGAGTATCTTTTTAAATGCCATAGAATGAATAATTACTTAAAGTGCTAAATTCTTTTGCAAAGTGAATAACCATCCCCTGATTTATCATGACTTTAAAAATGTGCATTAGCATGGTGGTTTACCTAAACTGAAGCATACCAATTTGAATATTTAAAAAGATTGATCTTTACAAAGGATTACGAAATGTGCTTTTGATGTGTCATCAATTTTAATACCCACTTGATTTGGTTGTCTGTGATTTCCATTTCACTTGTCTAAAAATTAAACAAAACTCCAGTTCCTTTTGGAGAAAATTTTTTACAAGCAGTTTAATAATATAATATTGTAGTAATATAGCATTGTTTCTAAGTCTTTAATGATTGTTGTTTTCTTTTTAATAAGGTTTCTCTGTACTTGTTTAAAGAACTGCCTTTGTATCTTTGGCAACCTTCTGCATCTGAGATAGCGGTGATTCGGGATTGGTTATTGAATTACAACCTGACAGTGGTGAAGAATAAACTGGCCTGTGTTATTCTTGAAGGACTGAATTGGGGATTTGCCAAACAGGTATGTGTTCAAACCATTCCCTGGAGACTGGAGGTTGTCCATGCATCTGTTTCAAAGAAGGATTTTTCAAAACACTAACATTTCTGAGTACCATTTGCAAGGTCTACAAATTCTTTTAGCTGTGTCAGAGTTGAGGATTTTCTCTTTAATTCTCTTTTGCAGAATGAGCAACTATTAAATGAAGATAAATTGTTCCACATTGAAAATTCTTCCCTTTTTCCTTATTCCTATGTATCTGTTTTTATTTTTTTATTTTTATTTTTTGAGACAGAGTCTTGCCCTGTCACCCAGGCTGGAGTGCGGTGGCACTATCTTGGCTCACTGCAACCTCTTCCTCCCAGGTTCAAGCGATTCTCCTGCATCAGCCTCCTAAGTAGCTAGGATTACAGGTGCATGCCACCACACCTGACTAATTTTTGTATTTTTTAGTAGAGACAGGGTTTCACCATGTTGGCCAGGCTGGTCTCGAACTCCTGACCTCAAGTGATCTGCCTTGCCTCAGCTTCCCAAAGTGCTGGAATTACAGGCATGAGCCACCACGTCTGGTTGTATCTGTTGTTTTGTCTCTGGCTAGTTACTTTAGTTTCTCCTAATTGCCTCTTCTGCCTCTGGTTCCTTTTTCTCCTGTAATTTGTCTTGCATGTCATTGTCAGAGTTGTTTTCTGAAACACTATGCATTGGTTAAGAGTCTGAGCTCTAAGCCAGCCTGCCTGGGTTCTGATCCCAGTTCTGCCACCTTCTGGCTGTGTGACTCTGAGCAAGTTTCCTAAACTCTTTGGGCCTTAGTTGCTTATTTGTAAACATTCATATTAACAAGTATACCTCAATATCTCACACGGTTGTTTTTTGTTTTGTTTTGAGATGGAGTTTCAATATGCTGCCCAGGCTGGCCTCGAACTCCTGGACTTAAGAGAACCTTCTGCCGAGTAGCTGGGATTACAGGCGTGTGCCACTGTGCATAGAGTTGTTGTAAAGATTAAACAAATGAGGAAACACAAGATGTTTAGGATGATTCTTGCCACACATTACGTACTCAGTGGTGTGGTTATTATTAAGGGTTTGCTATGTAGCATATATCTTCAGAGATACATTTCAAGTGATTTTCACTGTTAAAAGACCTTCCCTGCCTCTTTACCATAGGCCTTATTTGTTAGCTCCTCCATAAAAAGATTAACATTTAAAAGGGAAAATGGTGGCAAACTCAGCCCTTTACACCTGTCTGACAGGTTTTGTTCTGAGCAAGTCATTTAGTCCTGGACAGCATGATATCTGTTGTGCAGATGAGGAAATTGAAGCCCAGGAGCTTTTCTGCTGAGGTGTCCTTGACCACCTGGGACTGTCCATCGTTTCATCTGGGCCCTCTCTCATTGACGTGCTCATAGGCAAGAGCTACAGGGGGCTGTTTTCCACCTTCACATTCTCTGGCTTGTGAACAGAATCACCCAGGCTCTCCTCTTGAAGAGCTGCATGAGAGTCTCCTCACGCCTTTGTTAAGAGTTAGGAAAGTCATCTTTCTGAAAGCTTTAAGGAATGTATTTTTTCAGACTGCAAAGGAAGATAGCGTAGGAAATTTGATAGGCAACTTCAGGCATCAGAAGGAATATTTTACCTGTGTTGCTGAGTGTCTTATTTATTTTAACTAATGATAGAACAGGAAAAGGGAATGTAGACATAATTTATTAAATATCTTTCTTTTTTTTTTTTTTTTTTTTTTTTTAGTCAGAATCTCACTCTGTCACCCAGGCTGGAGTGCAGTGGCATGATTTGGCTCACTGCAACCTCTGCCTCCTGGGTTCAATCAATTCTGCTGCTTCAGGCTCCCAAGTAACAGGCGTGCACCACCACACTCGGCTAATTTTTGTATTTTTAGTAGAGACAAGGTTTCACCATGTTGGCCAGGCTGGTCTTGAATTCCTGACCTCAAGTTATCTGTCTGTCTTGGCTTCCCAAAGTGCTGGGATTACAGGCATGAGCCATCACGCCCAGACAGTTCATTAAATATTTTTCTGTGTAATTAATTAAGCATCTTCCTGGTTTGTGGCATTGCCCTTGACCCGAAGTGTTTGTAGAGATTCTTGTGGAATGGGGGATGACATTCAAAGATAATCTTTTTTGGCTGGAGTAGGGGTTAAGTCAGGTTCAAACCTATCTAGGTACAGTGTTATTGCCCTTGACAGTTTTTTGCCTATTGTCATTTTATAGTTTCACTGTGTTGGATGTGATTTTTGGGACATTTAGCTTCTGCATCGAAGATCCTTTGTTACTATTTTGCCTAATGTTTTGATTCAAAGGTACAAAAACAAAACAAAACCAAGGTTGTATGTTTGTGATTCTTTTTCTCTTTAAAAGGCTACCCTTCATCTGGATCAAGCAGTCCATGCTGAAGTGGCTTTAATGGTTCTTGAAGCTTATCAGAAGTACCTTGCACAGAAGCCATATGCTGGGATTCTTTCTGAAAGTATGAAGCAGGTATTTCTTTCTCTTCTGTATTGGAAACATGAATCTTTATCTTCCCAAGACATTTAGAAATAAAGATGATAGACTTATACTATTGACCATTAGGTATCCTAAGAACATTTCTAGCAATTTAAGATGTTACAATTGACTTCTATGGTTTGATAAAGATTCTTCTTTAAGAAATAGCCTTTATATAACTATTCTAATATTACAGAATTTGAGTTGAACTACAGTGGTGTGTTAGAGCTTGGTTGTAACGGCTCTGAAGAACTGACTTAAATTTTTAGGAACTTTGCAAGCCAGGTTATTAAACTGTTGGTAGCTTAAAATTGACCATGGTGGGAATTTTTACACCACCAAAATTGGCAGGCGCTATATATGAGACCTCCATCCTGATGGTTAAACTTATTTATCAGCACACTTTTCATTGAATATCAACTTTTATGTCACTTTTCTTTTACACAAGCTAAGATCAGGTTCACAAAGTGACTAACAAGTAAGCGGAAGTTGCGAGTGAGAAATTGCTTTGATATAGTGCAATAAACATTAATTGGAGACCAGCAAGTAGAATATTCCTCTCTTTTGAGGGCATTGTTGGTCACAAAAGGAGATGAGTGTATGAGCTTACTGATTTAATTTGTGTGTGACTAATGTGGCTCAAAATAAATGATTGTTTTAGGTTTCATATTTGGCCAGTATTGTTCGATATGGAGAGACGCCCGAGACCTCATTTAACCAATGGGCCTGGAATTTAATCTTGAGGCTAAAACTGCACAAAAACGATTATGGAATACAGCAGAATTGTCCAGCTGTTCCCTTCTCCGTCACTGTGCCTGACATGACAGAGTCACCCACGTTTCATCCTCTCTTGAAGGCTGTGAAAGCGGGCATGCCCATTGGCTGTTATCTAGCCTTATCTATGACAGCTGTGGGCCACAGGTACAGTGTTGGGCTGAACCACTAGGGTTACTGAACCTTGCAGATAGTTCTAGAATTTTATCTTTCATATCCCAAGTTCTGAGGCCTCTGTCAAACCTATTGCGGAGTAATTAGGGCCAAATAATAATCCTTGATTAACAGCTTATCAAGGGGAGATGCTGCCCAAATTCACATACTTCAGATTTGTACAAGCAAGTCACCTTGTTACATTATGAAGAGAGTTCTGCTTGTCTCCTGGAGTGGAATGTTCATGTCAGCAGTAGATTCGTACTGTCTTCCTCAGAATTGTGATCAAATAAAAATAATTGATCACATGTAGTAAAATTTTTGAAAAATTGATCATAGCCCAACTCAGGCTTCTTTTTTTAAATTTTACTTTAAGTTCTAGGGTACATGTGCACAACGTGCAGGTTTGCTACATACGTATACATGTGCCGTGTTGGTTTGCTACACCCATTAACTCATCATTTATATTAGGTATTTCTCCTAATGCTGTCCCTCACTCAGCCCCCCACCCCGCGACAGGCCCCGGTGTGTGATGTTGCCCGCTCTATGTCTAAGTGTTCTCATTGTTCAATTTCCACCTGTGAGTGAGAACATGCAGTGTTTGGTTTTCTTAACTAGAGGTCCCGTTAACTGTCTAGAAGAATGAAATTCCTGGCCAGGTCACATGCCTCTCTGATATGAGTCCATAGCTGTCTGTATGTCTTCTACTGGAGCATTTATCACCCTATATCATAGTTAATCTGTTTAATTTTCTCAGAGATTCAGTTATATATAACTTCTATGAGAGAAGTGCCCAGGAATGGCATTTGTCTTATGTTACCATTTTATTACTAGTGATGAAGACTGTATCTGGTGCAGTAAATAATTGAATTCATGAATGACTTCTCAGTTGATTAAACATCCTTTTCTTTAAAAATTCTTTTCTTATGCATTAATTTTTTTCTAGTCTTTTCATTTGTCTTCAGACTCTTTGACCTCTGCTTTCTGATTCTTGTGTTTTAGACTCACTGTAACACTTTTTAGCATCCTCATTTCAACATCTTGTTCCACATTAAGTGTAATTTCAGTGGGATACCAGTTGCAATCAGCTGTAGTCTTCAGCGTTGTGCTATGAAGTAAGAGAGATAAAGAGTTGTTTGATAGCTTCCCTCGGGTTGCTGACAGTTTAGTTGAGATGATAGACATAAATCAATCGGCAGTACTATGGAATATAATTGCAGGCTGGATGATATGTGGAGAGCAGTGGTTCTTAACTTCTGCTGTTCTTTAGATTCACTTTTGGAGCCTTTTAAGAATCCCAGTGCAGGGAAAAGGGTGAGAATCCTGGCCTAAATGGGCTGGGGGCCAGTTCCCTAAGTATCTCTAATGTACACCCTAGATTGAGAACTACTTAGAAGCTGAGCAGAAAGAATGTAAAGGAAGGAGAGATCAGTATGGTGGGATACCTTCATGGAAGAGGTGAGTTTTGGAAAGGAGTCTTAAATTAGACATCTGTTGTAGTTTGGATGTTTGTCCCCCTAAACCTCATGTTGACATTTGATCCCCAGTGTTGGAGATGGGACCTAATGGGAGGTGTTTGGGTCATGCGGGCTGATCCTTCATGAATGTCTTGGTGCCATCCTCTCAGTAATGAATGAGTTCTCGTCTCTTAGTTCCCATGAGAACTGGTTGTTAAAAAGAGCCTGGCACCCCGCCTCCTCACTTCCTGTCTCACCATGTAATCTCTGAACCTGCCAGCTCCCGTTGGCCTTCTACCATGTGTGGAAGCATCCTGAGGCTCTCACCAGATGCCCAGTCTTCCAGCCAGCAGAATTATGACTCAAACCTTTTTTTTTCCTTATTAATTGCCCAGTCTCAGGCATTCCGTTATAGCAGTGCAACATGGACTAAGACAACATCCTAGGCTGATGAGCAGAGTGAAGTTGTGTTCCTCTTACAGTTACTTAGTGCCCACAGTTTGTTGAAGATTCAGCTCAAGGGCCGTCTCCTGCCACCTGCAGCCCCTGTACATTCTGAACAGCACACTCACTGTGTTTTGTCATTGTAATCTCCCCCGCTTCTCATGGACTGTTTGCTCTATGAAGTTAGGGACATTGTCTTGTTCAATTGTGTATCTCTAGATCTTATACTTAGTAGGTATTCAACAAATCCTGGTGGGTTGAATGAATGTGGAAAGGATCATCAGGTGTCTGAGTGGGTAAGGGGAAAGGAGGGGAAATGATGAGGAAACACTTCTCACTGACACCTGTGATTCATGTTGGAGAATGGAGGTGATCAGGTGTTCGGTTGGGCCAAATTATGGAGAGATTTGAAAGCTAAGTAAAAGAAGGTAGAATTGATTTAGAAAAGAGGAGACCTGATAAGGGTCCTTAGGAAGATACTCTTTATATTGTTTCCAGTAGCTCTAGTGTTATTAACAGCTTCCTGTACTTCGGGTTTCCCATCTCTAAAATGGGAGTAATAATAACACCAAACTTACTTTATGAGGCTTAAGTGAGTCAGAACAGAGGTAGGCCGGGTGCAGTGGCTCACGCCTGTAATCCCAGCACTTTGGGAGGCTGAGGTGGGCAGATCCACGAGGTCAGGAGATCGAGACCATCCTGCCGTCCTGGCTAACACAGTGAAACCCTGTCTCTACTAAAAATACAAAAAATTAGCCGGGCATGGTGGCGGGTGCCTGTAGTCCCAGCTACTCGGGAGGCTGAGGCGGGAGAATGGCGTGAACCTGGGAGGCGGAGCTTGCAGTGAGCCGAGATCGCGCCACTGCACTCCAGCCCGGGTGACAGAGTGAGACTCTGTCTCAAAAAAAACCAAAAAAAACAAAAAAACACATGTAACATGCCTAGAACAGTGTCTGACGTGATTCTCTTGAGTGCAGTTATCTGAACTTAAGTGTTCTGTGATTTCTCGAATTTCTTGTATCCATTCTGGGACCATAGCTCTTTATTCACTGATACTGCTGTGGGCTCTCTCTAAAGATAGCTTTTGATTTGTGCTGATCACTGAATCCTGAATGGGAGTGAGAGTGAGAATGAGCATTTCCTCTCAGGGCTGATCTCTAGTGTAAAACTCCATGGTGGGCATTTGGGATTAGGTGTACTGGAATACAGAAGTAACTTAAAACAATCTTAGGTATGGGTGGAGTAGGCAGGGACGTAAGTTGTACGTGAATATAATATTACAGACATTGTAGAGAAGTCAGAAAATCACCCAGAAGATTTCCCATCATAAAATCATTGATTTTTTTCTGTTTATTTTCATCTGTCATTTTTCCTTTGATCTTTTTAAAGATGTATGTATAATTTTATATCCTTAGTTTTTCACTTTAATATTGTAAGTAGTTTCCTTGTGGCATAACCTTTGCACAATTACTTTATTTTTTGAAATGATTTTCTCCCCCAGAATTAAAGCAGTATAACCAAACTGCAGAATTAGGAAAGTGGAGAAAAAGCCACTCACTTCTGCCACTCTTGTACAATGACTTTTTTGTTGTGACATTGTCCCTGTATTCACCTCCACAAATAACTTTTCTTTACTAGTAGTTATGATCATGAGTATAAAATTTTATGTCGTATTCCCTATTATCTTTATAGCAGAAGTGTTTTTCCACATTGCCTTTGGTCATCATGTGTATTATTTTAAAATGATACAATAATATTTCCAATTGAAAGGATTTTTCTAAAATTTCCTTAAGTCATTTTCCACCTCTCAGTTTTAGAGTTAAAAATAAACCTGAAAAGTGCCTCTTTACAGGGATCATATTTTATATTTTTTTCCATATTTGAGATTATTTTTTAAGGATAGATTCTTTGAAGTGAGGCAGAGAATAAAACTTTTATGTCAAATTGGTTTTAGCAGAATTTTGCAGTTTATGTAGGTCGAGTATCTCTAATCTGAAAATCTAAACTTTGAAATGCTCCAAAATCTGAAACTTTGAGTTCTGACATTGCTCTCAAAGGAAATGTTCATTGGAGCATTTTGGATTTGGGACTTTTGGGTTAGGGATGCTCAGCTTATAAGTATGATACGCGTGTTCCAAAATCTAAAATGCTTGGTCTCAAGCATTTCAGTTAAGGGATAGTCAACATGTACTGACAGATTGAGGTCACTTTTGAGTCTCCTCTTTGCTGTGCTACCTTGTGGGAATATCCAGACAAGGAGAGTCCCTGTGGCTCTTAGGAGCTCTTTTTGAGAAATAAAATATGGTAGTAGAGAGCACTCTGGATTAGAAATTTGCAAACTGGGGTTCTCATTTTGACCTTACTCTAGGAAATTATGTGAATTTGGGCATGATACTTCACCTTCCTCATCCATAAAATGAAAATATAGATTAACTTTTAAGTTTCTTTGCAATTCTAGAATTCTGGGTTTAGTATTTCTGTGTGAAGATTGGGTATGAAACATGTGTTGGAGACCTGAGATAACCCAAGGTATTGAAGGCTCATAACTCATTGGAAGAACAGAATTTTATGAACCAGCTCCCTTGTATATTCATTGCCTTTCTCTTTTTCCATAGCATTGAGAAGTTCTGTGCAGAAGGCATCCCACTGTTGGGAATTCTGGTCCAGTCAAGACATTTGAGAACAGTGGTCCATGTCCTGGATAAGATTCTACCTTTATTTTACCCTTGCCAGTATTACCTTCTGAAGAATGAGCAGTAAGTGTGTTCCATCTATGGCAGAAGACACTCTTAAACAGTCCAGCAAGTACAAATGACTGTATCTCCTGGTTTCTTAAGTAAAATAAAGGGAATGCTATTTCAACAGCATATTATGGGGCAAAAATATTCTGCACCCCAGTTTAGAATGCAGGTTGATGAACAGTGATTCTAATAATGACTCCAGTTTTATTACCATGAAAGATATTTTTCCTTTTCATTTATTATAACTTTGAATTGCTTATTAAAGCTTAATAGTATATGAAGGAGCAGTTGTTTCCCTGAGATTCTGGGAATCGTGCTTCTGATATTAAGCAGCAAGTGGCTTTGCCATTGTAACAACCGAAAAGATTGTTTTAAATTGTTTACAGTGCACATAGTGCAGTGTTGCAAACAGGTAAGATGCTAGGAAGGTGGGAAGAGAACAACCTGTCTAGGGAGGCGAGAGTAAAGCATCTGGCTGGGGCCTCATGAACAGTGATGAAAGGGGAGGTGAGGCCTCACCCCCTATGGAGGAACCCTGTACAGTGGGGACATGAAGTACATCCAAAGGCACAAGGGGAGCATTACAGTTTTCCTGTTATGTGTCTTTTCAAGCAGTATGTCTCCAACTTGCCCAAAAGAGCTTACTAAATATGGATTCCCAGGTTTCTCCCCTGGAGATGTTACTTTAGTAGGAATGGGTTAGGTCCTGGGAACTACTCACCTAACCCTTCAACCCCTTTTTAAGAATCAGCACCCTGGGCATGAGGCAAGTTTGGAAACTGAATGGTTTGGAAACATCTCTGCCTTTATTCATGGAGTTGGGGAGTGAGGAGGGGAGAGTGGTGCCTTTGGGTGTTTTTCGTCTAATGCTGTTGAACTTGCATGTGTTTGTGTGTCGTGAATCTGTTCTTACACCTCTGTGGGTAGATAGAATTCCTTTTAACCCATGTTAAATGTGAAAACTTTATTATTCTAGAATCCCTTCTTAAATAGTGCTTTGGTCGAAAAATGGGACCAATTTAGGAATTTTCTGTTTCCTCATAAGTAATTAGGGAAAATTCTGTTGAGTTCTGATCGGAAGGTAAAGTGCATCCTCCTGTGTGCTTGGCAGGTTTTTGTCGCATCTCCTCTTGTTCCTACACTTGGACAGCGGTGTCCCTCAGGGTGTCACACAGCAGGTCACCCACAAGGTGGCACAGCACCTTACAGGAGCCAGCCATGGGGACAACGTGAAGCTTCTCAACAGCATGATCCAGGTGAGGGCCTTGCAAGCCCCGAAGGACACTCTCGCCTGTCTTCCCAACCAAGACCTCTAGTGTTAGCACACTTAGATTTTAGTCATTTCAGATCACTTGGCTCAGCGTGCTTTTGGCCAAGAAAGGCAATAGATTTGGGCTTTGTAGTGGAGGTAGATAGTATTTTGTTGCTATTTAAAAAACGAGGGGCTGGTTGTTATATTCCCCATCACATGAGCCTTTTCTCTACAGGCACACATATCTGTAAGCACTCAGCCCAATGAAGTGGGCCCTGTTGCTGTGTTGGAGTTCTGGGTTCAGGCTCTCATAAGCCAGCATCTCTGGTACCGAGAACAACCTATCCTCTTCCTCATGGACCACTTGTGTAAAGCAGCTTTTCAGCTGATGCAGGAAGACTGCATACAGAAATTACTCTACCAGCAACATAAGGTAAAAAACCTGTTAGAGAATTTATCTTTCAGTGATTGGCTAGATAAAGTAGCTTTCTAAAAAGATTCCCCCAATACAGTTTTCAGTTCTACTTTGTGGCCATTGCCTTCTTTAAGCTTTGCCTTAATGGTACCTTATCCCAATAATCATAGTCCACTAGCGTAGACCCTAGGGAAGTTGGAAAGGACACCCCAGGAAGAGTCCCGCTTATTACATTTGGCTGTAATGCTCTGCCTTGGACTATTGCTGGTGGACTCATCCTTGAAATCTCTATCTTACCAGAATCTTGTAGTAAGACAGTTGCTGATACTCTTGTAAAGGTCATTGATAAGATTTTCCTTAAAGCCTCCTCTCTCTGCTCCACATCTCCCGGTGTAGAATGCCTTGGGTTACCACTGTGACCGGAGTCTGCTCTCGTCTTTGGTAAGCTGGATTGTGGCAGGCAACATCACTCCTTCCTTCGTGGAGGGCTTGGCCACGCCCACTCAGGTAGGAAACTGACTGAGAGGATCATTTGTTATCTTTGTGAACTTTAATCTCATGATCATCCTTACAAAGAAATTACTAATAGTGTAAACTAACTTTTATTTAGCACTTATTCTAGTGTAAGTATACTTTTTCATTTAATCTTTACAGTAGCCCTTTGGTGAGGTTGTGCTGTTGCCATTCCTGTTTCACAGAGGAGTTAACTGAGTTTTTTTTTATTTTTATTTTTTTGGAGATGGAGTTTCGCTCTTGTTGTCCAGGCTGGAGTGCAATGGCGCGATCTCGGCTCACTGCAACCTCTGCCTCCCGGATTCAAGCTATTCCCCTGCCACAGCCTCCCGAGTAACTGGGATTACAGGCATGCGCCACCACGCCTGGCTAACCTTGTACTTTTAGTAGAGTCAGGGTTTCTCCATGTTGGTCAGGCTGGTCTCGAACTCCTCACCTCAGGTGATCTGCCGGCCTCGGCCTCCCAAAGTGCTGGGATTACAGGTGTGAGCCACCGTGCCCTGCCTGAGTTTCTTTTTTTTTTAATTAAAAAACGTTTTTGGATACAGGGCCTCACTTTGTTGCCCAGGCTGGTCTCAATCTCCTGTTGTTAAGTGATTCTCCTGCTTCCAGCCTCCCTAGTATTTGGGGACTACAGGCATACTACTGTGTCTAGCTGTAACTGAGGTTCAGTGGAATTAAGGGCTGTCTCAGGAATAGACAGCTCTTGATCATACCCCAGCCAGCCGGACTGCAAAGACTGCCCAGCAGCACTGCAGAGAGGTTTAGAGTGGGCACTGGAGCCAGACAGCCTGGGTTTCAATCTGGGTTCTGCCGTTTGTTAGCTCTGTGCCTTGGGCAGCTTGCCTACCTATCTGTCCTCAGTTTTCTCAATTGTCAAATGGGAATAATGATGGCACCTATATGTAAAGCATTTAGAACAGTGCTTAGCACATACCCAGTGCTCACTGAGTATTGGCCATTGTTATTGTCATCAGCAGCAGCAGCATTATTTTTATCGTTACCACCTCTTAGACTTTGTGTATAAAATTATGTCTGTTTCATCTCTTAAATCAGTAGTAACGTTCTTCAACCTCTTATTCGTCTTACTTCTTGCTCTTCTTCCCACCTCTCATGGATTGAGCTGGAACAAACTCCTTGCTGTTACCTAGACACATCCCTGGCTTTTCCTCTTTTTGTCTCTGCCTAGCGGATTCTCTTACCAGCATGCCTTTCCCTCTGACATCTACATAGAACCTTCTCTGATATAGCACTTTACCTTGACTCAGTCCTCGTCACTGCTCAGCTTCACATTTTGCTTACTTGTATATTAGTCTTGTCTACTCCAGTAGATGGAAGACTTCTTAAAGCCAGAGCCCCTGTCTGGTCCTCTTTCCTGTCTCTCTTGCACACAGATCTTGCCTGGTAAATATAGAGTTAATGAACATCTTCTTGTACTAAAGTAGCCTTTCCAAAGGAATGTAACATTTTCCAATAATCTATTTTATTTAAATTTATATCTGCGACAAGGATATAGGTAGGTATAAAAAGGTGTTAATTTTAGAAACTGCAAATATTTTCTGATTGAGCTTGAGATAGGAAGAGAGTTTAAATTGTGGAATATCAGGATGTATTTTGTCAGTGGGGCGAGCTCCTCCTTCCCCTCCCCTTTATCTGGTGTCATTGTAGGTCTGGTTTGCCTGGACAGTGCTCAACATGGAATCCATCTTTGAAGAGGACTCCCAGCTCCGGAGAGTTATTGAAGGGGAATTGGTGATAAACTCTGCTTTCACCCCTGACCAAGCTCTGAAGGTACAAATGGCAGTTCTGCATTTGAGTGGTAGAAGGTGGCTTACACTTTGATGCTGATGGATTCACCCATAGCTTTTGGGCTTTTGTGTTTTATTTTGTTGTGAATGTTTGGAAAGCTCAACAACCAAACCAATACTTAAAACTGTGTAATTGAAGAGTACTTGCTTCTCAAGGTTTGTTTAACAAGAGTCTCAGCCTAGTATTTGAGGGCTGGATCATTGCACATGTGACGGGGGTTGTCATTGCATCCCACGTACATCAGAATTCCCTGGAGAGCTTGTTAAAAAGCAGATTCCTAGACCTCACCTTCTGGGATTTGGAGTCTCTGAGTCTGGAATGGGACAAGGAGGTTATTTTTTGAAACTTCCAGCTGATTCTTAGGCTTACTAATGTGTGGGAAAGACTGGAATAAGGCTTTAAAGACCTTCTATTTTAGTATATATTTTGCTTTTGGGTTTCAGAGCCTGTTAAAGAATTTGCTTTTGGGTTTCAGAGCCTCTCAAAGAACTCAGCGTTCTCAAATGTCCTTTTGAAATCTGAATTTTCAAAAGATTGATAAAGTTTGACAGTCACATAGTCACATTTTCTTTTTCTTTTTTTTTTGAGACAGAGTCTTGCCCTGTCGCCCAGGCTGGAATTTTACAATGGCACAATCTCAGCTCACTGCAACCTCCACCTCCCGGGTTCAAGCAATTTTCATGCCTCAGCCTCCCGAGTAGCTGGGATTACAGGAGTGCACCACCACACCCAGCTAATTTTTCTATTTTTAGTAGAGACAAGGTTTTGCCATGTTGGCCAGGCTGGTCTTGAACTCTTGACCTGAAATGATCCACCTGCTTTGGCCTCCCAAAGTGCTGGGATTACAGGTGTGAGCCACTGCCCCCGGCTTTACTTTTGGTTTTCATATCATTCTGTTCCCTTGCACTATAACGTTGTATTTGCCAAGGAATTTCAGAAATGAAAATGAGGTTAGACTAGATGACTCTTAAGACCCATACTCATTTTGGGGTCTGTGAAGTGTTTTGACAGAATAAAAGCTGCCCTATATGTCTTGCTACCAAGGAGGTTAAAATGTTAACTAGTGGATTGGAGAAGTGAGTTTTATGTGACTTTTAAAAAATATATTATTGAATTGAAAACAGAATGTTTGGTGTTTCAGTTGGATCACTTAGAAAGAGTTAACTGTTCGCATTTATGTTCATTTTGTGGTTACTCAAAGCCCCTTCTTTTTTGTAGAAAGCCCAGACCCAGCTGAAGCTCCCCATCGTGCCATCCCTCCAGAGGCTGCTGATTTATCGCTGGGCCCACCAGGCTCTGGTCACACCTTCTGATCACCCCCTCCTGCCACTCATTTGGCAGAAGTTCTTCCTTCTGTATCTTCACCGTCCAGGACCACAGTATGGGTATGGTGCCCAGTATTGTAGGTTTCTGTGAGTCCATTTCTGCCTTTGCACTGCTCTCATTCTATGTGTTCTTAGACTGTGGAGTGTGAGTTGGAATCATTCTTTGGTGATCTCTGGGAGGACTCTGTCTCTATGTTTGACATTTATTAGACTGGATCTTTTTTGAGTTGCTGGTGTCTTGTGGCAGCTTCTCTTTACCATCTTCTATGACCAGTGTAGTAAAGACAACACCCTGGGATTGGGCAAGGTTTCACACAGAACTTCTGGAGATGCAAAGGGAGAGCAACTGCCTTAAACTGAGGCTGCCTGTGTGACCGTCATGGGGCTTGTGGGAGGGGACCTTGTGATGAGTGGTGCACGTGTGAACAAAGGCCAAGCTTTGTCTGTCACCTGTGGGTTGTACTTGGGAATATTCAGCATTTTCATGGGATTCATATGAAGATACTCCACCCAGCCAGAGCCATCCACTATTACCAACCATTGCTCTCTAGCTCCTGCCTCAATTCCTCATTCCCTTAACTTACTCATTTGAAATATATAGATACTGGCTGGGCATGGTGGCTTACGCCTGTAATCCCAGCACTTTGGGAGGCCAAGGAAGGAGGATCACTTGAGGTCAGGAGTTCGAGACAAACCTGGCCAACATGGTGAAACTCCGTCTCTACTAAAAATAGAAAACTTAGCCCAGCGCGGCTGGGCGCGGTGGCTCACGCCTGTAATCCCAGCACTTTGGGAGGCCAAGGCGGGTGGATCACGAGGTCAGGAGATCAAGACCATCCTGGCTAACACGGTGAAACCCCGTCTCTACTAAAAAAAAAAATACAAAAAAATTAGCCAGGCATGGTGGCGGGCGCCTGTAGTCCCAGCTGCTTGAAAGGCTGAGGCAGGAGAATGGTGTGAACCCAGGAAGCGGAGCTTGCAGTGAGCTGTGATTGCACCAGTGCACTCCAGCCTGGGCGACAGAGCAAGACTCTGTCTAAAAAAAGAAAAAAAAAAAGCCCAGCACAGTGGCGCATGCCTATAATCCCAGCTACTTGGGAGGCTGAGTCAGGAGAGTCGCCAGGAGGTGGAGGTTGCAGTGGGCCGTGATTATGCCACTGCACTCCAGCCTGGGTGACAGAGCGAGACTCTGTCTCAAAAAAAAAAAAAAATGTATATATATATGTGTGTGTGTGTGTGTATAGATAGATAGATAGATAGATAGATTCTTAGTCGCTTCTATTTTAGTTTTTGCCAGATTGCAAGTTCTTCAAGAATAGAAACCATCTTTAATCTATGCTGTACCCTTAAGTAGTGATGTCTTAAATTTGTGTAGCATTTCACACTTTTTAAAACTACTTTCATATACACCATCTTGTTGGACCATCAAAATAATCTTTGAGGTAGAAATAATAGGTGTTAATTTAATGGTGTATATCCACAATCACAGTAAATTGCCTTGCTAATTAACTGCTATTTTATGCCATACAGAAAGTATATCTTGTGTTGAAAGGTTATAGATCTGTGCTTGTGTTTTTTAAGGTTACCCATAGATGGTTGTATTGGAAGAAGGTTTTTTCAAAGTCCTGCTCATATCAGTTTGTTGAAAGAAATGAAGAGACGTTTGACCGAGGTGGCTGACTTCCACCATGCTGCAAGCAAGGCCATCCGTGTTCCAGCAGAGGGCAGTGAAGGGCTGCCAGAGAGCCACTGTGGCACCCCTGGTTACCTGACTTCACCAGAACTGCACAAGGAGCTGGTGAGGTGAGTATGGTTATTTAGCCACTTACATTGTTGTTTGCAGCACAGGTACTATGCTGGAGCAGTTAACTGTGTTACAAACTGCTAGATGTTATTCTCTTAACACGGTTAGATTGAATATGGAAGGTGGCTTTGATATAGATTTGCATCTTGAAATGTTTCTCTTTTATGTTCCTCAAGAGAACTGAATCAACAGTTTGGATGTACTTGTGTCGAGTTTGGATGTACAGTCTGAGTGATAAATCCTCTTCTACTTCTTTATGTGAAAATAGAAATAAGCCAAATTTTATCATAGCAGGTAAACAACTATTAAAGCCTGCTAGACAGCCTGGGCAACATAGTGAGACCCTATCTCTAAAAAAAAAAAAAAAAAATTAGCCAAGCCTGGTGGCATACACCTGTGGTCCCAGCTACTTGGGAGGCTGAGGTGGGAGGATCCCTTAAGCCCAGGAGGTCGAGGCTGCAATGAGCCATAATCATGCCACTGCACTCCAGCCTGGGCAACAGAGTGAGACTCCGTTACAAAAAAACCTTGCTAGAATAGTTATTTATTTAACTATTTATTAAACTATTTATTTAAGAAGGAGTGTCTCACTATGTTGCCCCGGCTGGAATGCAGTGGCTATTCATAGGCACGATTATAGTGAGACAATCATAGTGCACCTCAGCCCCGAACTCCTGGGCTCACGTGATCCTCCCGAGCAGTTGAGACTACAGGTGTGTGCCACCACACGTAGCTTAGAATAGCTCTTCAAAAGAAACAGATGACCAAGGCAGAGCTCTTTAAGTGTGGTTCATAGATCCTCCACGGGATTCAGGGATCCACCTGAGATGAGGGGGTCTAGTAATCTCCCAAAAATATGTGCCCTATAAAATCAGGGTACAATATTTGCCTCCTCTAAAAGGTTAAGAACTCTGAAGTAGGTTTGGATTCCTCTCACACTAGGTTTGGATTCCTTTCACACAGTTCCTTCACCTTTCATTTATAAGTTTGACATAAACCAAATACTAGTCTTACAAATAAGACTTAATAAAAATGGCTCTTAAGAATTAATCCTGAATACACAATAGCTTGGTGAGGCCCGCATTTCATCTAGCACTGAGGCCTTAGGTTTACTTGCCCTCAACCTTTTAGGGCTCTCTGTCAGCCTCCAGAATGATTTCTTCCCTTATGTTGCTTGTTGAAGGAGAACTTATTTTTAACCAGCTTTAACCAGTGGAAGGCTTTCTCTGTGAATATTTTAGATAAGCCAAGAAAGTCTTTGATATTCCCTTCTACCTCTGTTATATCCCCGCTCCTGGTATGTGTTCATAAAGTGGCCACCTATTTCACTGAGTCAGAAGCTGGAGGAGAGAACTACCTAGCAACCTCTTCCCTGTAAGAACTCCAAAGCCCTGTCCTTGTCTGTCTTCCTGGACTGGCTGTTGCAGAGGTAAAGGAGGTAATTTTCCACTTTATTGAGTAAAGTCAGGCCAGGCCACCTCCTAGTCCCCTACCCAGTAATTTATGTATTTGCCGACTATTTTTCTAGTACTGCTGGTAAAAACAAAACAAAATAAAAATGAAGGAAGTATCATATTTTTAAAAAGGTTTTTACTGGAAAATTGGAATTTTTTTTTTTTTTTTTTTTTGAGGCAGGGTCTTGCTGTGTCACCCAGGCTGAAGTACAGTGGTGCAGTCTTGGCTCACTGCAACCTCTGTCTCCCGGGTTCAAGTGATTCTCCTGCCTCAGCCTCCTGAGTAGCTGGGATTACAGGTGTGCACCACCACGCCCGGCTCATTTTTGTATTTTTAGTAGAGACGAGATTTCACCATGTTGGTCAGGCTTATCTTGAACTCCTGACCTCGTGATCCGCCCGCCTCGGCCTTCCAAAGTACTGGAATTACAGGCATGAGCCACTGTGCCCGGCCAGAACTTTTATTTTTTTAAGTCTGATTTTATTTTATTCCTTCTTGATGAGAGTGGCATACACACATGCTGTGATATTTATTTGCGATTCTTTGAGGTGGGAGATGGTTCTTGAGCCTAAAGCTGGAAAATTCCTACAATGCCTAAGTTTAAAATAGCTCTTAATATTTTCTCTGAAAATGTTTTTATTTGAATGTATTATTTTTGCTTTTTTAAGCAAAAATATTTAAATCTACTTTAAGAATGGTTGTCAGAGCCCCTTCTTCATACCTTTTGTTTTAGCAATTATCGCATCATATTTGAATAATCTGTGACATGCCTCCCCTGCTGGACCAGGAGTTCCCTGGGAGCCGTGGTGGTTGTTGGCCACATTTTCTGTATTATGGGCTTTCTTTACTCTTATGTAGGGGTGCCAGTGTTCCTAGAGATGTAAGAAGCTTCATTTGCATGCTGATCTTTTTATGTTTCATATAATTATGTTTTTATCTTTTAGGCTCTTCAATGTATATATATTATGGCTAGAAGATGAGAATTTTCAAAAAGGAGATACCTATATCCCTTCTCTACCGAAGCATTATGATATTCACAGGCTAGCAAAAGTGATGCAGAATCAGCAGGTGATACTCTAGCCCTCTTTTTTTTTTTTTTTTTTTTAGCATATCTGAATGTAATTTGAACTGGTCATATTCATAATAAAACAATTTATTGACAACAAAATGGGTAGTCACTCAGATGGTCATTGTTTCTATGGTTTTGTCAGTATCTAAGTAATTATATGGAGGGAATACTCCGTTTTGAATCTCCAGCCTCACCGTGCCTTCTACCTGAAGGCTTGAAGCTTGTTCTAGGGCTTTTTACAACCTCATAAACATAACCTTCCTCTGACTGTGTATTTTTTTTAATTGGAAGTTGCTAGTAGCTGAATACCTTTAAGCAATTATCTCTACTCCCATTCTTACATACAGTGTAAGAATTTGTAAGAATTTGTAGGGATCCATAGGTGTTGTAGGAGGTTGGTTGCATGGAGGAGATCAGGAGCTCACCTTTGTTTGGCTTGGAGGTGCTTACTTGCCATTGTCACAGTTCTGGTTGCTCTTCTGGAACCACTTGATTTCAGTCTTCGTATGTCCTAAGCTGTTTTCTTCCAGGCACTCAAAGATGTTGACCCTTTTTCAGGCCAAAACTTGTAATCTCAGTTTTCTCTAAGCTTTTCTAGCCATCTTGGGGACAGGGAAAAAGGGTTGGGGAAGACAATTCTCTTCTATTCTAGTTCTTTTTTTTCTAGGGTTGCAGTCTTTTGAGTATTGACCCCAGCACCAGAATGAGATTTAGGAAACTCTAAGAGTTGAAACACTTTCATTTGGATCCTTAAACCCTCCTACTTTCACATCATGTGTATATTTTATCTCCAGTAGGTGTCTTTTTCTTGTTTTCTTTCCTTCTTTCCTTGCCTTCTTTCTTCTTGCTTTCCTTGCCTTCTGTGAGTATTTGCTGAGTGTCTTCTAAGTGCCAGGTACCAAAGATACAAAAAAGAAATCTGGTACATTCCCTGCCTTCAAAGAGCTTATTGGCCAACAGGAGACTAAACAAACAGTTATTACATTTTGTGATCAAGATTATGGGCCAGGTGCATGGCCCACGCCTGTAATCCCAACACTTTGGGAGGCCAAGGCAGGTGGATCACCTGAGGTCAGGAGTTCAAGACCAGCCTGGCCAATATGGCAAAACCCCATCTCTACTAAAAAATACAAAAATTAGCCGGGCATGGTGGTGGGCACCTGTAATCCCATCGACTCAGGAGGCTGAGGCAGGAGAATCGCTTGAACCTGGGAGGTAGAGGTTGCAGTGATGCTTGAACCTGGGAGGTAGAGGTTGCAGTGAGCTGAGATTGCACCACTACACTCCAGCCTGGGCAGCAGAGAGAGACCCCGTCTTAAAAAAAAAAAAAAAATTATGAGAGTGGAATGCACAGGGTACTATGGGAACATAGGGGAATAGCCCCTGATTTGGATTGCGCCTGGAGTGGTGACCTTTGAGCTGAGCCCTGAAGGACAAATGGGAGTTGGGCAGATGGAAAGGAAAGGCATGGTGTTAGGGAGTGGCAGAGAGGAAGTTAATGGGCAGAAAGACCAGTATGTGCAGCGACATATAGCAGGTGAGAAAGGGATGGGCATGTTCAGAAAGGTGCAGGGAGGGCATAGCACCTGAGGCAGGGCAGATGAAACCAGAGAGATGAGTAGGAGTGAAATCCCTAAGGGCCATGTATACTTTTCTAAATAATTTGGCTTGTATTTTGAAGTCTTTGTTTGGAGAACTATTGAAATAGCAGCAGTTATTAAACAAATGGATGAATTAAAAATATATCGAGGAAGAATCAGATATCCAAAGACTTCCAAATTTCTAACTTTGGCCCCCAGAGATAAACCCTGGAAGAGGGGGTGCCTGAGGGGCTTCAACGAGAGCTCTCTATCAAGGAGTTGGTCAGAAGGGGAGGTAAAGATCTAGAATTCAGGAATGAGGCAAAGTCGGATATGTGGATTTAGTGGTAAGAGAATATGTAGATTAAGAAGAGGACTGAAGATGGAACACTGAGAGATAACAGCATTTAAGGCACAGAGAAATAAAACTGAGAATATAGAGCCAGAGAAACAAGAAAAATACATATGAGACCATGGTGTCCTGACATCCTTTGAGTGCAGTTCTATCCTCATCTTTTTATACTTGACACCCTCATCCATATCCAAGGCTTTGTACATGGTAGGTACTTGGTCAGTGTTTTTAAAAATTAGCCATAGCTTTCTTGGTTCTCTGAGATTTATCCTGGTTCCTCAGCATCAACAGAATTAATTGCTTGCTTTCCCTCTCTTTTTCTTTTTAAGTCAGCCTTTGCTTGGTGCTTGATGTATAATTTCTTGATCTGTAATTCAAGCTCAGGGTTGTTTTGTATTTTTATGGTTTCTAAGATGTCTCTGCTTACCTATCATTAATTCCTGGTAGTTGCTGTATTCATTAGCCTCTGTTAACAGTTACTTGGCATAGAGGCAGAGAAAGTGACAGAGTGACCCTATTTAAAGGAGCATGTATGCAATAGGAGGATCTAGCCCAGCACATTGAACACTCAGCTGCATGTAGAATTCAGGATTGTGATCAGGATTACATTGGAGCTCCTCCTCTGAGTCTGGAATGCCTTGGGCTTTGGGGTTGGTTTGGAAATAATGATTTGGGACTTCACAGCAGTGTGCTTATTGAGAAGCCAAGGACATTTTTTGGTTTAGAGGGATCCTTGGGCCTTTAGAACACTTAAACTCCAAAAAAAATCACGGTCCACAAACCCATAGTCCCTGTTTGCTCACTTCCTATTACTATTTGAAGTTCATTGATAATTTGACTTTTTTTTGTTGTTGTTAAAGGCAGTCCCCCATTCTAAAGTGTAGTGATCACCAAAGTGAAATATATATAATTCAGAATATGCAAGACAGCCCATGGGAGTGTAGGGAGAGGTTACTAGAGCTGCTATATTTATTGTTTTCTCATTTTATTTATTTACTTATTTGACACCTGTTATTATGAAAAAATTCCATTGTATAGGAAAATAAGGAGACCAGTATAATGGGCATGCTCTTCTCCCCCTCCCCGCATATGTCATGTGTCTAGTTTCATCTATAGCCCATCCACTTCCTCTTCCATTTTATCTTGGAGGTAATCCCAGAGAGCACTTGATACATGAAGATTTTAAAAGATAGGGTTAAAAAAATGACATAACCCAATAGCATACCTAAACATATTAGAAATAATTTTTAATATCAAATATTTAGTCAATGTTCAAGTTTCCACCTTTCTCATAAATGTCATAAAAGTTTTGTTTTTATTTATTTTCATAGTTTGAATCAGGATCCACATGTTGTGATTGGTTGATATGTCTTATAAGTCTGTTTAATCTACAAGTCCTCCCCTTATCCCTTTACTTTTCCTTGCAATTTATTTGTTGAAGAAACTGGGTAGTTTGTCCATAGAGGCTCCCCACAGTATGGATTTTGCTAACTGTATCTTCATGGTGTAGTTTAACATGTTTTTCTGTCCCCTGTATTTACTGTAAATTGATAGTTGGATTTAGTGTCTTGATCTAATTCAGATTTGATTATTTTTTAACATTTTATTTTTTACCTCTTTAACATTTGCTATTTTTTACCTATGTCTTATAGTATACATAATGTATTAGCTTTATAGTGTATGTATATAATTTACAAATATACATATAGGGCTGTTAAAATTTTTTCTAATCATGATACACAATCAAAGTTTTACAGCTACTGCAGGGATTGTTAGAGTGGTCATTTTAATGGCAATTTATCCTAATGGTGGAGGACTTGGAGTAGACCACTTCGTGTTGAAACTTACTGGTTCACTTTATTGTTAAATACATAGTTTTATATGTGACTTGTCTGTCAGAGTTAAAATACTGTCGTTCTGTTTCAGGATCTGTGGATGGAGTATTTGAACATGGAGCGCATCTATCATGAGTTTCAGGAGACTGTTGGTCTGTGGACACAGGCCAAGCTTGAGTCCCATTCCACACCCTGCAGTTTGTCCGTGCAGCTGGACTTCACTGATCCTTTGCTGGGTGGGTCCTGGGAGCACCTGCCCCTTCGAATGAGTGAATGAATGATTGAATCAGAGCCATTGAGGGTTGAGGCTGACGTACTTTATTCCCCCAGTGTTCATTTTTCCTCTGATGCTTTAAAAAGAGATTTCAGTTTACTTACACAATGGTGTAAATTGCAACTGTAAATGTAATTACTTTGCAGTTTTGAAAATCAGAAGTCTGTCTTTTTCTTTTATAAACTCTTTTCCTTTGTACCTAGAACCCTTACCATACAAATGAATCAGATTCCTGAAGTTTCTAAGTTACTTGTTTCTCCCAGTACATTTTTCTAGAGAAACAGTGGTATAAATTACCAGTTAGTTTTCTATCAGGCCACAAAAGCCCATTTAACCTATAAAGTTGCTGATATTTGGGGTCACCTATTAATTTTCATTACTGACTATATTTCAAAAATACAGGACATATCATTGTAAATTCAATTGTTGACCAAAATATTTATTACAATATATAGTGTATTAAGACACTGAGGTGTTTCAGAGAAATGCAGAATACCTTCTTATTCCAGCTTGCCACTAACCAAAATGCGTTAGTTGTATGAAGAGAGACAAATAAGAACTTCTCTGGACTTCACGCCATTCATCTGTAAAATGGTGCTGGCTGGTCTCTTCTAAGGCTCTAAAATTGTTCCCTCCAGCATTTCCTCTCCCTGCATTTTTTTTTGAAACAATATTTTTTTTCTGATTATAAAAGATATTTATTAATTTTAAATATTAAATGGTATAGAAAGGTATATAGAGAAAGGGATGAAAATTGCCCTCAAGCCAACAAGGTAGATTCTCATTTTTCTATTCCTGAAAGTTTGTTAAGAAGAAGAAATATATGAACAGATCTGGGAACTATTAAATGATTTCTGTTCATGCCCTTTGATTTGTAGTGTTTCTATGTTGCCTGAACACTGTCCTAAAATACGAATTGTTTTCGCTGGAGTTAAGCTAGTAATTTATGAAGCCCTTAGTTTGTTCCAAGCACTGTCTCAGTGCTTTATATGCATTAACTCAGTCCTCACAAAAACTCTATGTTGTTAGGTTATCCCTATTGAGCAGATAAGAAACCGAATTTGTAAGCTGTTAGGTGACCTGCCCGCATGGGCCACATAGCTGGTTATTGGGCAGAGCTGTCTGACTCCAGAGACCTGCTGTCTACCACTCATTTTTCTACCTCTTGTGTCCGGTGATACCTTGTACTTCCAAACAAAATTAGAGCCTATACTTCTAAATAGTGAGTTTCAGGTTTTTCTCAGATATAAGAGGTTAGTTGATGATTATATCAAATGATTTAATTTGTGGTTGTGATTGGTTGTAGGAAAAATTTCACTAGCACTGTTGTGATAACAATTTCTTTTTCTTACACTAAATTTGTTTTATTGGCTTCAATATTTTTGTCAGTTGTGGTCCAGAGTGGTGATTACTGTTAAATATGAATTTAGATTTTTTGTTTGTTTGTTTTTAAAATATCCTTGGTTTTTCTTTTATGGTAACTTATATTGGGTTTGAAAGAGCCCCCAGTTTTCCTTTAGCATCGTGGCCTCTTATGTTGCTTGAAAGGAACTTTAACATCAATAGTCACAAGTCTTATCCAGTGGTGAATACCTAACTTGGTTACATCTGTGCAAAGAGTGGTTAGTTCTAGTGGAAAAACACTAACTATAAGGGATAGTGCTGTACTTGACCTATTTGAAATGTTGAATTCCGTCTGTTTGGGGTACAAACAATACAAGTCTCCTTATGCCAAGTAAAGTCATGGCTATTAATTTTTCTTTAATTTTTCTCAACAAGAATAGAAAATGGAATGTTACATCTGGAATGTAATCAGAAATTCATTGTAGTCCCTTAAGTACTTGTTGACTTGACTTACTGATTTGAAATTCCCTTGACCACTGCCTTCCTCTGTTTCTTGCTATTGAAAAGAATTGAGCAGGTAGCAGCATTTTTCTTCATGTTATTCAGTCCCCACCTGCTGTGTGGTATGTGTATAGTGTGGTGAAGGGAGAGGGAGGGAAGATAGGAATCTATTGGATATCTACTATGTATTCAGCTCTGTACTAAGTCTAGAAGTATCAAACATTTGAATTTGATTAAACAGTATGAGATCATGTGTAATCTAGGGCAAAGTTGCATGGTAGAGATTCACCTTTTGTGTGTGTGTGTGTGTGTGTGTGTGTGTGTGTGTGTGTGTGTGTGTGGCACTGGATTGCTTATTTGGACTCCATAAATCATTTGTTGAGTGAATGAATAAGTAAATGACTGATGGACTATATGACTGCATAAATAGAAGTGCTGAAGGAGCTTATGTGTATGTCTTCATTCATTTTATCTCTTACTGCATCCAGTCCTCCTTGACCTGATTTCAGATTTTTGACTCGGCTATATTCCATAACGCTTATTCCTTTTTCTTCTATTCCTCTGAATTCTGGATGATGGCATTAAAACCTTAACTGGGTGACCTGCCTCCAGACCTACTCCATTTACCTAAACCATTATTCAGATGATAGCTACCATCTGATTGAAGCTTGCATAGAGCTGTTCACTAGATCCACATGATATTAGCATAAGACACTAGTAGCTTTACACTATTATCAAGTCCAAACTTGTTAGCATGTCATGCAAGGCCTGTCTAGGGTAATAATTTAAGGTCATGAGCTTTAACTCTTTAACATAAGACTATAAATTTTTTGAGGATAGGAATTCTACTTAATTGTACCACATGCTTCTGTTCTCCTGCTAATTCACCTGATTGCTCAGTATATATGACTTAATTTTCTTTCAGCTAAAGAAAGAGTTTTAAGTAACTTGCGGAAGCATGAGGCTCCCCAGCCTGCCCTTGTTCTGCACCCGACGAAGCCTCCTGTGCCAGTTATTTCCTCTGCTGTGCTATTGAGTCAGAAGGACGCCACCCAGCTGGTGTGCACAGACCTGAATCTGTTGCAACAGCAGGCCAGGTAAGACCGTGCAGCCTCAAGGATCATGTTCCCATGCTGGTGGCTTTGACAGCCTGGATGATTTGCTACCTGGAGTGGCTTCCTTGTCAGCATTTTTACCATGAGGATAGTTTGACCAACCTGGCCCAGACGGTTCACTTGGTTAACAAGTCTTATAATTTCACGTGGAAATTATGTGGTACTCTCACCAACTATCAATTTCACATTTCCTGTGGTGGCATTTCTGAGTGTCACCAGTGCCAGCTAAGATTTTCTTATGCTTCTCATGAAGAGATCTTCTGATATTGGAAAGATGGTGTTGGAAAGGTGTGAAGTAAGAGTTCCTTTCTTCTCTCATTGCTGTACTCTCTACCTCTCCATATTCTTTAAGAAATTGACATAAACATTGATTGAAGTGAGGAAAAGTCATTGTTTTGAGTTCACATGGTGGATACAAAATGATCAACAGTTTAAGGTTTTGATCTAACTTGAGATCTTGTGAGAAGGCGCATGTGTGGAGTAAGTCTGTTTCATTAACAGTAAGTGAGCCTTACTTTTACAAATCCTATGTTAATCAATTTCTGTTTTTTTTTTTTTTTTTTTTGGAGACAGAGTCTCACTCTGTCGCCCAGGCTGGAGTGGTGCAGTGGCACGATCTTGGCTCACTGCAAGCTCCGCCTCCTGGGTTCACACCATTGTCCTCCCTCAGCCTCCCGAGTAGCTGGGACTATAGGCACCTGCCGCCATGCCTGGCTAATTTTTTGTATTTTTAGTAGAGACAGGGTTTCACCGTGTTAGCCAGGATGGTCTCAATCTCCTGACCTCGTGATCCACCCGCCTCGGCCTCCCAAAGTGCTAGGATTACAGGCATGAGCCTCTGCGCCAGGCCGTTAATCAATTTCTTATTGGTATTTTTTTCCTTGGCTGTTTTTGGTCCAGGCATTTGTTGTATGTGTGTTGAGTGCACATATAAGCACCTGCCCATTAAGGTAATGTTACATACAGTTAGACCAGTTTTGACACCCCATGTATGCCATTAGCTTTCTTGGTCTTTGACATTTCATTTTGAGTTGCTAATACCTAAGAAGTCATTGGTACTTACAATTAAGGCACCCCTTGAGGGTGATGAAGTTAGGATAGAATTCTCATTTGTTCTTGTGGGATCTGTTGGTATAACATGGATTCTAAACGGAGCTTTGTTTGTGGCTTTAAAGTTGTCTCACTTCTCTATGGGCTTTGCTTGCATTTCTTAGCTTTCTCTTTAGCCTCTCTGCCAGGGGAATGATTTGGGTAAGTCTTGGCTCACAACCTTTGATCCTCTGTTACTATGGTATATGTGTATTTTGCTGCACTATAATGCTGGCTGTGGGTAACTGGAAGCCTTTATCACTTATCATATAACCTTTCCTAAGACTTTCTTTTACCTCCTGATGTTCTTCAGAACCGCAGCTCTTCGGGAATCTCAGCAGGTTGCTCTGGATGGTGAGCTGTTGGACACAATGCCAAAGCAGTATGTGAATCGTGAAGAACAGACCACACTACATTTGGAGTGCAGAGGCAGCAGCGGTAAAAAATGCCAAGGAGCTGCAGTTGTTACGGTTCAGGTAAGTGTTTAAATTTCTTCAGAATTTAGAGAATTTTCATTGAGTCCGTAATGCTGGCATATCACTGAGAAAGATTGAAAGACATATATAGCACACTGTCTGTGTCCCAAACATTTACTGGTTTTGTGGGGCATGAAAACACTCATAGAGCTAATCACATATTTCTGTAGGTACCAGATGACTCCTATAACACAGATATTCAAATAGGAATTAAAAAAAATCAGAATCATTGAGAAGATTCCTAGAGAGAGGGCTTCAACTGATTCCTTTTTTTGTTTGTTTTTTTTTTTTTTGAAATGGAGTCCCCAGGCTGGAGTGCAGTGGCGTGATCTCGGCTCACTGCAACCTCTGCCTCCTGGGTTCAAGTGATTCTCCTGCCCCAGCATCCCGAGTAGCTGGGATTACAGGCACCTGCCACCACGCCCGGCTAATTTCTGTATTTTTAGTAGAGATGGGATTTCACCACGTTGGTTAGGCTGGTCTTGAACCCCTGACCTGGTGATCCGCCTGCCTCAGCCTCCCAAAGTGCCAGGATTATAGACGTGAGCCACTGCGCCTGGCCTCAACTGATTCTTAAAAGACTTTGGTGATGATACAGTTAGAAGGAATGTGGAAATGGAGTGGCCATGATGTCATTTAGGGGTCAGTGGCTAGGTCAGCCTTTTCCAAGTGTTTTGGGGATGGTGGTGGGAGTTCACATTGGAAAGGTTGGTGTGTACCATCATTGGGAGCTCTGGCTGTCTGCTGCACATGGCAGGGAGACCCTGAAGATGAACATGGGAAGGATATATGGGAAGCAGATTAGTCAGGTGGAACTTGCTGACAGGCAGAGGAGAGACATGCAACAATGTGACTGAAACTTGAACTGCCTCTCAGAGTTACCTTCTTGCACTGGAATATAGGCAGAATTTGGATCTGCGATATGGTATGGACTTCACAATGGAAGCTTAGCTGAAGCTAGCATGTCATAGCATTTACTTTATGCCAGGCCCTGTCTAAACACTTTAAATAAGTTATTTTATCCTCACAACAACTCTGTGAGGTGGCCATTATCATGTTATCTTCATTTCTCAGGTAAGGAAGTAGAGTCACAGAGAAGTTAATTAAGTTGTGCACCTGAAGTGCCACAGCCTGTAAGTGGCAGAGCCAGAAAGGCCCAGGCAGTCTGGCTTCAGAGCCAGTGCTCTTTTTAAAGTAGAGATGGGGTTTTGTAGTAGAGATGGGATTTTGCCATGTTGCCCAGGCTGCTCTCAAACTAGTGGGCTCAAACAATCTGCCTGTCTCGGACTCCCAAAGTGCTGGTATTGCAGGCCTGAGCCACCGCACCCGGCCAGCCTGTGTTCATTAATCACTGCACTGTATTCCTCCTTCGAGTGAAGTCAGTATTCCTTAAGCTGAAAGAGAAATGCTTGGAGATGAGCACTGCCTATTGTCTAAATCTGTCTACACACAAATGATTCTTTTTTGTTAGCTTTTGGAAATTGGAGAAAATTTATTTTACTCCCTCTTGTTTGTCTTTCAGAAATTTCCCTTCTTTTTTTGCTAATTTTCATTGTAACTATTCCAATGTCTCCATCAATTTCCTTGGGAGACTGTTTTCTACAAAATGTCTTCTCTAAAATAATCTTTTATATGTATTGTATTTTTCATTACTTTCAAAATGTATCTCTGATTTTTCAACGTAGTTGTATTTGTCTAAAGTTCAGAAATTTGACCTAAAAGTTAGGATGAGTCCAACTTATTTTCCTGTATGTTATTGTAAATATGTGCAACTCTTAAACATTGAGTTATCTTTGGCCAGGTGCTTTATACAGTTGGTTTTCTTTTGGTGTATACAGTTAGTTTTCTTTTGGTGTATTTTTTTCCCAGTTACTAATGCTGTTGTAGTAAGACCAAGGTAGAAATATTTAAGAAAAGATCACTTGCTGAAGTAATAAAACTGGGAGGAAAGTTTGCCAATTTTGGGTGGAGTTCAAGTTAGTGAGGAAAAAACTGAAAATGTATCCGGTTTTAATAAAAAAAAGGTATGTCTTCACCAATTTGTGTTTTTCCATATTTTAAAACTACATATCTTTGCCAGACTGTTAATTTTATATAGAGAAGAGAATTCTAAAATGCATTTTTATAAGTGACAAGTGAGATAACTATAAAGAAATGTTTTTCCAGTTCTGGCTGATGGCTTGCTCTGTGAAGAACTGTAAATACTTACTGCCTTAGCTAAAGAACAGGTCTCTTGCCCTGACCTCCTGTTAACTCTCTGGGCCTTGCAGTGGAAAATACCACCAGGCAGGCCAGGGAGCTGAAGCTCTAAGCCTACCTGTGACTTGTCTCTTTTCCTTTACAGAAAAAGGGATCATAGTATTATATTATTTGTCTGAACCCTTGAATTGAGATTTTAAACATAATCTTTTGCTTTGTTAATTCTGAAATAAAAAGAAACACCTTTTCTAAAATGTCTTCTAGGTAATTTTGATTGGAGGCAGGTCAGAGAAAAGATGAGTTATGATAAGGACCAATGTGAACATGGCTTAGATGATTTTACAAACATACCAAAGTTCTTGTGCTTTCTTTTCTTAAAAGAAAAGTTGGGCTGAGCGTGGTGGGTCACTCCTGTAATCCTAGCACTTTGAGAGATCGAGGTGGGCAGATTGCTTGAGCTCAGGAGTTCAGCAGCCTGGGCAACATGGAGAAACTCCGTCTTTACAAAAAATATTATACAAAAATTAGCCGGGCATGGTGGCGCATGCCTGTGGTCCAAGCTACTTGGGTGGTGGCTGAGGCTGGAGGATCACTTAACTGCAGGAGGTCAAGGCTGCAGTGAGCTGTGACTGTGCCACCGCACTCCAGCCTGGGCAACAGAGTGAGACCCTGTCTCAAGAAAAAAAAGAAAAATTAGTAATTGCTAATATAGCTTGAAGAAAGAAGGGGGAAAGTAATGAAGGACAGAGGGAAAAAAGAAGATGTTGCAGAAGCTTAAAGAATTTGAAAAAATAGCTGTATTTTGTGGCCCTAACCTCTTTAGAAATATTTAAGTTTTCTTAAAGCAGGTTTTACTTTTCTGCTGGCTTCACTCGTTTGCTTAGTGCCCTGACTTTTAGTCCCACTTGGGAAGTTCCACAAGCTTGAGATCCCCCACTGATGGCTCCTAGAAGTTCAGTATCAATAATAGTATCGACTGCAGCCAGTGTTTTACCTGATACGCAGATTTGCCAGGGCAATTAAAAACGTGGACAGTGAACAACTTTTATATGCTGAGACTTAAATATTCTTGAAAGTTATATAGTACTGTCATTGCTAGTTGAGGCTATCCTGGGCAGTATTTGCCGGTTGATACTTCTAGGACTTGAAGATAAAAACATGTTTTGTTACACATTAATGGTGAAGGGCAAGATAGAGGAAAGCTGAAACTCTACCTGCTATAAAGTTAGGGCATTATCTATGCAAGTTGTTCGTTTTGCTCTGATTTTTGGCCAAAGATTGTACTTAAATATGAAGCCATCCATTACCCAAATGGATAATATTGGTTATGGATGACTTCAGTTTTGGAAAAAGAGGTGTTAATGGAGGATAGAGAGGGTGAGTTCTCAGTGTTTATGACTCATCATGAAACTGTCATTGGGAGAGAGTATGTCCTGCAAAAGGTAGGTCGTGTTATTTTTATACATAAAACTGTAGCCCTCTATATAGATGTGTCCAGTGACCACCTCATGGCTATGTTCAGTAGTTTTGATTCCTTTTAACATCTTTCTGTTGCGATATTGAACTTTATGTAGTCTCATCTTTTCCCTCTGAATCTCCAGGCATTTCTCAGTTTTCAGAGTTTCTTCCTCCTCAACTCAAACCCTTAGATTGCTAGTTATCCTGATTCTCTTCTTCATGTGACATCATCTTCTTTTGTCTACTGTCTGTGCTTAATCTGGGGTTCTTAATCTGGGGTCTGTGAATGGTCTTTAGAGAATTGGTGAAGTTCCTGAAAGTGTGTGTAAATTTCTTTTCTGGAGAGTTTATAACTCCAATAGATCTCAGAATAGTTCAAAAAGAACAAAAGAGCCATTTACTCATATGTTGATAATCCTGTTCTGTTTCTCTACTCCAGAATTCTCTCTTGAGTTCCAAATCTAGATTTCCACCTGCCTCGTTCTACATGAATGTTCCACAAATACCTCAAACTCCATATTCCCAAATTAATCTCACCTTTACCTTCCAAATCTCTTCTTTCTATAATTTCACATAGCTGGTCTCCCCAGCTGGAAACTTAGGCATCAATATCATCGTTTCCAGTTACCCTACCCTACTTCATTCCTGTATTTTCCAAAGTTGCTTCCATATTGGTTCTGCCTCTGAAATGGCTTTCTGAAGCCCCTGACATTCTCTTCTCTGTGTTTCTGTTGCCATTTCTCCATGGTATGCACACCTCGCTTCTGCCTTGACCTGTTGCATTGATTAGATTTCCTGTCCATCTCTCTCTCCCTGCCTAGTCTGTTTTCCATTCTCTCATTACTCATCTTTTGAAACACACATCTGATCACATTTCCAGGCTAAAAACCCATATTTACTTGGCAGTATCAAAAGGAATATGACCCTTAGCGCCCTTCATAATCTGTTATTGGTCTTTTTCTAGCAGCATCATTTATCCTCTCTCCTACTTCACAGACATTTTACTTTTCAGCCGTTTAGACTTTCTCCATTTTTCTAAACACAACATACACATTAATACCTTTGTTCTTCACATATGCTGCTTTTGTTCTCCTCCCACCCATTTCTGACCTCTTTCTTGCTCAGCCTTCAGTATTTAGTTCAGGCCAAACCTCTTTTGAGGTCTTTGCGGACTCTTGCAGTCGAATTGAGATGTTCTTTCCCTCATTGCAGCTTGTGCCTAAATACTGTTGCAGTCACTTGCTGTTTTGTCTTGCCAGACTGAACTCTTTGGGAATAAGATTTCCATCTTAATTTGTTTTTAATATTATTATTATTATTATTATTTTGAGGCAGAGTTTTGCTCTTGTCACCCATGCTAGAGTGCAGTGTCACTCACTGCATCCCCCACCTCCTGGGTTCAAGCAATTCTCCTGCCTCAGCCTCCTGAGTAGCTGGGATTACAGGCAAGTGCCACCGTGCCCAGCTAATTTTTGTTATTTTTAGTAGCGATGAGGTTTCACCATGTTGGCCAGGCTGGTCTTGAACTGCTGACCTCAGGTGATCCACCCATCTCGGTCTCCCAAAGTGCTAGGATTACAGGTGTAAGCCACCATGCCTGGCCTATTTTAATTTTTTTAGTACACTTCTGCTGAAAGGAAGCATCCTTATTTGTAACACACCACTCATCAGGCTGTGTTACAACTTGTTTTATGTTACGATTAGTTCTATGCTGTTACTAGATTTTGGGTTACACAAGGTCAGGGACTTTGTCTTATTCATGTTTATATCATCACTGCCTCATATAGTCAGTGCTGCAAAATGGATGTGTTTGAAGGAATGAACAGCTCTAGATTTATGCCCTTCATAAGTAAGTTCCCTGATTTTAACTACTTTCGGGAATTTTGTGGATATTATTTGGCCATGACAGACATCATGGAAATTGGAACTTTTTCTTATTAAAAATTAACAGTTCATTCTTTGATTGTGCTTACCTTTGCTTTTAAACAGCTTAATACTTTCCATACTTAAATACTCAATTTAAATACTATACACTGCTTACCATATATTTTTACTCTAATATAAATGTCTCCCAAATATTCAGTCTTGGGAAGCAGTAAGGATGGTTGTACTGTCTTTCCCAGCCATGTTCACAGTACTTTTTGTCACTTGCTTGGGGCACTCTCATATCCCCGGTATTATGCTAGTTGCTTTGCTTTCATTATCCAACTTAATTTTTTTTTTTTTTTTAAGACAAAGTGTCACTCTGTCGCCCAGGCTGGAGTGCAGTGGTGCGATCTTGGCTCACTGCAACCTCTACCTTCCAGGTTCAAATGATTCTCTCCGAGGAGCTGGGACTACAGGGTCACAACATCATGCCCAGCTAATTTTTGTATTTTTAGTAGAGATGGAGTTTAATCATGTTGGCCAGGCTGGTCTTGACCTCCTGACCTCAAGTGAACCACCCACCTTGGCCTCCCAAAGTGCTGGGATTACAGATGTGAGGCACTGTGCCTAGTTTATCCGATTTAATCTTCACAGAATGAGGATGAGTTCAGAGAAACAGGTTCAGAGACACTATGAGACTTGCCAAAGTCACATAGCTAGTGAGTAGCTCCGTCAGGATTCAAGCCTGCTTGTGTCTAAATTCAAGACCCCTACTTTTCCCATTCAATATTGCCAGGTCGTTTTGCTTCAGCTGTTTCAGCTGCAGCTTCTGAATACTTGCAGTGTGATTCTGAGTAAGCTGATCATGACAGTTAAATCTCATGTAAATGAATATAGGTACCATTTCACGTTCTCTCTGAGTCTGTATAATAGTATTGCCTTCTTTTTTCAGTGATTAGAGAATTTGTGATCTTAACATTCTAGATTAGATCAGTTTTTAAAAATTAGCTTTATGGGAAATGACTTCAGATTTTAAATATAATTTTTAATGACTCCTTTATAAAGAGTTCAAATTATATCATGAAAATATTTTATTCCTTAATAGAATTTTTCTGGGAAAGAATGTCCTGGAAATTTCCAGCTATCTGCAAGTGTTTGAGCTATGTATAGCTTGTTTGGGGTATACAAAGGCAAATATATTTTATGGGAAGTGAGACGTGCTTCTTTCTGTGTTCTCTCTTCCCAATAGAAGGCTCTAACAATTCAGTGATGTTCCCTGGGGAAATGGGGTGATTTATAATTGGGTTCCTTTTGATGTACTTTGGTATTGTGGGTATGCTTGCTGACCCCAGGATTGATTTATTATCATGTGAAAAATTTGTTAATTCCAAGAAACGAACGATGGAAAAGACCCACTGAGGGCCTCACATTATTGTAAAAACTGGCTGAAGGACATGCTTTGTCCAACTTTTAAATTTAGACAAGGAAACTTTTAAATTTCTGTGTCCACTTAAAATGACTCAAGTGGAGGGGCTTCCACCATGCTACTTTGTTCTATTGTCTACTACTTCTTGTAATTATGAACTGATAGACATTCCATTGCTCTCACCTTCATTGCAGTAAAAAAAGAAAACTTTCAACAGTAGTGGGAACAATAAACAAAAATAAGTAGACTAGAAAATAATAATAATTTGGGGATGTTTTTTGTGAGAGAGTCTAAACTTTCCTAAACCAGCTGGTTTTATTTTAGTAATTTCTACCACATGGAATGGCAGTTTTAAAGTTTGGGTTACAGAGTAGGTTTAGTCCTGTCTCTGCATTTTTCCAGTCAAGTGGTGTCTGGATCCTTTGCCTTTCCATCTGCCTTCATTCTGTGTCTTCCTTCCTCATCTCAGATTCTCTCTTTTCCTGTTTGGCTCCTTTCTCTCCAGGCCAGCCAGGGGATTCTGTGACACGCGTAGTCCTGGTCTAACTGTATTTGGTGATGTATTGAACAAAAAGGCTGACTGCAGATACTCCTAATCACAATTTAGGATATTAAACATTGGTCTGTTATTTGAAAGATTTCAAATTTAATTCAGATGCTTGTATTGATATAGTATCTAATTAAATGCAAGTAATTTCTTTTTTAATCTTTCTCCAATAGTGAAAGTTATTGTTAACATTATATGTTCTAGAATATTCACTTTTGTGCATTTTGATGTCACAGAGCTTTTTTCTTTCTTAAAGAAGAAGTTTTGTAAAGATTTTTAATACAACATTGGTGAGTTTTATACAAGAAAGTTATTATTATCACAGTCATAAAAATAGTTGCTCAGTGTATTGTCAGAGTTATGCTGTGCTGGGGTTCTGGGTAAGTAAAACAAATAGGACCATTGCCCATTGCCCTTCAGGAACATTTTTTTTTTTTTTTTTTTTTTGAGACGGAGTCTCACGCTGTCGCCCAGGTTGGAGTGCAGTGGCGTGATCTCAGCTCACTGGAACCTCTGCCTCCTAGGTTCAAGCAATTCTCCTGCCTCAGCCTCCTGAGTAGCCAGGATTACAGGTGCCTGCCACCACACCTGGTTAATTTTTGTGTTTTTAGTAGAGACGGGGTTTCACTACGTTGGCCAGGCATGTCTCGAACTCCTGACCTCAAGTGATCTGCCCACCTCGGCCTCCCAAAGTGCTGGGATTACAGGCGTGAGCCACCATGCCTGGCTGCCCTTCAGGAACTTTTATACAGAATTTATGATAATAACCCTGGGCCTCATAAGTGACATAAGAGCCTCAGGTAATAAGTTTGTGAATTAAGTATTTACGTTATTTATAAAGGATACCTTTAATCATTGCAGTGATGGCTAAAGACTGGGTTTGGGCAGGTGCATGTGAGGAAAAAATGTGGACCTTACTGCTCACCCATGTGATTGGGGAAGACAGGAGGAGAATGTAGAGTTTAGAACTCTTGCCTTCTAAATGTTCTGGTCTCTTCAGCTGTACCTGTAAGTAAGTCCAGACTCCCCGGCCTGCATTTCAAAGCCTCTCCAAGAGGGCTCTCTCAGCTCCCCAGTCTGATTTTACTGCACCCTGCAACCCTGGCCAGGCTCTTCCTTCCCGTCTCTCTGTCCCACATCCCCCGCAGCCGTCATGTCAGTTCTGTGTTTGTGTTGCAATCTGGGCCCAGGATGTCTTCTCTTTTCTTCTGCCTCTATCCACATCCAAAAAATGACATTAAAATTGCATAAACAAACCAGTTATTTATGTCACTGTCAGTCAGAGAAAGGGTTTGTTGATGGCTTCTCAAATAAGAAAGGCTAATCTTAAAAAAGGATACTCTTGAGTTGAAAAAAAATCAGTTTTTTTTTTTTTTAAAGAAGCTCAATAAATTCTCCTTATTTTTCCACCTTCACTGAAAACCAATAAAAATTTTATCAAAGACCAGCTTCTAGGAACCTAAATTGGTGAATTTAGGAATTAGCCAATGGCTCTTTCCTTGGCATGCAGTTGGTTTGGGCATTTCCCCATGTTTTATCTTATTTTGTTGTTTGTTTTATGATTATATATATTTTCTTCCTTTCAAAACGACATTTGTGAGCAGCATCTATGTCATCTTTTTTTAATGCTGGGCACACATGTGTACGCAGCCTGAGTGTTTGGAGTTGAGTGTTTTGTGTGTTGGATTGAGAGCACACAGAAGGGCTACGGCTGGGGAGCCATGATCAGCAGTGGAGGGGCTTCCTGTGCTTCAAGAAAAGCCTCAGTGGTGGAAGACATGGGGTCTGTTTTTGATGAGGATTTCAGGAGTTGAAACATAAGTGAAATAGTATCCTACAAAAGGCTTTGAACTATTGATAAATTAATTCAAGATCTTACCAGTTTATAAGGCAGTCATATAAAGAGATACAAATTTTGGTATTTTTATAATTTTATTTAAGTTTGAGTCTTCATGGAAAACCTGACACATGGGGGGAAATGTCTTTTGATAACTTTAATTTTTGTTAGTTTGAAGGCATGCATAAGAATGAAGCCATAAGCCAACAGCTTCATATTTTACGGAAGGAAGTGAAGCAGTTGCAAGCAGAAGCTGCTAAACCACCATCACTTAATATTGTGGAAGCTGCTGTACATGCAGAAAACTTGATCACGTAAGTTTTGTGGGCATTGTAATTTGAAATACTGTTTTGTTATCATGAATAGTAATCATACATGCTACTATACCACCACCACCCCTGCAGCACCCACAGGTTAATTTAGTACAGACATCAGCAAACTATGGCCTTTGAGTCAAATCTGGCCTGCTACTTATTTTTATAAATAAAGTTTTATTGGAACACAGCCATCCCCATTTATTTATAATTTCTATGGCTTTTATGCTGCAACAGAAGGATTGAGTGGTTGTTACAGAGATATAAAGCAGAAAATATTAACTATCTGGCCCTATATAGAAAAAGTTTGCTGACCCCTGAATTGTGAGATGATATAGTGCATTGAAATTCAGTTGCGGAGAGATTTAGTGCTTATGGTGTTATATCAAAGTCACATTTACCCAGGAACTTATCATTGTCAACTCAGATGACTGAACAAAGTTCATAGCACAATTATTTAGGGGAATCAGGGCTCTCAAGTGTGGTTGTGAACTTGCATTTGACCATCGTGGTTTTCTTTTGGCTTTCACTGTGGCTTACTCTCACTGTCCTCTTTCTTTCCAAAGCCACCATGACATGACTTGGGAGGTGGGGGTTGACTCTGCCTTTACTTTAAGGTGACTGACTCCACATTCTAGTTCCAACAGCTGATCCCCTCAGTAGAGTAGGATGGTGTATAGAGGGTAGCATTGAGTCCTTTTGTGTGTTGGGCTGGGGTGCCTGGGAAGGAGGAGACCAGGCAAACAAGAGGTTGATGTTTCTTTTACTGGGAAAGCGGCACAAAAAGGTGTGAGAATTGGAAGGGATATCTTTATTCTAGGATCTTTTTCTATACAGAAATCTTTATCTCAACTTTAGTCAGTGTTTTGGATTTTAAAATGTAGAGAAATCAGGGTTTTGTGTTTAAAAAAATTATATAAAGAATACAAAAAGTTAAATAACAAATTATGAATTACATGCAAAATATGAACGTTTTTAATAAGGATGAGAATGTTAATTAGTTCTTATAGCTGATTTTTTTTCCCTAGGAGAATATGAAATTATTACTAAGTATTGAAAATTGGCCAGATGCAGTGGCTCATGCCTGTAATCCCAGCACTTTGGGAGGCCAAGGTGGGCGGATCACTTGAGGTCAGGAGTTCGACACAAGCCTGACCAACGTGGTGAAACCCCGTCTCTATTAAAAATACAAAACTTGGCCAGGTGTGGTGGCTCATGCCTGTAATCCCAGCACTTTGGGAGGCCGAGGCGGGCAGATCACCTGAGGTCAGGAGTTCAAGACCAGCCTGGCCAACATGGTGAAACCCCGTCTCTACAAAAATACAAAAAAATTAGCTGGGCATTATGGCGGGTGCCTGTAATCCCAGCTCCTTGGGAGGCTGAGGTGTTAGAATCGCTTGATCCCTGGAAGTGGAGGTTGCAGTGAGCTGAGATTGCACCATTGCACTCCAGCCTGGGTGACAGAGTGAGACTCCATCAAAAAAAAAAATAAATGAATGAATAAAATAAAATAAAATAAATAAAAGAAAATAAAAATACAAAAATTAGCCAGGCGTGGTAGCGTGTGCCTGTAATCCCAGCTACTCAGGAGGCTGAGGCAGGAGAATCACTTGAACCTGAGAGGTGAAGGTTGTGGTGAGCCAAGATCGCACCATTGCACTCCAATCTGGGTGACAGAGTGAGACTCTGTCTCCCCCACCCCCCCCCCCAAAAAAAAAGAAAATCAGTTGTCAGTAAAATTGGAAGATACATATATTTACTCCATGAAATATTTCTAAAGTGACATTTTCATGGGTGCTCTGAGGATTCTTAAGAATATTGCCTGAGAAACGTAGGGTATCAAAGAAGGCCTTGTGAGTATGGAATCTTTTACTGTAGACTGCAGTCTTACCCACATTTTCCCACAGGGCCTTAGTGAATGCCTACAAGTTGCAGCCTACACCTGGGATTCAGAAAGTTGGCATTAGCCTTTTCTTTACTATTGTGGATTACGTCAGCGATGAGACGCAGCGTCATCCCCCAACAAGGCAGTTCTTTACTTCATGTATTGAGATCTTGGGACAGGTAAGGCTATTTGTACCTTTTGCCTTGATCAGATAATGAGTCTCTGTGGTGTCTGTCTTCATTAGATGTAGTCAGCATTGACTTCAGACTTATATTACAGGTTCAGAGTCTTACCCAAGTCAGAAGCCTCTTGGAGTTGTAGGCTTCTCAAGATATGATTAGAATTGTTGGTATAGAATTTTGCTTCTCATACGAGGGAGATTAAATTATTCATATTTGAAAGTCTAGGGAGACATCAGAATTTGTCATATATCCTTGGTGTTCTTAACAATAACATCACTAAATCTCTTCATTGTTTATAAAAATACTTTCCAGTTTGTTTAACCCTCATGGGGAATCTGTGTGATTGAGATTCCCTTCTTAAAGATGAGAAAACTAGGTTCTAGAAGATTAAGTGACTGGCCTAAAGAATTCAGCTGGTGAGTGTGGAGCTGAGACTGGATCCCAGGGCTTCTGACAACACTCAGTGCTCGCCCCACCTCCCCACTGCTGTGTCCCGGTTGGTAGTCTTGGTCAACATTTATTTGTTTGTTTATTTATTTATTTGGCTTACAGTGACATAGACGGATATTTAACAAGGGCAAGAGTAATCATGCAGATTTATGAAATGTTTCATAAAAGAAAGGAAAACCTCTTGTTTGAAATATGTAAACACTAGTTAACCACGTACTCTCACCCAAATTCAACTGAATGAGTACTTACTTATTGGATGCTTATAAGGAAGTAATGCTGAACAGGTATTATCATCGATTTTTTTGTAGGAAGTTTTTTATACTGATCATAAAATTAACGTGTGCTGGTCGGGTGCGGTGGCTCACACTTGTAATCCCAGCACTTTGGGAGGCTGAGGTGGGCAGATCATCTGAGGTTGTGAGTTCGGGACCAGCCTGACCAACGTGGAGAAACCCTGCCTCTACTAAAAATACAAAATTAGCCGGGTGTGGTGGTGCATGCCTATAATCCCAGCTACTCGGAAGACTGAGGCAGGAGAATTGCTTGAACCCGGGAGGTGGAGGTTGCGGTGAGCCGAGATCGTGCTATTGCACTCCAGCCTGGGCAACAAGAGCAAAACTCAAAAAAAAAATTAATGTATACTTATTATAAGCAATGCAGACAGCATAGAAAGTATGAAGAAGAAAAATTTCTTATAATCCTAACTACCTGGAAATACTGATTACATAGCTAACATTTCATTATAGTTTGTCTTGTATATGTGTGTCTATTTGTGTATATGTATATGTAAACATATTTCATTTCTACATATATAGAGATATATAGATATGGATAGGCAATTAAAATGGGCTCATGCTATTTTGTAACCTCCTTTTTCATTTAAACACATCTTTTAGACATTATTTCATGTTAATAAATACAGACATATCATGACATTGCATGTCTGTATAGTGCTCCATGATACAGATTTATTACAGTGTGTTGAGCTAGTGTTTGATGGATGGATATTTAGGTAGATTGTTTTGCTACAATAAGGCTGAGGTAAATATTCTTGTATGTCTTTGTGAACTTGTTGGACTATTTTCTTTAGGATAATTTCTTAGAGGTATGATTGTTGTGTCAAAGGAATTTGATACACATTATATATTTGATGTTTTACATCATGCTTGACATAGTCACTCTGCCTTCCCTGGGAATTTTGCACCTACTTACGCTATCATTGCAGTGTTTGAGTTTGTTATTCTTCATACCATAACCAACATTAGGAACTCTCATTCTTTTTAAGTTTTGCTAATCTGATAAGGAAGTGGTATTTCATTATTATTTTAATTTGTACTTCTTTAAGTACTTGTTAAGTTATATGCCTTTTCATATGTTTACTGGCCATTTATATATACTTTTGTGAATTAGTGATTGTGGTCCTTTGTACACTTTCTGTTGGAGTTTCTTGTTTTCCGATTGCTTTGAAAGAGCTCCTCACACTATTAACCTGGCATCTGGAATGTGTTATAAATACATTTTTCCAGTTTGTCATTTTTTTCCTTTAATTTTATGATACTTTTTGCCTTATAGAAATTAAAATTTTAGTATATTCAAGCCTATCAGTCTTGTTCTTTTATTATTTCTGCCTGTGGTCAACCATATGAAAGCCTTCCTGCCGATGAAATTGTTTCAATTTTTGCTTATATTCTAGTACTTTTTAATATTAGGACCAAGTTAAAACAAGAGACATCATCTTGATTATATATTATTATGGAAGTTAGTTTTTGAAAGGTATTAAATACACCTCTCAGTAAAATCTATAACCTGGAAGTTTTGTTTTCCTGACGTAATGCAGCACCATGTTGGGTACTATAGTAATCATGGTGGGGACATTGCATGTTTGTGGATTCAAAGTACCCCAATATTTTAATGTCTTAAAAGTCTTGTAGTATAGTTAACTCATCATTTTCTTTTTTTTTTTCTTTATTGAGACGGTGTCTTGCTCTGTCGCCCAGACTGGAGTGCAATGGTGTGATGTCAGCTCACTGCAACCACTGCCTCCTGGGTTCAAGCAATTCTCCTGTCTCAGCCTCCTAAGTAGCTGGGATTACAGGTGCCCACCACCACGCCCAGCTAATTTTTGTATTTTTAGTAGAGATGGGGTTTCACCACGTTGATCAGCCTGGTCTTGAGCTCCTGACCTCAGGTGATCTGCCTGCCTCGGCCTCCCAAAGTGTTGGGATTACAAGCGTGAACCACTGCGCCCGGCCTAACTCAGCATTTTCTATATGTGACTTGTCCAAATCAGATTTATGGATTCTTCAGAATTTCTAATATTACTTCCATTGGAAGCAATAGGCTTATCTATGTTGATTTTAGCTGTCTTTTGATTGTTTCAGACTTTCATTTAGAAAAAAATTCTATTCACCTTATTTGGTGCCCCTTAAAAATTTGCTTGCTTAAATAAAGGTTGTGAGGGAAGAATCTAGTGACATTTTTCCTTTTTGTTTTTCCAAGGTGTTTATCAGTGGCACTAAATCAGAGTGCAGAAAAGTACTTGAGACCATTCTGAAGAACAGCAGGCTCTGCTCCCTGCTGTCTCCTTTCTTCACTCCCAATGCTGCGCCTGCGGAGTTCATACAGCTGTATGAGAAAGTGGTGAAGTTTCTAAGTGAGGACAACAGTGATATGATTTTCATGCTGCTAACCAAGGTAAGATGTAATTCCATCCTCACCATATTGTTGAAACGTAGCAATGATTGTTGCTTCCTACTCTACAGAAATAAAAGGACCTCTGCAGTTTTGTTTCCAGGTACAGCAGAGGCTGAGAGGCCTTTTTCACAGTTTGCATGAGCTTCAAGCAGTCTGACCCCACAGCTGCTTCTTAGGGGTGTGGGGCATTGGTTGTCTTGTATAGCAGTGGTCTCCAACCTTTTTGGCACCAGGGACGGGTTTTATGGAAATACAGTTTTTCCATGGACTGGAGTAGAGGGGATGGTTTTGGGATGAAACTGTTCCACCTCAGATCATCAGGCATTAGATGGAGCATGCAAACTATATCCTTCACATGCACAGGTCACAATAGGGTTTGTGCTTCTGTGAGAATCTAATGCCATGGGTGATCTGACAGGAGGTGGGGCTTGGGGATCCCTGTTGTATAGGGTAGTCTTATTCCACTTAGTGTAAAAAAGGACCTAATTCCCACCCCTTTTTAAAAACTTAATACAGTTTTGAAAATATTCATAATAGTAGTTTATTTTAGTACATCCTTTTTTAAAATTTATCCTGAATTTATGCCTAAATTGTGTTTGACAAAAGTTTTGCTAGTCTCTCTCATATTTAGAATAAGCTGGATCTAAGCAAATTGCCTTTGATCTCATTCTGAATATTAACTCTGTTAATATTATATTTTATATTAATATTAATATATAACATTAGAATATTAACTCTATTAGACCAAGGTAATGAGTTTACTTAAGCAGTTGAGAATTTCAGAGTCTTAGCTACTTTGCCTCCACGTGTATTTCTCTTACATCTATGAATCAACAAAACCTTGGCAGTTTTGGCCGGGTGCAGTGGCTCCTGTGTGTAATCCCAGCACTTTTGGAGGCCAAGGCGTGAAGATTGCTTGAGCGTAGGAATTTGAGACCAGTCTGGCCAACACAGAGACCCTGTCTCTACAAAAACAACAACAACAACAAAAAAAAAACAAAAAAAAACCAGGCTAGTGGTACTCCCAGCTACTTCGGAGGCTGAGGTGGGAGAATTGCTTAAGCCCTGGAGGTTGAGGCTGCAGTGAGCTGTGATTGCACCACTGCACTCCAGCCTGGGTGATGGAGTGAGACCTGTTGTGAAAAAAAAAAAAAGGCAACCTTGACAATTTTAGGGCCTAGAGATTGATCTCAGCCTATAATGGAGGAGAACATGTTTTATAGTTTGGGATTTTGGAAGGGAATATCAAGTCTGAATTTTATTAACTGAGACAGGTAACTGATGCAGACCAGAAACATGGCTGTTAAATTGAGACAGTTCCATAAAGTGGCTGCTCATTTGTGGCACTGTTGCCAGTGAAGGAGAGCTACGAAGTTCTGATCCAGTTCTTGGAGAGGAAACTTATTATAAGACAGAAATATATGAGACTCTGAGGAACAGTATAAAATTATAAGCCAATAATGAATCATCAGTAAAATTTTTAAATTGCAAGAAAAGCACACAGAGCTAAGAAAACTTTGCCTCTGGGATTCTAGATAGTAATATAGAAATAGATGCTTAATGGCGCCAATTAGTGAACTACTTTTTTTGTGTGTTTGAGACGGAGTTTCGCTCTTGTTGCCCAGGCTGATCTCGGCTCACTGCAACCTCTGCCTCCCGGGTTCAAGCCATTCTCCTGTCTCAGCCTCCTGAGTAGCCGGGATTACAGGCATACGCCACCATGCCTGGCTAATTTTTGTATGTTTAGTAGAGACCGGATTTCTCCATGTTGGTCAGGCTGGTCTTGAACTCCCGACCTCAGGTGATCAGCCTGCCTTGGCCTCACAAAGTGCTGGGATTACAGGTGTGAGCCACTGCACCCGACCCAATTAGTGAACTTCTTATATTCTTTTATGTACTTCTCTTTTTATTATTTATTTATTTATTTTACAATTAGCTTCCTCAGGTTGAATCTTTTATGTACTTGTTTATACATTTTAATTTCAATTTTTATAAAATGCTGGATAATTTTTGGCCTTTAAACTAAATTTACACAGACCTCTCTCCTATTGAAATATTTTTCTAGTGTAAATAAAACGGCTTTTTGTTTCTTTTTCTTTTTAGTTCGATCTTAAACAATGGTTAAGCGCCACTAAACCTCCTCTGTCTGATCGTACCAGGCTTCTGGAGTCCATTCACTTGGCACTTACTGCCTGGGGCCTTGAACCAGATGAGGATATTTTGATGCCATTTAATCTTTTCTGTAAGCACTGGACTTATCTTCTTCTCTACCAGTTTCCTGACCAGTACAGTGACATTCTCAGGCTGCTTATGCAAAGTAAGTGTCTTCATTTAATTGTAACTAACTAGATCTTAGTGAATATTTAATACCACATTTTTCATTTTACATATGTCAAAGATATGAAAGTAATACCAGTATAGGAGTTTAGAATCACTAATTGTCATCTAAAGGGCTTGATGAACAAGGCCCAAAAAGTTGTTACTGTAAATATGGCCAGTTATTGTTCTAAATGTGAGAATGGGCTCTAATTGGGCAAGGCAGCACCTACAGTTTGGTGGAGTCCACAGTCATGCAGCTACTTCTTTGTCTTGACTTTTCAGCTGTCTTGAAGCGGGGTGGGAAAGGACCGGCTTACTCTGCAGACGACAGATCTGGCAAAGCAAGGAGGTTGTGCCTTATGATATGTTTAATATGACAGTTTGTTTCTCTGTAGTTCCAAACATTTTGGGAGTTTTTCCTTTCTAAGTCTTTTACTCTTGTTTTTTGCAAATTAATTTTATCCATCTGTAATGATAGACTTTATTTATATTTACCAAGGGAAAGAGCAGCATTACAATCTCCACATTCCTGCCACTTCTGTTCCCCCTTCTTACAATTTTCCATAGCGGTTTTAGAGTTTAGAGGATTTTTGGAGTTTCGCTAGGCAGTAGTTTTATTAAAATTTGATAAATGAGATAGTATTTACTTTTTCATGCAAACTTCATACGGTTTATAGATATAATAGCAAATGAAATTTTGCTTTATACCAAATTTTTGTGTTACATCATAGAAATAGTTTAATGGATAAGTTAATTATCCAGTGTATTGGGTTACCCAAAGGACCTTGAAATGTGCAGCCTCTCATTTTGAAAGCACTTCAAGCTTTAATTGTTTCCCACAGAGGCAGGTTGCAGGGTGGGTAGAGAATGGTGGAAGGGAAATACATTTGTACAAATGTCAATGAATATGTGCATAGCTAATTTTTTTCTCTAAGCTTTTAAAGTTTCATATAGTGTGTGTTGTGGATTTTTCCCTGAAATCTTTTAAAGAGATTGTAAACCATTTATATTAGACCACTATTGACTTGAACTTAGCAAGAAATTTGTTCTTACCAAGAAAAGTAATTCAGACTTAAGAATAACAATGTGATACCTCTCAGATGTCATGAGCTGCAGCCTCCTGGTTTCTTTGTCCTCCTTGGCTACCATGTTGATGTTCCCTTGGGAGCATCCTTTGCTCTTCTGCTGCATTCATTCCCTCTGGGTGAGCCCATTGTTTTCCCTGATGTCACTGCCGCCTCCTAGGCATGTGTGATTTCCAGTGATAGCTTAATTTTGGGGCACTGTCCTAAGATCCAGACCCCAGTGGCCATTGGACACAGACTGGTCACTGTCCCCAGGTACCTCACACTGGACATATTGTAACTGGCCTCACCATCGTTCTTCTCCTCAGAACTGCTCCGTGAACATGTTATTTTAGTTGATTCTCATGTTCGCTCTGGGTGGAAAGTACTTTAGGAGATATTATTCCTGTCCTGTGGGATGGGAAGTTATTAAGTAGCAGAGTTGGGACTAGTTCAGAATACGGGCTGCTGGACTTGTCCAGCGTTTCCATGCTGCCTCTGGGTCTTGGTTTCGGGGAACTGGGGGGCAGGTAGGAGACTCCTGGAGAGCCCAGGCCCTGAGTTGCCTTCAGCATGTAGTCTCCCGTTGTCCTGTGACTGTTGTTTCTGTCACACTCATAGATAGCTGTGGTCCCCCAGCCAGGAGAGTGGCACTGCCACCATTCCCCAGTCAGGGTCGGAGGGTCAGGTCTCCCACCCCTCTGAGTGTAGCTCCACCGGCTTCAGCAGCGCTCACTCCCAGCAGGGTCACCAGGAACCAGGAAAACTAAATGTGCGGGCGGCCAGTTCTTCTCTTAGGTTCTCTTTACTTGGGCCTCCTCACCCCAGATATCCCTGTGAGTTTGTTTTGGATTTTGGCTTTATTTTTATTCCTTTATAAGGTACTCATATTCTTTGTTACAAGTTAAAATATTTCTTTCGGGAAAGCCGCTAACTTGCTCTTCCTGTCCCTGCTGGCAGGCTCCGCCGAGCAGCTGCTGAGCCCCGAGTGTTGGAAAGCCACTCTGAGAGCCCTGGGCTGCTGCGCCCCCAGCTGCCAGCAGGGGGCAGCGTCCGCCGAGGGTGCTGTGCTTCCCAGCTCTTCTGATGCTCTCTTGTCAGACAAGCAGGTGTGTAGCTTTTGGTCTCTGACGTGTTTGTGCATTTCTTTTTATTTCCCTTGCTATTCATTTTTTAAACAGTTGGAAAACTTTTGTGCATTATCTTTAAGAGCCATGTGTTTTTCTTTGTTAAGTGCTTTGGTTCCCTTGGGTCCCTTTTTTCCAGATGGCTCACCCCATTCCCCTGAGTCTAATTCTTGCCCGTGTGTCCAAGACAAGGGCAGGCACTCCCGTGTAGATCTTTCGTGCCCACCCTAGCCCATTGGACTCCACCCTGAGACCACTGGTCGGGTTTCTATGATGTAGTGTCCCATGGAGCTCTCGGTTTTATCCATTCTGTTTGATATGCGTTTGCATGAGAATTTATTTGAAATAATGGTTCCACTGCTTTAGAAAAGGTTTGAAACGCACTGATGGCCTGGCGTGGTGGCTCATGCCTGTAACTCCAGCACTTTGGGAGGCCAAGGTGGGCGGATCACTTGAGGTCAGGGATTCGAGACTAGCCTGGGCAACATGGTGAAACCGTGTCTCTACTAAAGAATACAAAAATGAGCTGGGCATGGTGGTGCACGCCTGTAGTCCCAGCTACTCAGGAGGCTGAGGTAGGAGAATCGCTTTAACCCAGGAGGCGGAGGTTGTGATGAGCCGAGATCATGCCACTGCACTCCAGCCTAGGCGACAGAGCGAGACTCCACCTCAAAAGAAAAGCAAAAACAAAAAACCATTGATTTATTTCTCATATGTTTTATATTTTTGCAACTCTCTTATAAAGTCAAAGACCTACTATGTACACCCGCATCACAGTATATCATAACACTTTACTAAAAGTACATATTTAGTAAGCATTTTTTGACTAGTTGTCTCTTCCAGGTAATGGAGACTATACAGTGGCTTTCAGACTTTTTTTATAAGCTTCGGTTATCCAAGATGGACTTCAAAAGCTTTGGTTTATTCTCAAAATGGAGTCCTTATATGGCTGATGTGAAGACATTCTTGGGCTACCTTGTGAAAAGGCTGATTGACTCAGAAATGACCTGTTTGGCCCAAGACCCAACTGCCAGCAGGAAAACAGGTAATATACTTTTCATGCGATGTGGAGCTAGGTGCTTGGACTTTCCATTAAGAGAGATTTAAATAGACACATTAAGAGATTTATATTGAGTGTCAAGGAGAGAAAGTAGAAATATATAGAACAGGCATGAGCCCATATATGTGTCGTATATGTGTCACAATATATGAATGGATATATTCATTACATAGTGAATGTAGGGTGCTTGCTATAGCTTGTCTCTGCCCCTCCTTTGCGGGGTGGGGTACAAAGAGATAGGTTTCAGTTTCCAACCCTTTCAGTCATTTGTCTTACTAAGAAAGGATTCTGAATCTTTATACATTTAACTTTTTTAAAAGTGTGTTATAAAATTATCCATGATATTGTATTGTAGTACAAAGTCTTCAATTCAGAGAAATTCCAATGTAGCCAATGAAAACATAAACATACGTAGTTACACTAAGCATGTTGTTTATATATTAGCATAGGTTTATGAGTCTACAGATAATAAGGGGTAGATTTTTCTATATAATGTGAGCAGTGATACTGACAAATGACAAATGATGACCTTTTTTTTGTCTCTAAAACTTTTTAGTGCTGAAATCCCTACAATCAGTAATCGTTCAGCTCTTTAAGCCATGGATCCTGGTTTTAGAGGACAATGAAAGGTAAATAGTTTTTTAGATATTCAAATTCCTTTGACGTTTGTAGACTTAAAATTCTAAATGGTATTTGGTAGAAGTGATGAGTTTACAGATTTAATTTTTTAGTGTAAGGCCATATTTAAATTTAGAAAAGGCTTCTTTTCAAAACTTAAGACATTTTCTATTTATGGAATTGCTAGTCTGGGTCATCAGAGATATTATCTTGATATTAATTTTGGAACAAAATTGGACACTCATTTCCAGTTTTCCACAATAAGAGGTTGAATAAACTTTAGTGTTTAATTTCAGATAAACGATGCTGTTCTCCTGAGGGTTCTCTTAGATTTTTATGAGACTGATTTTTCTCTACTACATCAGTTGTATTTTGGAACTAAGTTGGCTATAAAATTATTGGGTGGGAATTACCTTTAAATCTGGGATTCTGCAATTAAAGCATTATTTCACAAGCATTTGAAATACTTAGAGGTATAGAGCTGTCCAAATTCAGTGAGTTGCCTTCTAAGTCTTTTTTTTTCCCTGAAAGTATATAAGCAGAAGCTAGTTGAACTTGTCAGAGTTTTATAAAAATTACGACAGTGGTAAACATCACATTATAGGAGGTATTTTCAAAAACTTGAATTTGATTCTGAGACTCAGAGAACGTGAATGTCATACTCAAGTCTTGTAGCTGGTTGGTTAGTGCCGAAGCTGGGACTAGAGCTCAGGTCTTAGACTTCTGTTTCTAGACTATTTGCATTAACCCATGATGCTTTACGAGCCACTTAAGGAAAGTGTAAAAGGTTCTGAATGTTTGCTTTTGCTAGAGGGCTATCTGAATAATCTGCAAGCTTCAGGATTTTATAGTGACTGTGTATATATAGATTGCTTACCATAGTGCTGGCTGCTTGTTTATTTCCAGTAAGAATTAATGAAACTTATTTGGATATTGAGTTTTCTAGACCAGATTCAGAAAATAAAAAAATTTTTTTTTAAAGACAGAGTCTCACTCTGTTGCTCAGGCTGGAGTGCAGTGATGTGATCTTGGCTCACTGCAGCCTCTGCCTCCCAGGTTCAAGCGATTCTCTTGCCTCAGCCTCCTGAGTAGCTGGAATTACAAATGCGTGCTACCACGCCCAGCTAATTTTTTTTTTTTTTTTGTATTTTTAGTAGAGACAGTGTTTTGCTATGTTGGCCAGGCTGGTCTTGAACTCCTGACCTCAAGCAGTCTGCCCACTTCTGCCTCCCAAAGTGCTGGGATTACAGGCATGAGCTACCGTGCCCAGCCAATTAAATTTTTCATATAAAGAATTTCTTTGGGCCAGGCATGGTGGCTCATGCCTGTAATCCCAATACTTTGGGAGGCCAAGGCAGGTGGATCACTTGAGGTCAGGAGTTCGAGACAAGCCTGGCCAACATGATGAAACCCCGTGCCTACTACAAATACAAAAATTAGCTGGGTGTGGTGGTCGGCGACTGCAACCCCAGTTACTCGGGAGGCTGATGCAGAAGAGTTGCTTGACCCCGAAGGTGAAGGTTGCAGTGAGCCAAGATCGCGCCACGACACTCCAGCCTGGGTGGCAGAGAAAGACTCTCTCTCTAAAAAAAAAATAAATAAATAAATAAATAAAAATAAAAAAAAATTTCTTTGCTCATTTTCTATTTGTTAATTTTTGACCATCTCTTTGTTATGCGAATTTGATTTTTTTTTTTTTTTTAATGTTTTGAGTAGAGAAAACTGTTGAAACTGACTTAGGGTGTTTTTCTACGGCATTTGAAATGTAACCAAGATGTCCAAGGGTCTAAATTCAATGTAAAAAGATGTTAATTTAAGGGTTATTTAGATAGCAGTTTTGAAATCTAATTGCATTTGAATAAAGTGTAGGAAGGAGAGGAAAGAAAATTATATGGCTGATGTTACAAGCTACAATTTGCCTGCGGTATTTACAGCCTTTGAAGTATTCTAAATGTGTGTCAGGCCTACATAATGGACAGGCTTCCAGGACTTAGGCCAGCCCTAGACACTGGGACATATAGTATTTTAATCATGGTTGCATTCCTAAGTGTGTGTTTCTTTTCTTTAAAGCAGCCAACAGCGCCATTACCCCTGGCTAGAGAGTGATACTGTGGTGGCCTCAAGCATTGTGCAGCTGTTCACTGACTGTATTGACTCACTGCATGAGAGTTTTAAAGGTAGGAAGATGTCAGGCTGTCTCTGCTTAGTTTTCATTTTTCCCTAAGTCATTCAGTCAGTCTTTTTCTTCTACTTTCCTCTATTTAATTTTTATTTAACAGGCAGTTATCTGTGACTGAAGAAAGGTCACTGATACAATTATTTAGCATTAAGTGTGTTAACTACTTCTTTTTTTTTTTTTCTTTTGGAGCTGGAGTCTTGCTCTGTCGCCCAGGCTGGAGTGCAGTGGTGTGATCTGGGCTCACTGCAGCCTCCGCCTCCCAGATTCAAGCAATTCTCCTGCCTCATCCTCCCGAGTAGCTGGGACTACAGGCGCATGCCACCATGCCTGGCTAATTTTTTTGTAGTTTTAGTAGAGACGGGGTTTCACCATGTTGCCCAGGCTGGTCTCAAACTCCTGAGCTCAGGCTGTCTGCCCGCCTCGGCCTCCCAAAGTACTAGGATTACAGGTGTGAGCCACCACGCCCAGCCTTTAGGTGTGTAACTTCTTACCTTTTTTTGTTAGGTTGCTCTGAGTTTCTCAGTTATGGTAAATTTGCAGTCTTTCTCTCTTCCAATATTGCCTATCCTGCATGTTGAGTTTCTTCCTGTACTCCCTAATGCTTAACCTCTTTTTCATATTTTCTGTCTTTTTTTGCTTTATTATGGGTAATTTCTAGAGGTCTTCCTTCCAGTTCTTTAGTCTCTCTCCAGCTGTGTCTCATCTGCTTAAAATATATCAATTGAATTTTTCATTTCAGTGATTATTTTTTCCATTTCTAGATCTATTTGTTTGTTTTTCAAATGTATCCTGATCCTTTTTGGTAGTATCTTTTCTTTCATTTAAAATTCTATTTTTTATTTCCTTAAAATGTTTAAACATGCTTACTTTATGATGTATATACAATATTATTATCTGAAATTCCTGTTAGGGGTTGTCTTATGCTGCTGTTTAATTTTCCTTTGGATTCTTGTTCTTGGAGGCTTGTTCCCTTGTGCATTTTTAAATTTTGTATTGTGAGCCCATATTTAGAGAGACTGATGGGAATCGTATAAGGCCTAGGCTGATTACAGGTGTGAGCCATCGTGCCCGGCCATATTTAATTTCTTAGTATAGGGGAAAGCACCCCAAGGCTCTCTTGCCTGTGTATATAAATAAAATAAGAAAGTGGCATAGGGACAGGAGGGTACACAGAAAACATCAAGACTTGGTAGCTGGATTCGAAGAAAGGAAACAGGAGAGCTTTGCAAGGTAGAATGAAGAAATATTGTAGCTTTTTAGTGAGTTTATCTGATCCACTAGCTCCTTCTATGGATGAGAAAAGTGGGGACCTGAAAATGAAAATAATTTATCTGACATCACAGAATTTGTGTCTTGTCTGAAACTGTTAGCTCAGTCTATCCTAAGACATCCTCCTGGATATCTTCTACATACTTACCCAACTTTATCTAAACGAAACTGTCTTTTATCCATATTTAAACGAATGCTATCATTAACCTCTGTCTTAAAGGTTGCTAAAAATATGCATTCCTGTTTCATGCTGGGTTGTGGAATTGAGGGCACAAGCATGTTAGAAATGAGAGTTGTCTAGTACAATGTGTTGATGCTCATTGGCTTTTTTTTTTTTTTGGAGAATGAGTCTCACTCTGTCGCCCAGGTTGGAGTGCAGTTGCGCGATCTTGGCTCACTGCAACCTCTCCCTCCCTGGTTCAAGCAATTCTCCCACCTCAGCCTCCCGAGTAGCTGGGATTACAGGCGCCTGCCACCACACCTAGCTAATTTTTGTATTTTTGGTAGAGACAGAGTTTCACCATGCTGGCCAGGTTGGTCTCGAACTCCTGACCTCAAGTGATCTGCCTGCCTCGGCCTCCCAAAGTGCAAGCGTAAGCCACTGCACACAGCCTCGTTGGCCATTTTTTAAAAGATTTGTGTTGAGAAACACCATCAGGTTTCTGTTCTTACTGTGTGTGGCTCTCTCTTCTTTGACTGCATTCCATTAGCATGGAACCAGAAAGTCTGAAACCGCTTGTTTTAGACTAAATGTCCCTTATATAGTCATTAGTCCTTGAAGACATTAATGGAATTGATACTTGTGAGGATAATATTGAGTAATAATCCAGGTCTCAGAAAAGCGTGAGATTTATTTTAGAATGACTTACGTGAATGACAGTTAATGGACTAGTTTCATCGCACCAAGGGTTAATTAAGTTTTAGTCATTTGGAACATTTCCACTGTTTCTTAAATTAAAAAATTATGATTAATGTTAGCTTTGATTAACAAATCATAATTATATACATTGATGGGGTACAGCGTGATTTACAGTGTGGCATGATTAAATCAAGATAATTAAGATATCCATCACTTTGCTTACCTTTCATTGTTTATGGTGAGACATTTGAAGTTTGTTCTCTTCTGATTTTGAAATACGTAATGCATTGTTGTGGACGGTAAGTCACCCTGCTGTACAATAGATCCTGAAACCTATTCCTCCTGCCCTCTGAAACTTATGCCCTTTTGATCAGCAACTCCTCATTCCCTCCCTTTTCCCCTGACACCCCACAGCCTCTGGTAACTGTCATTCTATTCTCTACTTCAATGAGTTCAACTTACTAGATTCCACATACGAGTAAGAGCATGTGGCATTTATCTTTCTGTGCCTTGTTTTCTTCACTTAGCATGATGTCCTCCAGATTCATTCATGTTGCTGCAAATGACAGGATTTCCTCCTCTTCCAAGGCAGACTGGTATTCCATTGTGTATATACACCACATTTAGAAAAATCCATTCATCTTTTGAAGGACACTTAGGTTGTTTCCATATCTTGGCTATTGTGAATAATGCTGCTGTGAACATGGGAGTGCGGTTATTCCTTCAACCTATCGATTTCCTTTCTTTTGGATGTATACCCAGAAGTGAGATTACTGGATCATATGGTAGTCTATTTTTAGTTTTTTGACGAACCTCTATGCCTTTTTTCATAATCGTTGTACTAATTTAAACTCCCACCAACAGTGTTTAGGAGTTTCTTTCTCTCTGTTATCGTTCATCTTTTTGGTAACAGCTATCCTAACAGCTGTGCACTGATATCTTGTTGTGGTTTTAGTTTGCATTTCTCTAATGATCAGTGACACTGAGCATTTGTTCATGCATCTATTGGTCATTTGTATGTCTTCTTTTAAAAAATGGAACATTTCCTTTTGAGGGATATTGGATTTCTCCTGAGTGCCAAATGAATGAAGCACTAAATGTGTGAAACTGAATACATACTGAGGGCAATAGGCTCTAGGAGTGTATTTCAGTTAAAAAGCCATACATTTAGAAATTTTAAAGAAAAGCTGATTATTTCCCACACAGCATCTGCTCATTCCAGTTACCCGAGTGGGTAATTAAAGTACCATTCTTTATTACTAATCTGCCGGTAGTCCCCTTAACCACTCTCCCTACATGAAAATCTTTGAAATTGGGTCAATCATGAGAACCTTAGATTTTAGACTTTTAGTTCAAATTTGCTTTTCTTTTTTTTTAAAGGTAAACCAAAGGTCTTCAGCTCTATTTTCTTTTCACATTCTAGATAAGCTGTTGCCAGGTGATGAAGGAGCCCTTTGGTTGCACCTGATGCATTATTGTGAAGCATGTACAGCACCCAAAATGCCAGAGTTCATTCTGTACACTTTCCATAGCACGTACCGGAAACTGCCATGGAAGGACCTGCACCCTGACCAGATGCTCATGGAGGCCTTCTTCAAAGTAAGCCCTTCACTCCCCGGGTCGCAGCCTAGAGAGATCTGGCTTCTAGGGAGCAGCCTGGTCACTGTGGTTGTTAGGCATAGTGGCAGTGTGTGCCACCGTGGACCGTGAATACATTCTGTGTTGCCTCAGTGGTGCTTGTGGAAAACAGTGTCCTGTGGAAGTCATTTCATTGTGTTAAAACATCTACAGGACCATTTTTAAAACCCAGAGAAAGATTTTATCTATAATATGTCGGTCATCCCCTAGACTTTGTCACATGTGAGTACATAGTTTAATGCCTCCGTTATGCTTAATCATGGTTGTTATTGATGTGTTTGTGTCATTACAGTTTGTGTCAACAACTGCTTACTGTTAAATGTTTTATTAAAGCAAATGTAAATTGGTACTGAAGCTATTTCTTTTAGCAGTTATGCAAGTGAATAATTTGATTATAGGAGATAAAATGCATTGTGACAACCGATGATGCATCATAATCGTGTACAGACCTGAAATGACTTAAAAAAAGAGAGTGCATGTGAGTCTTTGCAGTAGAAGCAATGGTTACAAAACCAGAAAACAGAGAGTATAGTGTAACGTACATACTAGTCAGGCATTTGGAGCTTTTATTGCTTTTCTTTTTTTTTTTTTTTTAAATTACACTCTTGTCTTAGGTTTTTATGGTAGTTTCAGTTCATTTGTTCATAGTCTCGTCAGTTAGTTTGTGTTTACTCTTACTGTCACATTTATTATTGAGACACCTTAAGTGCTTTGATACAGATCTACAGTTATTTATGACAGTTAGCAAAATATACTTAACTTTTTTAGTGCCCTTAATGGAACCCCATCTGTGCTGCTCTTGTCAGCCACTCCTCAGTAGCTGAAATGCAAGAAAAGCTGAGGGCAGTTATTCTAGAGAAATCCAAGGCTCAAGAATGATTTTATAGCTAGATTTAGTATATGAGACAGGCATTAAGTAAATATTTATCACCATTATGAACATACTAGAGAAAGGTGGTTTAAAGAACTATAAGATGGAGTTTTAAAAAGGATGACCTTAACTATAAGACAGATTAGATAGTAGCACAGCCTATTAAGGGATGCTGTAGACTCTGTCTCTAGGAGTTTTATTTTAATGGCAGATGACCCTGACCACCCCAGAAGCTGGGGATCTTTTAATTCTTTGTGTCTTGTTGGCATAATAAACTATATTTTTTTGGTGGGGTTGAGGGTGAGGATAGAGAACAGATTATAATGGACAATGAAGAATCATTTTCTAAAAGGAAGAGAATTAGTAGTTAGCATAATATAATAACAGTAATGAGAAGAAATGAATCATCACCAAATTCCATTGATCATGATTTTATAAATAGACTAGAGCTTTTAATCTTCATTTTGAAAGGAAAAATTCATGAGTAGCCGTGTTTTATTTTAAACAAATTAGAACTATTGAAATAGCTTGTAAGAGATCTTTGAGGTTTCTTATATACTTTATAGTATATCTGTTCCTCATTCTCTAATTTTTTTTTTTTTTTTTTTTTGAGAAAGAGTTTTGCTCTGTCACCCAGGCTGGAGTGCAGTGGCGCGATCTTGGCTCACTGCAAGCTCCGCCTTCCAGGTTCTTGCCATTCTCGTGCCTCAGCCTCCCAAGTAGCTGGGACTACAGGCACCCACCAGCATGCCCAGCTAATTTTTTGTATTTTTAGTAGAGATAGGGTTTCACCATCTTAGCCAGGATGGTCTCGATCTCCTGATCTTGTGATCTGCCCGCCTTGGCCTCCCAAAGTGCTGGGATTACAGGTGTGAGCCACCGCACCCAGCCTCTCTAATATATTTTAAATAGAATTTAAACATGCAGTCATCAAAAATTGTAAAGACTAATAATGCGGAGACATTGTTATAATACAACATTACATTAAAAAGGGAATATAGGCCAGGTGCAGTGGCTCACGCCTGTAATCCCAGCACTTTGGGAGACTGAGGTGGGCAGATCACCTGAGGCTGGGGGTTCAAGACCAGCCTGACCAACATGGAGAAACCCGGTCTCTACTAAAAATAAAATAAAAAATAAGCAATAAAATAATAAAATAAAAAATTAGCTGGGCGTGGTGACAGGCGCCTGTAATCCCAGCTACTCAGGAGGCTGAGGCAGGAGAATTGCTTGAACCCGGGAGGCGGAGGTTATGGTGAGCTGAGATCATGCCATTGCATTCCAATCTGGGTAACGAGTGAAACTCCATCTCAAAAAAAAAAAAAAAGGAAAAAGGCAATATAAATAATATATACTAGTGTAGTGGATCTCAAAGTAGTGTGGTCCCTGGGACAGCAGCATCAGCATTACCTGGGAACTTACACATTCTGGCTCCCAACCCATACCTGCAAAATTAAAAGCTCTAGGGGTAGGCCCATCAGTCTGTTTTAATACACCTTCCATTGAGTTCTGATACACCCTTAAGTTTGGGAACTACTGACTAGTAAATCTCAACTTTGCCCTGTCCTGGCACACCTGAGGATTCTGATACACTCCCTGCAGCTCCAGTGACTTACTGTGGCAGCGATTCTCCACCCAGGTTGGGGTTAGGGAAGGTCATTCCTTGCTTATTAAGAATGATTGTAATAAATGCTGAAATCTGAACAAACAGACAAACTAAAATATACACACATACACTGTGGAAGGAAAGATATTACAAATATTAAGTCTAAATCTCTAGGAGGTGGGATTCTAAGTGATATAATCTGGGGAAAAAGTGTTTCTTAAAAACATAATTATGAAACAATTTACATACATTTTCCAGATACATAGATAGCACAAGGCAACACATTGATTTTAATTCATTTTCTTTTAGGTGGAACGAGGAAGCCCCAAGAGCTGTTTCTTATTTTTGGGGTCTGTACTCTGTGAAGTCAACTGGGTTAGTGTGCTCTCTGATGCCTGGAATCCCAGTCCCCACCCAGAAACCCGCAGCATGATTGTCTGCCTCCTTTTCATGATGATTTTATTGGCAAAGGAAGTTCAACTGGTAGACCAAACAGTAAGTTTGGGAAGCTTATGGCAAAAATTCGGCAAGGCTGCTTAGATCTTTGCTTTCTACTAGGTCATAGTTTTTCATTTGTTTTTCCAGTGCCCCTATCAGTGTGAACAGATGCTTGGCATATGAGATGTACCTTTAACCAGATGCCTGATTTTCTTGGATAGCTCATTATCTGATTCTAAATTATGCAAAGAACCACACTGAGTTAGAATATATTAATCAACTTTAATTTATATCTCATTAATATCTACTTCAATCTCTTGTGTGCTTCCTGAAGTCAATTTTGGCATGTCCCACCAGAACAGAGAGTTCTTTTGAAAGAAAAGAACCTGGGTTCCAGATACTCAATACATCTTAATATGAATGTGTTTTTGCCAAAACTTTGGTTATTGCTTTCACTAGTACTCCTAACTCGAGTAGATACTTACTTGATATCATAACTGTTCTGTGCTTACCACAGGCCATCTTAGTTATTCCACAGACTAGTTAGCAACACATATTTCTGGAAAAATTGGGGCTCTGGAACTAAAGGAATATGTATTTTATTTTTAGGATTCACCTTTACTTAGTCTTCTTGGACAGACAAGCTCGCTTTCATGGCATCTTGTGGATATTGTGTCGTACCAGAGTGTGCTAGGTTATTTCAGCAGCCATTACCCGCCATCCATCATCCTGGCGAAAGAATCTTATGCTGAATTAATCATGAAGCTCCTGAAAGTGTCTGCGGGCCTTTCTGTTCCTACTGACAGCCAGAAGCATCTTGTAAGTTGAGAGGTAGTTTAAAAGGCAGGGACTGTTCTTGGAGATTGGTAGTAGCATAAGTGCTACAAAGGACAGTCTTGAACCTAGGAAGTGCTCAGCAGAGGAAGTCGGAGGATGTGTATTATCATATACTCATCTTTTGGCCTTGTAGATCTTTTGGGTTGAGTTCTCCCTTTGGGTGAACCTTTACTTACTAGCAATGTCATATGTTGATGAAAGGTCAGAAGGATTGAGGGCTGCCAGCAAGCTGCTGGTTTCATGATCTGAATGTCACTGGTAGCAGAATAGCAGGGAGGGAGGGAGGTTAGTAATATGAGCTTAGGCTTGACAGGGAAAGTCCCCAAGTTTTCTCATCTGATTAGAAATAGTACCTTGCAAAGGCTGGGTGTGGTGGCTCATGCCTGTAATCCTAGCACTTTAGGAGGCCAAGGCGGGAGGATCACCTGAGGTCAGGAGTTCGAGACCAGCCTGGCCAACATGGTGAAACCCCATCTCTACTAAAAATACAAAAATTAGCAGGGCATGGTGGCAGGTGCCTATAGTCTCAGCTACTCGGGAGACTGAGGTAGGAGAATCGCTTGAACCCAGGAGGAGGAGGTTGCAGTGAGCCGAGATTGCACCACTGCACTCCAGCCTGGGCAACAGAGTGAGACTCCATCTCAAAAAAAAAAAAAAAAAAAAGAAATAGTACCTTGTCTCAAAGTGGTGTTTTGAGGATTGAATTCGATAATGAACATAAAAGTTTTTGGAAAAGTTTCTGGCAAATAGTTAGTGTTTGGTTAATGTTGTTATTCTTGTAGTAAAAAAGGAAGAGTATTCTGCCACAATTTTGGAAAACATGGACCCTGGTCAAAGTGTTACCGTAGATTTGCCTTTCACTAGGGCCCTTGGGCCACGTGGGACTAAGTCTTCATGTGGCTTCCTGTTGTGTCCCCTCTACTCCCTACCCAAGCATTCATTGCAGTGCCATGCTCCCAGGAAATATGCAGTTAACACTCCTTGCTTGGATTCATTTGAATGAATTTTTTTTTTTTTTTTTTTGGTCAGGATGCAGTTCCAAAATGCCAAGCTTTTACTCATCAGATGGTTCAATTCCTCAGCACCCTGGAACAAAATGGAAAAATCACCTTAGCAGTCCTAGAACAGGAAATGTCTAAGCTTTTAGATGATATCATTGTCTTTAACCCGCCCGGTAAGTGACCAGTCGGAAGTCCTGTATTCATTCAGTCAATGCATTCCTGCCGTGTGTGAGGCACTGTGAGATCAGGAGGATGTTCAGGACACTGGCACTCCTCTTTCCAGAGAAGCAATGGTCAGAGAGGTGTTTGGACACCAGGGACTCAGCAGTGGGGAAGGATTGACACTGGCAGATGCTGTTGGGTTGTGGGCGAGACTGACTGTTAAGCTGGACAGTGGGATCTAATGATTAGGAGATACCAGAGACCTTTCAGTGAGTGGCATTTCTAGGGATTTTGGCTTTTAACTGGGAGGGCATTCAGAATCATCTGTAGACTTGTCAAGAAACTGTGTATGGAGAACTTCTGCTCCTGGCAGTTTGGTGGACTAGACATACTGACTACCTCTCCTGCTGAAGATAACTGGGTGCTGGATGAAATGTTTTTAAGAAACTGGAAATTAAATTTATTAGTGGAGTGGCAAAAAGGTAAGGGAACCTCAGGCCAGAACCTAAGTGAAAGGAGAAACCCATAAAGGTAGGTGGAGTTCTGAGGCTGCTGTCACCCTGAAGTGTTTTGCTGAATATGTTTGGATATTAGGGGGAGGTGGTAAAGCCCAGGGACTGCCTAAGATGGGAGCCTAAAAGGAAATCCCATGCATAATCCACAGGGTGACATTTTTACTGTAAAGATAAGCTAGAAGTAAACCTCCTCTTGTGAGAGGAAGGCAAAGACAGTTTTGGCCTCGTTGTTAGGTTAAAAGTTTATGCAGGAAAAGAGATATCTGTTTTGAGAATTGATAACAAGCTGACCCTCATGTGGTTTTGAAGCAAGAATTCAGACTACCTAGATTGTTAAAAACAGCAGTAATAACAACAACCTCAATCTAAGAATTTACAGTAGTTCTGGGTTGGCAGTGCCACCAGCATCTGGCAAAAAGCAACCATAGATCCTGTTTGGAGAAACCCATCTTTAACTCATGCCTCAAAGTTCCAGCAAACTCACAGTAAAAAAAGTCACAAAAGACACAAGGAAACAAGGTACCATGAACAAAGTAATAGAAAACAACAGCAGCATCAGAAATGAAAAGATTGAAGATAGTGGAATAATTAGTACAGTAAGCAAAAAAGGTATTTTTATTATATGCTGAAATAAGAGAGGATTGAAGTTATCAGTAAGAAGCAAGGGATTGTAGAAATATGCAGGTTTGAGAGATTCATATATTTTAGAAATGAAAAATATAAAGATTATAATAAAGTTAATGGATAAGTTCAACAGTAGATTAAACCCATCTGAAGAGAAAATTGGTAAACTGAAAAATAAAACTGAAGAAAATACTCAGATTGCAGCACAGAGGAACAGAGAAGGAACATAAAAGTGAGCTGGGCATGGAGGCTGAGGCAGGAGGATTGCCTGTGGCCAGGAGTTCGAGGCCATAGTGTATAATGATTGTGTCTGAATAGCCACTACACTCCAGTCTGGGCAAAATAGTGAGACCCCATCTCTAAAACAAAAGGAATGTGAAAGTGAGGTTAAAAAGCATAGAGGATAGGCTGAGAAGGTTTAATATACATCCTATTATCCAAGTAGAATTCCAGAAGGAGAGGAGATACTTAACTGGGGAGAAGCAATATCTGAAGAGATAGCAAGGCTGAAAATTTTCAGGGCTGATGAAGACAGCAATCCTTAAATTCAGTAAACCCAGCAAATCCCAAGTAGGATATATGGAAAGAAATTCAAACCTGTATACATTATAGTGAATCTGCAGAAGCACCAGTGGCAAAATTAAAAAACAAAACAAAACAAAACAAAACCTTTTACATCCAGGAAGGAAAGGCAGATTACCTACCAAGGAGCAACATTTAGACTGACAGCTGACTTCTTAGTATCAATAAAAGAATCTGTAAGACAGTGGGATAACAACTTCAATGTGTTATGAGAAAATGACTCATAACCTAGAATTGTAAACTAAGAAAAGCCACCCTTTAATGATGAAGACGAGGTAAAGAACCATACTTTCATTGAGCCCTGAGAGTGTTTGTCCCAGTAGATGTCACTAAAGAAAATACTAAAGCATGCTAGGAAAGAGGTTGAGTTAAAAGTGTTCTGAGGTTCTACTGCTGTTTAGTGGGTCAAGAGATTAACTTTATACCTTGATTAAAGTGTGAATATTAACAATTTTAAGAAATTAACCAAAAGAATAGAAATTAAAATGTACAATTTCCAAGTCAGTAGAAGGAGATGAAAAGGAATGGCCAAAGTATGTTCAGTCCAAAGAAGGCAAGAAAGGAAGCATGGAGAAAGTGAGAAAAATAACCAAAATAAGATGATAAAATTCAATTGTATTGGTAAAGGGACTAATGGTTAAGTTAAAAGACAAAGATTGTTAAGGTAGATTAATAACCAAAAACATCTAGCTTTAAGCTGTTGATAAGAAATACATCAAAAGCCTAAGGATATAGAAAGCTTTCCACAAGATGATTATGTCAGGCAAATATTAAAATAGAAAGCTGGCATAGCTATATTAATATCAGATAAATAGATCTGTAAGGCAGAAAACTTTGTAAAAGCCAGATGTTCATCTCTGTGTATTTCTGCCCTGAAGTTGCATGACAAAGAAAAAAAAATCAGTAACTAAATAGAACTAGAGGGAAAAACGCTGTGGAAATTAAGAAGCAAACTATTAAATAACTGCTGGGCAAAGGAACAATCATAATAGAAATTTAAAATACTTAGAACTGAATAATAAAACACAGTGCATCAAAATTTGTGGGATGCGGCTAACATGGGACTTACTATTTTAGGCTGTTCTCACACTGCTATAAAGAAAAACCCAACACTGGGTGATTTATAAGGAAAACAGGTTTAATTGGCTTATGGTTCTAGAGGCTGTACAGGAAGCATGGTGCTGCCATCTGCTTCTGGAGAGGCCTCAGGAAACTTACAGTCACGGCAGAACGCAGAGTGAGAGTAACACTCCACATGGCCAGAGGAGGAGCAAGAGAGAGAATGAGCGAGGGGGAGATGTTGCACACTTTTGAACTACCACATCTCTGAGAACTCTAGTATGAGAACAGCACCAAGAGGATGGTGCTAAACCATTCATGAAGGACCCACCCTCATATTCAGCCACCTCCCACGAAACTCTGTTCCAACATTGGGGACTACAGTTCAACATGAGATTTGGTGGGGACACAGATCCAAACCGTATCACTTACTTTCAGGGCCTTAAGTGCTCATCATAGACTTTTTTAAAAGGTAAAAATTAAAAAGATAAGCATTAAACAGTTATTTAAAAAGACAGCAAAATAACAGTCAAAGACAGTAGAAGGGAGGAAATAATAAAGAGAAAATAAATAGGAAGAAACTAAGAATGAAGAACAATGAAACTGGTAAATGTGTGGGTAAATCTAAATGAAATCTGACTGTATAAGACAATAATAATAGAAATGGTTTGTTGGGCTATGGCAACAGTAGAGAAATGAAGTTAGAATGTTCCAAAGCCATTACATCATCTGGGAACCAAGTAACATCAGACTTCGAAAAATCAGGAATGCATGTTTTCATTTGTAGGATAACTACTGTCAGAATTTTAAGAGAGGATTTAGTTTTCAAGCTAAAACAGGGAAAAAGTAGAATAATAATCTAAAAGAAGCAAAAGAGAGAAAAAGAAATGTAGAATAGGAGGGACAAATAGGATACATACAGGAAGACAGTAGATTTAGACCCAACTACATCAGTAATTAATTATAGTAACTGTGAATGACTAAGATTGTCACACTGGATAAAACAAGGAAGAAAAAGACAACTTAGTAGAAAAAAATGGACAAGACCCTTGAAACAACATTCTGCAAAAGAAAATATCCTAATCACCAACAAACATGAAACGGTGCTAAATGTTGTTAATGATCATACCTGTTTCATGTAGATATTATAAGTATCGAGTGAGATAATATCTAAAATTTTAGCATCAGCCTGGCAAGTTAGCCACATTCAATGAATCTTATGGAAAAGAACTATCAGCAAGCAGTGCTGGAGAAACTGTTCTAGAGTTAGTCAGATATGATTGAACCAGGAAGGTTGAATAATAGCTGGCCAGGGAAAGGGGAGAAGGGTGTTCTGGAAAGCTCTTCATCAGAAGAGTGATAGGATCAGATATGGTATTTAGGAAAAGATTTGAGAGCCCTGTTGATGATGAACAGGAATGGGAGAGACTAGGGTCTGTTGTAGTAATGTATTCCTATTAGTCATAATTAAGAGATAAAATTTAAATTGCTATTCAGTTGAAATTCAGAGATGAGCCTTTATTTCCAAGAATATTTGTACCCATAGAAATACATGAAGAAATAGACAGATATACTGTTATTATCTCTCTCAAACTTGTTTTTTAAGTCCTTGCTTGATAGTAAGTAGGTCATACAGAAAGATTAAGTGAGGGTTTATTTAACCCTGCATAAGTAGATGAATTTGTTTTGATAGATGCGATGAATAAGATCTCTCAACTTTTTACCCTTCCTATTGACATAAATACTGAATCCCTGTGGTGTGAAAGCTACAGTTCTACTCCTTTAAAAAAAAATGTACCCAGCTTAAGGAGAGCTAGAAGAGTTGGCAAAAATTATTCCAGTTAACTCTCAGTAAAATATATTTTCTGTTTTTGAATGTGAACATTTGAAGTTCTCTTGTAAAATGAATTTGTTCTTTTTGTTGAATTCCTCTCTCTTTACCTCCAATTTTTTTTTGAAAAATTACCAGTTGGTTTACTTTCCTTATTTAAAAAACAAAGAAATAAAAGAGTTGTTGTTAGGATGCTATACAAAGGTTTTTCCTTACATTTATATTTAGTTTTAAGTAATAACCTTTAATGTGTGTAAATCACCCTAGAATATTGACAGCAGTGGCAGTGATAGTGGGTACTTTTGCTACTTGGTTTACCGAATGACTGGTGAGATCTACGTATTTGGTTTTCCACGAGCAAAGATTGGAAAATAAAGACCGACTAGACACGTTCTGATAAGTTACTCTTTCACACCAGCTTCAGATTTGTCTATTTATTAAGTATTGCTCTGCTATGCTGCTGTACCCAGGGAACTCACAGTAGTTCCTGCTTTTACTCTTAGTAACTGTGTGCTGCATACTATCTGTACAAACTCAACACCATCCAGAGCCTTCCTTCTGGTCCCTTGCAGTCAGCTACTAGCACTGTAAAATCTGCCTGGAGAACAGCTAAGATTGAAGCACTGTTATTCTCCTGATCACATGGACAGCACCTTTCTGGCAGCCATTCTTGAGTGTGTCTATGCTCCTTTCAGACATGGACAGCCAGACCCGCCACATGGCCCTTAGCAGCCTCTTTATGGAAGTCCTGATGATGATGAACAACGCGACTATTCCAACAGCAGAGTTCCTTCGGGGCAGTATCCGGACCTGGATTGGCCAAAAAATGCATGGGCTGGTGGTGCTGCCCCTTTTAACAGCAGCCTGCCAGAGCCTGGCGTCCGTCCGCCACATGGCTGAGACTACAGAAGCCTGCATCACTGCCTACTTCAAAGAAAGTAAGAGGAGGTCATCTTACGCTCCATTGTATTGGTCTTTTCCAGAAGGATGAAAGCATTGTCATCAGGAGATATCTTTCCAGACTCTTCCCAGTGAGGGAATTGCCATTCTAATTTTCTGCTCTGCAAATGTTGTGGATATTTCTGAATATACGTATTTTTCATAAAGATCTGCAGTTAGCATGAGAACCTGTGGTCATGTCTGTTGGTACAATCATGTTTCAAGGGAGAAAAGCTCTAATCCACTTCACGTTAGTTTTGGAGAGTCAGACCAACCTGTTATGATATGCAAATTGTGTTGTGTCACAGGCCAAGTCATAGTCCTCAAAACAAATGCTGTATACCGGGATCTATATAATCATGGTGCATGAGGTTAATTTTCCCTGTTTTTGTCACTTTTGGTAAAAGGAGTTTTCATAGAAGTTTTTAAAATTGCTGCTTATCAGACCTTTTAAAGCATTAGGAAGGGCTCATTCATTGTCATCCCTCCTTTTTAAAAATCTGTTTTACTTTCTACCTCTAAACTCTCAGACTCTGGAAGCGGCTTAGTCTGATTAAGAATTGCTGAGAACAGCACTTCTCAACTCTGATATCCAGATAACACATCACACTGCAGTCAGTGGGAGAGAAGCAGGAGTGAGAAGGAGGGTATTGGAGCAAGGATCCAGGAAGTGCCCACAACCTGCCATCTGCCCTGTCCTGACCACGCAAGAACAGCACATGCCCACCCATGGAGGTGGTGTGCATATCACCATGCCACCCCACCCTCACTCCCCCAAAGCGTGGAGAACCATTAGGATAACACTGCTATTCCAAACTCATCTGTGTTACTAAAAATCAAACAGTTTCAATACGTGAGTTAAACTAAGCTTTGATAACTAAAACTACTCACAGATTGAGTGATAACAGTTCCCCGTGGGAAAGCATAAGTGTTCATATGTTCTTAAAAAGAGTATTAAAGTTAAAATTCTTAACTGGCCAGGACAGGCAGTGTCTACATGTGGTTTTTAGGATCATAATGTGATAGAAACGTGATTTATACATATGCAGCCCTGAATTCTGATTTCTTAAAGCTTTCTGGTGGCTACGCTGGGGACAGGCATCTGGCCCGAGGGCTTCCCAGTCTGAGCCCTGAGGTGTATTTGACTTTTGTAGCCTCCAGGGTCACTGTAAGAAAGGTTGTCTTGACATGAAGCTTATTATCTCATAGGTTGCTATGTCAAAAAAAAAAATCGTTAAGCTTAAAGTGAAAATATTTGCTAGAGTTGTCAAGTAATTGGATTCTTGCCTATATTTTGATGTCTCTTCTTCATGTTCTTAGGCCCTCTCAATCAGAATTCAGGATGGGGACCCATTCTGGTATCCCTTCAGGTTCCTGAGCTCACCATGGAAGAGTTCCTGCAGGAGTGCCTCACCCTGGGCAGTTATTTGACTCTTTACGTCTACCTGCTTCAGTGTTTAAACAGTGAACAGACTCTAAGGAATGAAATGAAAGTGCTGCTCATCTTAAGCAAGTGGCTGGAACAGGTGTACCCAAGGTACGTTGGCCCTCAGGCTGTTACATCAAACTTGCTGTATTTGGTTAACTTGGAATTTAGAGCTTAAGTCTAGCTTTAAGTACACAGAACCAAGTGGTGCATAAAAAGTAAGGTTTTAAGGTATGGTGACAGTTGTTTTGGAAAGATTCTTAATTAATAGGCTCATCTTCTGAGCAGATTTTTTGTTTCCTAAAACTGGCACTTTGAAACACCAAGCATCAGTTTCCTTACGAGTTAAGTGGAGATAGTAACCCTCACCTGATAGGGCTGTCATGAGGATGAAGTGGAAGAATACAAAGTTCATCACAGTGGCGTGTAGCAGGTGTTCCACAGATGGCAGCGGTTACAATCCCATGGCTCTGTTAACATCAGTTACAATCCCATGGCTCTATTAACATCAGCCGTTAGCCTGTGCTTTTGAAGTACTGAATGTCTCCTATCCTTAAAACTCTGATGTGGACTTGCAGTTAAATGGGAGTGGAAAAAATTTACTTCTAATTTTATTTTCCTCCGGTGCCTCCCCTAGCTCCGTGGAGGAAGAGGCAAAGCTGTTTTTGTGGTGGCACCAAGTCCTTCAGCTCTCCCTCATTCAGACAGAGCAGAATGACTCCGTCCTGACAGAATCTGTCATTCGAATTCTTCTCATGGTTCAGAGCAGGCAGAACCTCGTGGCTGAGGAGAGACTCAGCTCTGGGATCCTGGGGGCAATTGGGTTTGGCCGGAAGTCACCTTTGTCTAACAGGTAAGGAAGCGCCTTTCTAACACTGTTGTTCTAAATAGGCCTCAGACATCTGTACCTATTTACAGGTTGTGATAGTTCAGTAGGTTTTTCGACTTAGGATCTAGGTTCTCCAGAAAGATTAATGGAAAAAAAAAAAAAAGAAAAAAAAAAACCCAGAGCCTGATTACATCTTTACATTCTAAAAAGCATTTTTATTTTTTCTTACCTTTAAAAAAAATTTTCAGTTCAAACAGTATTTTTAATAGTATCTCCTGTTGTGTTTGGACTTTGTAACCTAACTGCACTACTGATTTCTTTTTGGTTTTGAGCCAGTCATGGATGGTATGCGAGCTTAGTTCAAAAGCCAAGTCAGCTAGGCACTTGAGGCGTTCAGGGAAATCCAGAATCTGTGAGGGACTCAGTCTAGTGAACTGTAAAGTTGTCAAGCTGGGTTAAGATCTGTTGGTGGCCAGGCACGGTGGCTCACACTTGTAATCCCAGCACTTTGGGAGGCCAAGGCAGGCAGATCACTTGAGGTCAGGAGTTCGAGAGCAGCCTGGCCAATGTGGTGAAACCCCGTTTCTACCAAAAAATACAGAAATTAGCCGGGCATGGTGATACATACCTGTAGTCCCAGCTACTCTGGAGGCTGAGGCGGGAGAATCACTTGAACCCGGGAGACAGAGGTTGCAGTGAGCTGAAATTATGCCACTGCACTCCAGCCTAGGTGACAGAGTCAGACCCTGTCTGAAAAATAAATAAATAAATAAACAAACAAACACAAATACAAAAATTAGCTGGGTGTGGTGGCAAGCACCTGTAGTCCCAGCTACTCAGGAGGCTGAGGCAGGAAAATTGCTTAAACCCAGGAGGCAGAGGTTGCAGTGAGCCGAGATCACACCACTGCACTCCAGCCTGGCCAACAGAGCAAGACTCTGTCTCAAAAAAAAAGAAAATTAAAAGGCCTGTTGGTAAGAAGGATAAGTAATGAGAAACAAGTCTGGATTTTTGTTGCAAAAAATCTCAAGGCGTGAAAGAATTTGCCATTAGCTCCCATTTTCTCTCATAATACTTACTTACATCATGGTTTCCTTTTCAAGCCCTTGTCAGTGTTGAAAAGAGTTTGCAAACTTGATGATGTCATCATTCTTGTGGAATAGCCCATTGTGATGTTATAACTTTGGGACTCACTCATTCCGAACCAGTTAACATCATGTTTCTTTGTTTGCGGTGGAAGATAGCAGGACTGCGAGATTTTGTTTTACTTAAATTTGGCTTGTGTCTTTTATTCTTTTTTTTTTTTAATTGTGATAAAATACACATAACTTAAAACTTTCCATGGTAGCCATTTTTATATGCACAATTCAGTGACATTTAGAACATTCACAATGTTGTTGCAGCCATCACCACAATCTAGCTTCAGAACATTTTCATCACTCCAAAAGGAAGCCCTACACTCATTAAGTAGTCACTTCCACTCCCTTCAATCCCCATGTCTCTGGCAACCACAAATTGATATTATGACTTTATGTATTCAATCCTATTTTGGACATTTCATATAAATGGAATTATACAATGTGTGGCCCCTTATGTCGGACTTTTTTCACTTAACGTGAAGTTTTCAAGGTTCATCTATGTTGTAGCATGTATCCGTACTTCATTTGTTTTTATGGCTGAATAAATATTCCTTTGTATTCCACATTTTGTTTATCCATTCATTAGCTGATGGACATTTGGATTGTTTCAACGTTTTGGCTATTGCAGATAATGCTGCTATGAGCATTTGTGTACCAGTTTTTGTTAGAACATCTGTTTTTAGTTTTTTGGTGTATACACAGGAGCGGAATTGCTGGGTCCTATGGTAACTCTATGTTTCACTTGTTGAGGAACTGCCAAACTGTTTTCCCTAGTGCCTGCACCATTTACATTCCCACCAGCAATGTGCAAGGGTTCCAGTTATTCCACATCTTTGCCAACACTTTCATTCTTGAATCTGAATTATACATATATTGTTTGGATGGTGATAATGGATAAAACTTCTTTTTGATCATATTTAAGATTTTCCTGAGAAGGTGAACAACACAGTAGATCTGGAAATGTGTTAATCTTGTTATGTCATAGAAAATATGGTGTTTATTTCAAAATGCTCACTTTAATAGCCATTTACTTCTTCTGACCTCTCCCTAATGCCTAAGGTTCCGAGTGGTTGCCCGAAGCATGGCTGCCTTCCTTTCAGTTCAGGTTCCTATGGAAGATCAGATCCGTTTGAGGCCTGGCTCTGAATTACATCTGACCCCCAAAGCTCAGCAGGTCAGTATATACAATGAAGGGTTGGAAGTTTGCCTGCACATCTTCCCTAGAAGGCAGGGAGGTGGCAGCCGTAGCCTGTGCACACCATGACATGATGCTCTGTGGTGGTAGCACAGTGTTCCCTTTCATGTGCCCTACTTACGGGAAAATGGTTTCATGTGCCAACCTCCAAATTTTTGTAGGCAGTTGTCTAGATCGCTGCTACTGTCATTGTAGAAAAGTAAGGCCAAACGAAAAGTCTGTCTAGGATTAAATTTGGTTCTGATAAGTGTGAATATGCACTTACCTGCCACATGCTTGGGCTGGGGCAGGGGCTGGAGCTGGGGGCTGGGATCTCGCACAGAAGATGTGGCTACAGTTGGGATGGATGGAAATTAGCTGAGCTTTAGCTTGAACCGAGAAAGTAGTTCCTGTTTTGTGAGTCTGAAGGTTGACTATTGTTGGCTGATGCTAGAATAACCTAACATGGACAGAATGGTAGCTAGAAATTACAGCTTCTTCTAAAAACATGGAAGGCCACATTCCTATAACCTAAGGAGATGCTGGCCAGGTACAAAGGTGCACAGTAAAAAAATGATGATCAGCATTCGTGAGTACTCCCTCTGTGCCAGGTACTGTTATCAGTTTTAACTCGACCAATATTAATGAGTTAAAGCTTTAACTCATTTAATCCTCATAGCAATGCTATAGCACAGAAACGATTTTATTTTTTAAGACAGGGTTTTATTCTGTTGCCCACGCAGGAGTGCAATGGTGTGATCATATCTCACTGCACCCTTGAACTCCTGTGCTCAAGCAATCCTCCCACCTCAGCCTCCCAAGTAGTTAGGACTACAGGCATGCATTGCCACTCCTGGCTAATTAAAAATTTTTTTTGTAGAGACTGAGTCTCGCTTTGTTGCTGAGGTTGGTCTCAAACTCCTGGCTTCAAGCGATCCTCTTAGCCTCAGCCTCCCAAGTGTTGGTATTACAGGCATGAGCCACTGCATCCAGCTGGGAACTATTATTATCCTGGTTTTTTGGATGAGGAAAGAGAGAGAGAGAAAGGCTAAGTAATTTGTTCCAAATTACACACCTAGTAAGTGTTGGGGCTGGAAGTCGCACTGGCCAGTCTGGCTCCAGGTCTCTCCCATTCCCTGCTCTGCAGGGCTGTCTCTGTAAGTGCTGAGAGCTTGAACACCTCAGCTCCTCTGCTGGGGCAGCTTTGTCATGTTTAAGCCAGCCACGTGCAATGTCAGATCTTGGTTATTAAGAGCAAGGATCAGACAGAATAATTAGCAGGTTCTTCACAGGGATCTGGGCTTATAAAATAGCTGATAGTTGTCACTCATTGCCTAGACAGCTGCTGTTTGAATCCCCTATTGTCTTACATGAAACATCCCAGTGGGCAGATGAATATCCTGAGGGCAGGTTGTGAAGTCAGTGAGACGCAGGGTGTATTTGAGAAGACTACGTCTCCTGTGGCCACCAGTACCTGCAGCATCAGTTTCTTGCTTTAGCTGGGGCCCCGGGCTGCCCAGGCCGGGCCTCTTTGCCTTCATTTCTTTAGACTTAAAGTGATGACTCCCTGTATGTCCCATTCATATTTGTCATCAGAATTTTCAGATTTGAAGAAAGTTATCTTTTTAGAAAATGATTATTGTTTTAGGCAAACTGTCAAAGTTGACTGGGGGACTAAATTTAAAGAAGGAAAGGAGAGGGAGAGAGACAGAGGGACACTGTGGTTCATGGGAATGCCTGTCCCAGTTGATTGCTATTCTTAAATTGAACTCTGTTTACATAGCTCTTAATTTGGTACCCAGATACTTTCAGTTTATTTTCAGCCCAAAGACTTCCATCTACAGCCCTCCTGGTAGTTAATTTCTAAAATTCTGGTTTATTTATCATCCTCAAAAAAATCCCCTCTCTTAGGGTTTTTGAATCAAGCACATTCCATCTTTTAGAACATATTTTCTAGTGCGGTGGTTTCTGTAAAAGGGACAAGGAGGGAGTGGGGCACTCCATGGTGGGGGATGTGCCCCAGTGAGGAAGGGAACACCGTCAGAATCCTGGGGTGGATGAGCTTGTTAAGTTGGAAAACAAAACTCCCCACCCCAAAAATCAAGAGCCATTGTTGATTTTTTGTTTTCTCCATATACAGTCTCTTCCCCTTCTCTTCTCCTACTATGAAGAAAGGAATAATCAAAATTCTGGAGTCAAAGAATGTTTTTCTTTCCTTCTTCCTCTGAAGAGAGGCATGGAAACAGTTTCTGCCATGATTTTGTGTCTTTTGTCAGATGAATTCGGGAGGAACCTATGTACTTCATGCTTGTTGGCCGATTTAACAACCTTCTCACTTACTCTTGGCAGCACTTAGCAACTGGTTCCTCTAGAATTCCTTTCCGTTAGACAGTTTCATATAACATTATCTCATAACCTAGGAACATACCCAACAGCAGATTGAACAGATTTCACCTTAGCAAGATGAGGCTGGTGCCTGGGATTTCCGGTTGCACCCTAGAAACAGAAGGAGTGGACAGTCTGGTGGGGAGGACCCCACAGGTGGGACTGGGCAGAACGAGGACAAGGCAGGCTTTAGAAATGGGTGTGGCAGGTGAGGCGCCCAGAAACAAGAGCAGCCTGCCACAGCAGTGGCTCTTGGTAAGGCAAGCTTGGGAAATAGCACGGAACAGAAACAGGGAAGGCTGGGTGTGGGATGCTGCAAAGGCCACAGAGGCTTGGGCTGCCGGCCTCCTTCTGGTTGTGGTTAAGTTAATCAATGCCTGCCTTCCGGACTCCTGACCTCAGTTCCGTAGGCCTCCTTCCCACAAGCCTCACAGTTGAAGTACACAGCAATAATGGGTGTGCTGTACCTCTGGCAGTCACATTATGTGCCTCTATGGAGTTAACCCTCTCGTCTTCCGTGTCTTTTAGGCTCTGAATGCTGTTGAATCCATGGCATCAAGTAAGCAGTATGTTGAATACCAGGATCAAATATTGCAAGCCACCCAATTTATAAGGCATCCTGGCCATTGCCTTCAAGATGGGAAAAGCTTCTTGGCTCTTCTCGTTAACTGTCTGTATCCAGAAGTGCATTATTTGGACCACATACGGTAGTAACACTGAGGCTCTTGAAAAACCTATTGCTGTTTATGTTTACATTTAACTTTGCTGTTGCACAAGTAACTTTGCTCAATTTCACTGTAGAGCTCAGTTTGGCCAATGTGTAGTTGACTGAAGTGCAAGTTGGGAGGCATTAGATATTAGATAATTCTGGGGTGTGTGGGGGTGTGTGTGTGTGTGTGTGTGTGTGTTTTCTTAGCTCTTAAGACCGTCTGGGGACTCTTTAAGTTTTTATATTTATCCACAAGAGAAACTTACTAAGTTCCACTTGGGTACAGAGCCACTCACAGTTGCCGAATGTCCCAGTCATCTCACAAGAACTCCAGATAGAGTTCCTTGCATGTTTCCACTTCTGTCTCCGTTTTATGTAAATGTTCCAGATCTGACAACCTTGGAAGTCACGTAGTACCCTTACTTTTAAACCCCATTTGTGTTCCTCTAAAGTAAAAAAGTCAATTTTGAAAATTTCTGCATTTCTCAAATGTGGGGAAATACGGTAGTTTTAAAGTATTGTTTTTCTCAGAAGGGAGATAAAAATGCCGAGTTAGTTAAAGTGGGTCATGTGTAAAATATGACCACTTGATCGTGATTATAGTGAGCAGTAGAGATGATGACAAGTCCATTTCCATCCAGCCGTGTGTCCTCATGGAGAAGCTGCCTGCCTGAATCAGGGTGGCAAGCTGGCAGTCTGGGAGGAGCATGTTTTGCACAGATGTTTTGTTTGGTCCACTTGGTGAGGAGTGCAGACAGGGCTGCCTCTCTCCAGTCGGGAGAGTCTGTGCATTCCCTCGGGCCGTGACCCTAGCCTCATTCACATCATTTGCCCCTGTCGACACCTAAGTTTGCACCCTTTGATAGACACCATGTTTGATATCTGAAAGGCTCACTGTCAGGAGACAGAGACTGAGGGAGACTGAAGACCTGATTCTCTGTTCCCTGCTTGTTTTTTAACTTCAAACTCAGATGAAGCCAGTGGACCTGCTGAAACACTTGTCTGTGGAAACTGGATCAGGTCAGGAGATCTACTGAAATTTGGCTTTTTTCCATAGCCACGTGCCTTCTGTTGTTGACAGTTCATTCATTACCAAAGCCTGTGTGTAACTTTGCCTTGTTCTGTGGCCATCTTCTTGCTCATGTTATTTCTCCCGGGAATGAGCAGTTTGACTTCTGTTCTCATGTTCCTCATTCTATCAGCTCTAGATGGATTTTGCCTGTATAGCTGGCTTAATATGTCTTTGTGTATGGGTAGTTTGTAGCCTGAGAATATTTACCTAAAAATGTCTAAACAGCCACCAAGAATGTTTATAGGGGTATAGGAATATAGTTAACAGAGTGCTAATCTCTCCTCAAATGTCCTTTTGGAATGCTTCCCCCAAAATTGGGAAGTTGGTAGGAGCTTTTCTTTACTTTGAATTTCTTTAGTTGGACAGAACGATTCTGCCTTACAGACACGCTTTGCAGCTCTGATAAAGAACATCCCTGTTCAGTCTCTTGAGTTTTACAGGCCACAAAATGTCCATCTCAGAGGGACCTGTCTCAGCTTTTCTTATTTTTGCTTCTCTCTGTTTTCAAAATTAATCATCTTGTTCTGTGTATAAGAAAATTTGAGAAGCTGTGGACAATTCAATAGTCTGATCTGGCAACACTGATTTTTGTTTGGAAATATTTTGTGTTTTCTTTGAGGAGGATATAATTATTGATATCCTAGGATGTGAAATTTTTGAGTGACAGTATGCACATTTTAAGAAAATTATGATTAATCTGTATAATGTTTTTTGGTCTGTAAAAATTATAAAAAATAAAATCATTTATCTTTGGTTGTAACTGTTTAAAAACCAAATTATAGGGATATCACACTATCTTGTAAAGTATTTCAGCTGTTAAAGTTGCTGTAGGTTTTTATGCCTGATGTCATTTAATTTATTTGACATTGAACTTCATTAATCATCAGAGATGGTCAGTGAAAGTGCTTCCTCTTTAACTCTTTCTTGCTTAACCTTGGAAGGTTGACTCAACTCCTAGGTTTCTGTGGGAAACTCTGGGCTAGGAACGTGCTATAAAGACACTGAGATAGTTCAGACATGGCCATACTGCTGTAGCCTCCTGGGAAAGAAGGGTGGCAGAGAGACCAGCCCGCCCATTGGCTTGCAGGGGTAATGAGCCTTGGCTTGAAAAAACTCTTGGCCTCCAGAGAGCACGGGGCTGTGGTTTCAGAATCAGTGATGGGTGCTCCACATCAAGACTGGAATCAAGCAAGACCAAGGCCCCGTGGACTGAGCAGCGTGGAGGGCGAACGGTTGCAGGCTCCAGACTTCACCACAGGGTGGCCAACAGTGGCATCGGGACAAAATAAGGATGTCTAACAGCTTCCTGGGAGCAGGAGGAGGCAGCGTTCTGGTTGCCATGAAAAACATCTCTCTCCCTCTCCATCACTCCCCATGCTGCAGTGCACAGGTGGGTTGCAGAGGCAGGCTGCATCCCTGAATCATGTTGTCCCACTGCCTATTATAGAACAAGTGAAGGGCAGAATGCTGGAACACACCAGACATAGAGGGAGGGAGGTCCTGCCAGATGTGTCTACATAGCATGACAGTAGCAGTGGAGTCGGGACCCACCTGTACATGTTTCCAAAGCTCCTGCACACTGGGGACCTCAGCTCCAAGGCGTGACTCGTTTCTTAGTCTCACCACCCTTTGTTGGCTCAGACATCGCATGCCTCTGCCCCACTGGGGTTGTGTGCCTGAGTCTCTCACTTCTTTGAGGTTGGGGGAAGCCTAGTCCAGAAAATGAAAACCCATAGACCAGCCTAACTTCCTTTCGACCAAGTGACGGCCTCCTGGTTCCTCCCAATTCATCATCAAAATCAGTGTGTACATGTCATACAAGCCAAGAGTGTTCATGTCCTCATTCCTTTCAAATGAAGGTGATATGTGCTTTTTCACTGAGTTTTTATTCCTGAAATTCTTTCTTCTGGAGCAGGAAGCAAATGTCCTGGAATTGTAGACTTTTAAAGTCAGAAGGGTCATTCATGTTCATCTAGTGCCCCTCTCACTCTGCAGGGATCCTCCTGCCTCTCCTCTGCCCCTGTCCAGTGCCTGGTGGTCCAGCCTGTGATGGGCAGGCCCAGGCTGCCATCTGCAGGCTCTGTAGTTCTGCTTTCTGTTGAACCAAGATGTTTCTACATTGCCTATTGGTCGTGGTTCTGTCCAGAGCAGTTCAGGCTGGGGCTGTTCTCTTGCCCCTCGTTGAGGCAGACCTTTAGATATTTTCAGTTTTCATCACATGTCTAACACCACTTCCACCCCACCCCTCACCTCTTAGGCTAAATCCAGGCTAAATCCCCCAATGTCTTTTTTTTTTTTTTTTTTGAGACGAGTCTCATCTGTCACCCAGGCTGGAGTGCAATGGCATGGTCTCGGCTCACTGCAACCTCTGCCTCCTGGGTTCAAGCTATTCTGCCTCAGCCTCCCAGGTGGCCAGGACTACAGGTGCATGCCACCATGCCCGGCTAATTTTTGTATTTTTTAGTAGAGACGGGGTTTCACCCAGCCGTTGAGACAAGCTGGTCTCAAACTCCTGACCCTGTGATCCGCCCTCCCCGGCCTCCCAAAGTGCTGGGATTACAGGCGTGAGCCACCACGCCCATCTCCCCTGCAATGTCTTTAGTTAGACCTTTTCTACCATCATGTCTAACTGGGCTGCAATTTGGGGAAAGTGTCCAAATTAGTCCATGTTATCCTAAAAGGGGTGTGCCCCGGATTAGCAGGGCCAGGGCTAGGGTGAGAAAAATGAGGCACTTGGGGCATACATTTAAGTTGGTGCTTGCTTGCAGGTGCCAAGAGAGTGCTTCCTTGGGTTTACACCCGTGGTGCCTCCTTTACCTCATTCTGGCCCCAGCTCTGGGGTTAGAATCTCACCAGTGTGGTCCAAGTGGCATAATTATCTCCCTAAATGCTTGGGCAGCATCAGCTTTCAGTAGCTGTGCCCCATGGGGGGCACATTAAGCTAGTGACAAGTTGAGACTGCAGACGTCAGCTTTAGTATCAGTTGCTGCCCAAGACAGATCTCACCCCACATCTTCATGACAGGCCTAACAACAAGGCACTTTGCACTTAATCCTCTACTACTGCCCGCTCTTCATTTTGGGCCAACTGTACAGCTCATTTTGAGATAGTAGCTGATCATTTTTCTGATCAGTTAACTTTGTTTTATTAAGCAAAATGGAGAATATAATGTTAGGAAATAAGTGTGTTGATTTAAAAAAAGTATCCCCTTCTACCATCTTCCATTTGTGTCTGGGTTGTGCTGGGTAAAGTTCTAGACTTACTAACGCAGACTTCATTTTGGTCCAGTTTCCACAGCATGCCTCGGGCATCAGTGTCCAGGAGTAGCTGTATTTGAGGTTTCCTTCACTCTGGTAGGTTCCTGATTCCTGATGAAAATAACTTGAAAAAAAAAATTATACTACTGATCCTCTTTTGGGATAATGAAATTGCAAGGAATGTTGTTGATTATAACTTTTATTTTTTAATGTACAGATGTACTATCTCTTATTGAGCACTGATAGTTAGAATTTATTTTTCTTTCAATAGTTTAAAATCACTTATGTGGAGACGCAAACTTAAGTGTGTTCAACTCTTTTTCTTCCCACATATCTAGTGTGACCTTTAAAAACCACAACTTTCTTTTGGACATTAAATGTGCAATATTCACTACTTAATTCATTGTTCAGCATTTTTCATACTTGTACAAAGGGTAAGTTTTTATATAATGGTGAGAAACAGGAAGAAATGACAATTGGTTAAGTAAAATTCTGCAAATAAACTAGATTCGAATTTAATTTACACATGGCGGACCTGTCTCATTGTTTCCTGCAAGTTGGTTGACAGTCTTTTCATACATAAACCACAATAAGAAAAATTTTATATGAGAAACTTTGTAGTGGATAGAATCTTTATTCTGTGACGTTTCACCATGACGGGTGAGGCCTCTAATTTCAAAGAGAAGTTTTAACTTGAGAATTTAAGAATTGGCAGGGACAGGAGGCCACCTGCTGATCTCAGAGAGGTCAGGAGGGTCTGTGATGTGGCCTTGAGCTTGGTAAGAGCAGGGCCATAAAAATTGCACAAATGAGGTGGGAGTGGGGGTGCTTTCTGGCAGTGTAACCCCAGCTTGGTCATGGTCTGCTGGGGAAATCCACCTTCAGTGATGGGATGCCCAGGGAGTTCTCTTTAGTGTTATTTTTCACTCACATTTGTAAAGATGCACTTTGAATGGGCCAAGGTGTGGAGAAGGGTCTGCACATTCCGTTTGAGAATTAAACCAATTTGGGATTCCTTAGGGACAGGCCTTTCTGGGAGTGGGGTATGTCTCCCTCACCCTTGTCTAAGCTTGGCAGCTTTTTAAACCAGATGGAACCACCGGATTTAAGGGTTGGAAAGTGGCCTAGAGGCAGGTTGTCTCACTTCCTTCTAGTGCAGCAGCCAAGTTAGCTGTCTCCAGACCAGTGGGCATCTTTGTGGGGACCCTCTGAAAGAAACGATCTTTCTCCGAAAATGCTTCTCTTCTGAAGACAGCCCTTTTCCCTCTTGGTCTTTCTTTGCCACCCCTTGTTTAGCATATAATCAAGAAATAACCAAAAAAAAGGGCAGCCAGCAGCCCTCGGGGCTGCTCTGCCTATGGAGTAGCCAATTTCTTACTCTTTTACTTTCTTAAACTTGATTTTGCTTTGCACTGTGGACTCACCCTGAATTCTTTCTTGTTCAAGATCCAAGAACCCTCTCTTAGGGTCTGGATTGGGACCCCTTTCTGGTAACAAGATCTCTTTCCTCCCTGGGGCTTTTCCTCATTTTAAAATGAGGATAATTCCAGTCTTACCTCCTGGGCTCTTAGAACCCCCTGAGATCTTTTTTTTTTTTTTTTTTTTTTTTGAGAGGGAGTTTTGCTCTTGTTGCCTAGGCTGGAGTGCAGTGGCGCGATCTCGGCTCACTGCAACCTCTGCCTCCTGGGTTCAGGCAATTTTTGTGCCTCAGCCTCCCGAGTAGCTGGGATTACAGGCACCTGCCACCATGCCTGGCTAGTTTTTGTATTTCTAGTAGAGACGGGGTTTCACCTTGTTGGCCAGGCTGGTCTTGAACTCCTGACCTCAGGTAATCCACCCACCTCAGCCTCCCAAAGTGATACAGGTATGAGCCACCGCCCCTGGCCCCCACTGGGATCTTACAGGGCTTTGAGGATCACAGGGGGCCCAGAAACGTGAGGGGCTGTTATTGAAGAGGGGGTGGGACTGGACTTTAGTGGCCAGCACTGGAGCCGGGACAAAACCCGGACGCTTGACTGTTGTCTAAGGAGCCTTCCAGCCTGAGGCTTCTGTGACTGTTGGGGGACCAATCACCCACCCTGACCCTAGCTCTCTTGTCCTGTGTGACCAGTGAGGCACAAGTGAAAACTCAGCCCATGGTGTCTCCAGCCAAGTCATTTCCATCTCAAGGCAGGGCCTACTTTCACCGTAGATTATCCCCTGGGCGGTTTCTTCTCACATAGCTACATCTAGTTTTAAATTTCAGTCGGCAGCAGGGAAAGTGTGTTGGGCTCCTGGTGGACCCAGGAGATCACCCAGGTAGTTGCCGGCCACTTCCTCTCACTGCTGTCTTCAAAGTCTGGTGGGCACTGACCACAGAGCAAAGCCTGCAGGCCGTAGCCTGCCTGTTGGAAGCCCCTGGGAAGAGCATGTTCATGGAACACTGTGCCCTGCACTACAACAGGAAGTCCAGTCTTGAAAACACCGAGTCTTCTGGGTCATTTCTCTCCTTGACTCCGTGCCACAGGACACCATGTTGACTCAGCCTGCTGCTCGTGTCTCTGGCCTTTGTTGCCAGTGACAGAGCTTGAGTACTCTGAGAGGGCGGGTGGGGGAAGACAGGCAGCTCTGCTCCACCCAGACCTCTTACAGGGACAGTGCCAGGCCCCAAGGGCAGCCCAGAGGGTCTGGGGAGGGCCGAGTGCTGTCCCCTCACCACCATCCCCTCTGACCCTAGGAGCAGCGGCTTTATCAGGAGGCCAAGCTGGGGGCTGCCTGTGCACTGTGTGCAGTTGTTAAAGGGGGTGCCAGCTGGCCGTCCCTCCTCAACGTGCTTCCCACAGCCCATCACTGCAACTGAAACCATGCCAACAGAGGCATGTCCCTCTGAGGAATGGCGCTTCTTCCGGTCCCAAGAAGTCCTCTTCAAAATGCAAGTACCGCAGGAGGGTATGTATCAGCTAGCACCAGCTGATTACCTGGCACCCTTACACATCTGCACCATCATGCCAACGCCAGGCACACCCAGAGCTGAAGTCTCAACTGTTAGCTTAAAAATCACCTGGAGTCAACTGCTTCCTGCTTAGAAACAACAAACTCAAAAGGACATTTTGAAGACAGTCGTGGAAATCTGAATATGGACTGTAAAATGATATTGCATTCATGTTAATGATCTCAAGTGTGGTAATGGTATTGAGGTGATAGAGCACAAAGCAGATACTTAAGAAATAATTCCTATTGCAATTTTTCTTGGCTGTGAAACTGGCCTCAAAGACCAGGCAGATGTTCCAATACACACCACTCCTGTGTCCTTAACTTCTTCCGTGGTCATGCAGGACTTTCCATAGAGGTGCCCCAAAGCATCCCCATACAAGGAGGTACACAAGCCCGCTCCTGTGACCTCTTAACAGCTCAGACAGGCTCCTGGATGAATCCCAAGGTTAATCACAAGCCACCTCTTGCCCTGGTGAAGGCTCTGGTGAGGAGTGGAGCTTTGCAACCCACTGGCCTGCATAATAACTTGTGACGATCTTGTGAAGATCCCTTGAACTTCAGACCATCTCCCTGGAAAAAGCATCACTGCCTCTTTTTTAAAAAACATATTTTTAATTAGGATGGGTATATGTATTTATATATTTATATTTATAGCGTACATGTGATGTTTTGATTCAGGCATACAATGTGCAATGATCAAATCGGGGATTGGCGTATCCATCACCTCAAGTACTTATTGTTAAAAACATTCCAATTCCACTCTTAGTTATTTTAAAATATACAATAAGTTGTTAACTATAGTCACCCTCTTGTGCTAGCAAATACTAGATCTTATTCATTCTAACTGTATTTTGTTCTCATTAAGTATCCCCACGTTATCCCCTGTTCCCTGCTATCCTTCCCAGCCCCTAGTAACCATTATTCTATTACCTCCACGAGTTCCATTTCAACTTTTTTTTAGCTTCCACATGTGAGTGCAAACATGCGATATTTATCTTTCTGTGCTTGACTTATTTCCTTTAACATAATGGCTGCCAGTTCCATCCATGTTGTTGCAAGCGACAGGATTTCATTCTTTTTTTATGGCTGAATAATATTTCATTGTGTGTTCATTTTCTTCATTCATTCATTGATGGACACTTAGGCTGATTCCATATTTTGGCTATTGCAAATAGTGCTGCAGTAAACATGGGAGTGCTGGTATCTTTTCAATATACTGATTTCCTTGCTGACAGATACCCAGCAGTGGGATTACTGGATCATATGGTAGTTCTATTTTTTTTTTTTGAGACAGTCTTTCTGTTGCCCAGGCTGGAGGACAGTGGTGTGATCTCAGCTCACTGCAACCTCCGCCTCCTGGGTTCAAGCAATTCTCCTGCCTCAGCCTCCCAAGTAGCTGGGACTATAGGCACGCGCCAGCATGCCCAGCTAATTTTTGTATTTTTAGTAGAGACGGAGTTTTACCATGTTGGCTAGGGTGGTCTCGAACTCCTGACCTCAAGTGATCTGCCTGCCTCGGCCTCCCAGAGTGCTGGGATTATAGGCTTGAGCCACCAGGCCCAGCCTATTTTTAGTTTTTTGAGGAAACTGTACTGTTCTCCATAGTGGCTGTGCTAATTTACATTCCCACCAATGGTGTATGGGGATTCCTCTTTCTCCACATTCTCACCAGCATTTGTCATTGCCTGTCTTTTGGATAAAAGCCATTGTAACTGGGGTGAGATGTCTTGTTCATGGCCTCGTTATTGCCTTAGCCTGTGGCCCTTTCCTCTTGCTAGCTCACCTGGGACCCAGGCATGCCTCCCTCCTCTCCCTAAGCCCCAAGGACCACAGGAGCTAAGGTGATCAACAAATTCACCCTGAGGTGTAAATAGGGAAGCACCCCTCCAAGTCAGCCTGCCCGTGTTAGGGCAAAGGGGGTGAAGTTGCCAGTGCGTTTGGACTTTGCACACCCTGAAAGGTTGCGGGTCGGAGAGGTCAGAGCTATAGCTGCTTTACACACAGGGACTCTCCAGCCAGACCTCCCCTCAGGTCTCCCGGCTTCAGCCCCTGAGACAGTGGTTCCCAGATACCTTGAGAGAGGGGAGCCTGGTTTCCATTTCCTAGGGATCCCAGCTCAAGGCAATATAGGGCAACTGATGGGGCAAGAGTTGGGCAGAGGGTGTGGGACAGTCACAGTGGAGATCCCAGGGGGCATGGGGTGAAGGCCCCAGGCCTCTCCCTGCCACCAAGTTTCCAGGATTTGATGTTCCTCTGACCACAGGTTCGCACAGCCCCTGCCCCAGGCTTGCTCTCTGGAACTCTGTGTTCTCTGTGACACTGCTGCAGGGGCCACACTTCTCCAAGAACTGACTGCATGTCCAAAGGTCACTCTGCAAAGAGGGTCCTGTCATGCCCCTCACGAGTAGATGGCTTTGTACTTTCCAAAGCCTCTTCATGTCCATTATTTCCGCAGATCTTGGTAGTCCTCCCAGCCAGGAGGGAAGAATATGATTGTCCGTGTTCAACAGTAAATGAATTGAGACCCAGAGAAGTGAAGAGAGTGTCCCAGGTCCACACAGCAAGTCAGTGACAGAGGAGGACAAGACTGGGCCTCCAGGCCCTGTAAACAGTTTCCTGTCTGCTTTACTATAGCAGGTGTTCTAGGTAAGAAAGGGCAAGGGAGCATTTCTGGAAGTTTCACGCTCAAGCTAATGCATGTACACACACACACACACACACACACACACACACACACACACAGACGTATGCACACTTAGAAAATGCTGGCAAAATATCAGGGAGCTCTGAAATGATTGTCCACAAAGGAGGCCAGATGAGCCTCTTTGAGCAGGGTCTTGACCCCGAGCGGGGGAGGAGTCACCCGGCTGGGGGCTGCCAAGGTGCCGAGAACCAGGACTGGCCATACCAGCCAAACCTTGCACTGGCCCTTATTCTTTACAGTGCTGAAATGGATGTTGGTGGCTGAGGGACTCCTCACGGTGAGCACATGGCGGCCGGTGGGCTCCGGGGGTTCATCTGGCTCAAATTTTCATAATTGGACTCCTGGGCCTGGGACCTGTGGACAGGAGAAAGTTGAATGACCACCCAAGACAGATGGGAGGTCCCCAACTGCCCAAACTATATGCCAGCAGTGGGCCAAGAAGAGGAGACATTCTGGGGAGCAGAGCAGCTGGAATCGGCAGGGCTCAGAGATGAATGGCATCAGAGGCTGGGCACGGTCAGGAATAGGGAGGGGCCCCCAAAGGCCAGGGCAGCCCAGACCATAGAGTCGCTATCTCTGTCTGAGGCCTCAAGACTGGCTCCATGTCCCTGACCTACAAATTGGAATCTCCAGCCTGGCCTCCTGGTCCCCAGCTGCTTTCCTGACTTCCTCTAGGACATCTCAGTGGGAATCTCAAATCTCAATGTCCACTGTGCTATGCCTGACCCTCACACCTGCCCCACTCTCTTCTCCTCTTGTCTTTATCAGGAAGTGGGACCCAGGGCTCAGGCTCCCAACCCGGGCAGCCTGGCTCCCTCCCACACTGTGTGCTGCCCACTGGGCTCTTGAGCAAGCCCTGCCTCCCATCTACCCACCTCCCCACCGCCACCGCTGCACCTTCGTCCAAACAGCCAAGCCAGCCTCAGCCTTGCCAACGGCCTGCACCCAAGTCTCCTGGGCCAGCTTGTTCTGATGGAGCCACGTGTCTGCTTAAAACCATTCAGTGACTTCCCATTGCACTCACAATAACCCCCACGCCTTTCCTGCCTTCCTCCCGTCCACCCTCCAGAAATGCCTGCCTCCTTTCTGGGCCTCACCTGAGTCTTTCTACTTGCCTTTTCCTCTCCCGGGCTGCCCCCACTGTCCCTGTCTTACGTCCACACTCTAGTGGGGCTTGCTCTCTGGAACTCCACCGCTCCTACCGGCCCAGTCCCCAGGCCCCAGCCTCCATCCTCAGGTCCCCTCAATGTCATGTCCTCCAAGAGAACTTGATCTAAAGCAGCCTCAGCCCAGCAGTGGGCCCCCTCCCCAGGGGATCTGCTGCATCGCGTGTCCATTTCCTTCACAGCTCTTAATTTACAATGTCAGGTGGCCTGTTTCCATATTTATTAAAATTCTCCACAATAGGATATGAGTTCTGTGAGGTCAGGGATCTTGCTGTGTCTTTAGTACCAGTCCCTGGTACACAGTAGGTACTCAATAAGTATTTGTTAAATGACTGAACAATGGTCGGCTTTCAGATTCAGGGGCGTTGGTGTGACAGTAAATCAGCAAACAGGGACACAGGACAGGTTGTGGGACTGTGGAGAGATCGGCAGGCAGCTGATGAGTGGGGCCACCAGCAGTGTGGCACCTCCAGCCTTCAGGGCACAGGTGGGTGGTGTTATGGGAGTGGCTGGGCTCCTCCTCCCACTCCTACCCTCCGCCAGGATCAGGCACAGCCTGCACAGGGTCTATGAATGGAGTTCTGTCTCCTTCAACACTAGCCTTCACATGGGTGGATGCTACAGAAGAGGAGAGTAAGACCCAGGAGTCAGTGATTTCCTAGGGGTCCCTGGGCCCCTCACCTAGGCTCTCAGAACCTCTAGAGATTTTGTTTGCAAAGCCTTCAGCAGAGTGCCAGGGGGGAACGGGGATGAGTGTCCCCAGTGTGGCTTTTGTGTGAATCTGCCTGTTCAAGAATGTGGAGGGGAAACTACAGGAAGAAACACAGCCTGGAGTTGTGGGGGAGGAGCAGGTCAGCGAGGCTTGGTCTGTCCAGGGAAGACCTTGGCAGGCTGCAAGAGGGGTGCGTTGGTGGGCTGCAAGGAGGGCCCAGCCCCTGGTCAAAGTAGGACCCCAGCCCCAGCCCTTTGCCATTTATTCCTTCTCCTGCCTGGACCCCCTGGCTGATGAGGACTAGGTGGGTGGGGTAGGGTGGAGGCGGGGAGCTCACTTACCGTGGTGGGGTGTCCGGGGTGTCCAGATGCTCTGTGGGAGGGACAGCAAGAGAGCAGGCATGAATCTCCACCGCAGTCTGCAGCCTGTGCGCCCACCCTCACCCATGCCATGTGGAAGGGGTCTCGAGGAAACCACTGTTTTTGAAGCAAACAGCAGACTAGCAGGGTGTGAAGCTGTGCCATGGAACCATGCCGGGGAGTTAGTGAGGAGAGGGGTGGACTGAGGAGCAATCCAGTAAAAAGTCCATTCTTCTGAGCACCCTGAGCACAAAACACTTGATGGGTTCCAAGAAACGGGCAAGAAAGCCATTGTGGCTACAGCAGCAAGCTAGGGCCACTGTGACAAAGTCTGATCTCCTCACTAGAGTGTGAGCCTAGTGCTATGGACCTGGGAGTTCTGAGGGGCTCCAAGAAGCTCCCTCCCTCTCTGGGGCACAGGGCAGATTTCTGATCCAGATCAGCGACAGCAGTGGTGGCAACCTCAGGACACCCTGCTAGTCAATCCACCATGATCTTTGCTAGGAAGAGCGTTTCTCCTTGTTTTCCTAGCTCATGCCTACTTACATATTTTTATTTAGCTCTCCCAGCACGGCTTGTGTGAAGCCTTCTCCAGACGCCCCACCAGAGGGAGGCATACCGTCCTCTGGCTTCTGCAGACCTAGGGTTGAGGAGAGCCCTTCTCATAGCACAGTGCAATGATCTGCCTAGGGCTCAGCACGCACTGCAGGTCAGGGGACCATGCCTTATTTATCAATGTATTCCTAGCACCCACACAGCACATAGTAGGTCCTCAGGAACGGTGCTATTTAGGAAGGTCTGTAGTCAGAGCCCCTCCAGAGGAATCGTTTGCCGGGTGGTAGCAAAGGGGCGGCTCTAGAGTTAGCCAGGTCTGGGTCTCTCTATCTCTGTGCTGCTATCAAAAGGCAGGTTACTTCACCTCTCTGAGCCTCAGCTTCCTCATTGCAAAATGGGATTTTTTCGCGCTGGTTACACCTGCTGGACTTCATGCAAAGAGAGGAAAGCGTCACGTTGCATAGGGCAAAAAACCGACGTTCTGGTAGTGCCAGGGGGTCAGCCAGGTGGTCTTATCTAAGAGCAGAGAGCCCTGGCCCGGCCCCTCGCGGCCACCCGTGTGTGGGGCGCACCCACCTGGGCGGCGGCGGGCGGCGCGGGCGGCCAGGACCCCGAGCAGCAGCAGCGCCTTGAGGCCGAGAGCGCCGAGCAGGAGGGCGACCGTCGGGGCCCCGCTGGCGCCATGGAAGCGGAACAGGTAGACGCTGGCCTCGGAGCGGCCCAGGCTGTTGGCGGCCGTACACGTGTAGCGGCCGTCATGGGTCAGTGCGGGCAGTTCGGCGGTCACTAGGTGGCCATGACCCTCACCCGGGCTCCGCACGGCGGCCGAGCCGTTGCCCAGGGCTGGTCCGGACCAGGCGAGGGCGGGCGGCGGCTCCCCTTCGGCAGTGCAGAGCGCGCGGAAGGCGTGAGCCGGGCCGGGCAGCACCGAGATGTTGACGATCCGCGGCGCGGCTGCAGGGGAGAAGGCGGGTGACTGTCACCAGCCGCGATCAAGGCGGGGTAGGGGTAGGGTGAGAAAGCGGGTTGCAGTGCGCGAGCGGCGGGCAAAGGCAAGGGCACCCTTCCCCTTAGCCCTTTGGACGCCAGAGCCGGAGGGGTAGGGGCGGGTCAGAAGGGAGGAATGGGCACTTGGGTGCCAGGCTGCCCCCGTCGCAATACAGATGTGACCTTGGGCGAACGATTCTATCATCTCTGCTTCTGCTTCTCCATGTGTAAAGTGAGGATCGTGATAGCAGTTGCCTTAAGGGGTTGCTGAAAAGATTTGGCAAATTCATGCTTGTGGGTGCTTGGACTAGGTCCCGGCTCCCTAGCAAATGCTAAGTGGCCATTATTGTCACAGAGCAGGGTGGGGGCTAGAGTGGAGAGCCACTGCTCTAGGGACGGGACCCTGGTTGAGGCATCTTTGTATATCACGGTCTGGCAAAGTGCTAGGCACTACTTGGTGGGCTCTCTGTGCATCCCTGGGTAGAGGGGCTGCGAGTGTCCTTCTGGGCTGGTAGCACACACCACATTGCACCTCTTGGCATATTTAGGATTGCCATTACTTGTCTTTCTCGCCTCTTCGTCTGAGAGCCACTGGGGACAGTCACTCTACGAGAGTCACGGCAATGCCTATTCCCGGGCCCACCTCAGCCCTTCCTGGGACCTGGATTCTGCATTTGTGTCAAGTTCCCAGGTGGTCCTAAACTACCCCCAGGTGTGAGATCCCTGGGGTAGAAGAGAGGGCTGGGTCTCGTTGCCCTACCTGGCTCAGCACAGCGCTTGGCACCCACGTAGCCCTTGGGGCGGGGCAGGCGGGAGGGCGGGAAGGGAGGCCGGGGACCCGCTCCCGCGCCGCCTCACCGGTCACGTGCAGCCGGACGCCGTGGCGGCTCTCGTAGCGGTCATGGACGTCGCCTGCGAACTCGACGCGGCAGAAGTAGCGGCGGTCGTCGGCCAGGGCGAGGCGCTCGACGCGCAGCGAGAGGTCGTTGCGGCGCGGGTTGCCCAGCAGCCGGAAGCGGCCGTGCAGGCTCAGCGCCGTCTGGCAGAGCTCGCTGCCCCGCGCCGCAGCGCAGCGGAACACCTGCGGGCCCGCATAGGGCTCGCCCGCGCGCCAGATGGCCGTCAGCGGCCCGTCGTAGTGGCGGTGCGGGTGCGTGAAGGTGCAGGGCAGCACTGCCGCGTCGCCTGCCGCCGCGCTCACCTCGGCTGGCACCTGCATGGACCAGCGCTGCGCTGGCGAGCCTGAGAGCGGGGCGGGCTGCGTCAGGCTCGGGGCCCTGGGTCGAGGCACCCGCACCTGGGGCCCGGAAACCCCACGACCCAGGAAACGCTCCCCCAACCCCGAGCCTGAAAACCCCAGGACTCAGGGATCGTCCCCCAGTTCCAGGGGAGCCGGAACCCCACCTTGTGACTTGAGGGGCAATTCCTGGTGCCTGCACCCCCAGGGCCTGCACTCCCTCAACTTGGGAGGTGCCTGGGTTCCCGCGGCTCTTCCCTGGGACTATTCCCCTCTTCGTTTCCTAATTCACCTGCAGGCCCCTTGACCCCATATTCTTACCCTTAGTTTTTCCCCATCAAAACCTGCCCTGTGGAAAAACCCTGGGATCTCGTGGTTAAAACAGACTCCCAAGATCCCTGAGATGGTGATAATAATAAAAGCACTTACTGTGCACCTCTGTGTTGAGCAAGTTCTCCGTAGTATCTATTTTAGTTCTCACAAATGAGCCTACAGATAAACACAGTTATCCCCGGGTTACACGTGAATAAACTGAGGCTCAGAGAAGTTGAATAACTGAAGTCACACTGCCAGCATGAGGCCAAGCCAGCGTTCAGGATCGCCTCATTCCACAGCCTGCATTCTAGTGCACTAGAGGCTGGGAACTTTGGGGCTCCTCCGAGGACACCAGCACTTCCACTTACAGAGAGGAAACAGCCCCTGCGAGGGGGCGGTGTGTTTGGAAGCTAATGCGTTGAGTTGGTGCATGAGATTCCTCTAGAATTCAGGTATACCCAAGTGGACTGTGCCCTGACTGGCTTCCCTAGTGCCTGGGCAGGGAGGGAACTGAGAGACCAGAGAGGCGGGCTGTTTCACTGCCTCCTTGCTCTGTGCAAGCACCTCTGGACAGTTTCCCCATTCCCCACCTTGTGAACCATGGATGTGTGGTTGAGCCAGGGTCTGGAAGCAGAGCTCTGCCTCCGGCTCACAGAGGGCTGGTGAACTGCAGGGTGTGTGTGGTTGCCTATGTGTGCTGCTTTGGGGGAGAGGGGAGTGCGCCTCAGAGGATAAGACCAGGGGTGGTGCCTCCCAAGGAGAGAGGGCAGGCTTCTAAGCCTGCCCAGCCGGTCAGTGCCCCAGGGTGCAGTTCACAAAAGGATCTTTAGAGGAAATAATACGGCAGCGCTTGTAGTTCCAAAGGGCTTTGCAGTGTACACAGTGCTTTCATAGATACCATGTCATGTGACCCTCAAAACACCCAGTGGAGACAGGCAGGGCAGATATTATTAAAGGTGAGAAAATGAAGGCTCAGAGTCACACAGGTTGAAGATGGAAGAAATATGACTTTTCTGACTCCAAGCCCAGTGCTCTTTGCTTTTTGAGGTAATTTAGCCCAATTTGCTCCTTGGGCAGGAGTCTTCTCAGCCCTAGCCCATCGCTGGCAGACCATCCTCCATGGGGACCATCCATCTATGAATAATCACAGGTCGGGACGTTCCTTCTGCACAGAACCAAAACCTCCTGCCGCCCACAGGACCGCCATTGTTCTCTGGTGTGTGCATGTCGCTTTCCCATGATGGCCCCGTGCAGGGTCTTGTCATGACTATCCTGGACCCATTGAGCCTTCTCTTTTCTGGTGGAAAAATCCCAGTCCCTCCCCTGGCCTTCCTCATCCTCACTGTCCTCTTCCTTCATTGTAGTGTCCTGAGCCTGGGGGCTCCAGGTGTGTGTTCTAGGTGTGCTGGACCTGCAGTGCCATGAGTCCCACAGTGCTGCCCTGGGCTGTGGGAGCTGTGCCTGGAAAAAATCCCACTGTGTGTTCATGCCCAGCTTGCCATCAAATAAAAGTGTTACTGGATGGTTCAGTTCCAGGTTCTTGGTGCCACAAACAATTGGACGTGACAGAAATAGCAAAGCAAAGCATCAAGAGTGTATGAAGTACAGTATCACACCCTTGGAGTGGGAGAGTGACTGACCTCTACGAAATGAGATCAGCACCAGTTTGTTACGTTTCATGGCCTTTTATTTTATTTTTTCTCTTCTCTTCCCGAGCTGCCTAATCTCTAGCCAGCGTCTGCCTTTTGATTGATAGGCTGCTTAGTTACTTTGGCCCTTGTGTGCTTGTGCGTCGCCTCTGTCCCATAATTTTAAGTACATGCATGAGATGCAGTCCATATGCATGAACCTTAAATAGCTAATTACCATACAGGGTCATTTTAAGTATACTTTTTCCTCTAATGCACATGCCCATCTCTGAGAAGCTTACCTTTACTGGTCTGGTCTGGATCTTGCCAGCCATGGAGTCTCTTACTTGCTTATCTCCCTTTTGTTTTGGCTGCTCAACTTCTGCTTCTTCTCTTGCTTTGTGCTCACCTGCCCCTTCACTTCCCTCTACTATTCTCCTGCCTCAAAACTACAAGTTCTTTTTTTTCATACAACCTGCTTTTAAGCCTAATCTCCTTTTCTTTTTTCTGGACAAATGTAATTACATTTTTGAACCCGAGTGGAGGACCTAACATTTTATCTCTAGAAAGAGCTTGTTTGTTCAGTTGTTAATCATCAAAGAACCTTGCTCCAAATTTGAGAAACCCTGTCTGAAGGATTGGCTGGTTCAGTCAGTACTTCTAGCTGCATAAAGCATCTCTCCAATCTTGAGGTTCAGCCCCAGCCTTAGTTTCCCTGCTATTTCTCACTTTCTGTGACCTCAGCCTCCTCTGACCTCTTGCATCTTGCAGGCATCACAGAGCCAGGCACAGATCCCCCACATATTATTTGCTATTGTGCATTCATCAATTCAGCAAACATGTATTGGACACTTCCCCACTTTATGCCAGGTACGAGCTGTGGTGACAAAGGTGGACAGGATATCTTATCAGCCTGCTGGGGCTCGCAGCTTAGAAAGGGAGACAGATTTGTGGGCACATAATTACACTGCAGTCTGCCAGGTGCCGTAAAGATGGGCATGAACAATATCCCTTGTGTCTGAACATGGCTTCTGGCCATGTCACTCACCAGCTCCTCCTCTTCATCCTCAGGGTTCCACTGAGTCTTTCCTACAGCAGGGGGTTTCCCTGAGCCCCAAGCCTAGGGCTGGCCTCCCTCCCCTGTGCCTCAGAGCTGGCAGAGGTACTTCCTCAGTATGAGCATTGCCTTTGAACTGTGTGTCTTGCCCAGACACTCAGAAGCTCTGGCAGGGCAAGGACCACATCTATGTATGTGAGTTGCTGTTGCCCAGCATGGTACCTGCCTGCTAGTCACTGACATTGGATTGATTTGCTATGTGAGAACAGAAGGGTGGGTGTCCAGGCTGACAGGAGAGGGTAGGGGTGGTTAGAGTAGGGGTGTATTAGGCAGGCAGGGATTGGAGAACCCTTGAGAGAGGCGATGTCACTTCAGCAGAGCCTTGAGAAAGGGAGGGGACTGCACGAAGCCTTGAGGTAGCATTCTAGGCAAAGGGAACAGCAGAGCAAAGCCACAAGGCATGGACATCAATCAGCATAGAGGTTGCCAGGCATGAAGGCATAATGAGGCCAGAACACACAGTGCTCTGGGGAGTCCTCATCTCATTAAAAAACAATACTCTGTCATGTGTCATGTTTCCATGGATTCATGGGGTTTTTTCCATATTTCCTTTACTTATCTTGGTTAATTTGTTCACCTCTGTATCAATACAGCATGCCATGTTCTTCATTACTACAGTGCTCTAATGAATCTGGATGGTTCCCCACCTTTTCCCTTGCATTCGATCCTATATATCTATGTCTCGGTCTTTGCCCTTTTATAGAAATTTTAGTTTATGAACTGACAGCAACAGCAACAATAACGATAGCAGTAAACTCTTTTTGAGAATTTGCTTGGTTTGCATTAAATCTGTACGTCAGGATATCATTCTCAATGATATCCTCATCTCATTTAAAATGCACAAGAGGCCAGGCGCGGTGGCTCATGCCTGTAATTCCAGCACTTTGGGAGGCCAAGGTGGGCAGATCAGTTGAGGTCAGGAGTTCCAGACCAGCCTGGCTAACATGGTGAAACCCCGTCTCTACTAAAAATACAAAAATAAGTGAGGCATGGTGATGGTCACCTGTAATCCCTATGTGGGAGGCTAAAGCATGAGATTGCTTGAGCCCAGGAGGCAGAGGTTGCAGTGAGCTGAGACTGCACCACTGTACTCCAGCCTGGGCAACAGAGCGAGACTCTTCCTCAAATAATAATAATAATAATAATAATAAAATAAATAAAAGTAAAGTGCACAACAACCCCATCAGGTGCTATCTTTAGCTCCCTCTTAGAGAAGGGGAAACTGGGGTTTGCAGAACCACAGCAACTTGAAGTCACAGAGCCAAGGCTTAACCCTGGGTAGTTTTGCCTCCTTTGTTCAAAGGATTTTTACCTCTACCTGTATGCTCCAGTGCCCAAGGACAAGAGCCAATTTTGAAAATGTCCTGAAGTGTGCTGCAAATGGCAGGTCTGGGCCCTTCCCTCCCTGGGTGGGCTTTGCTCTAGGAGCAGAATGGGAACACAGAGGCTCTTTCACCAAGGGTTACGATCTTGGCTGCCATTAGGAAGAGATTTGTGCTTCCTGTTTACCTGCCAAATGGGATTCAAAGAAGCGGGCACTTGGACTCCCACTTACACAGAGACCTTTGGATAAGGCTGCCCAGAGGACTCAGGGTGAGGGTGGGAAGGACTCAGCAGGATTTGCCCAGGGAAAAAAATGCGCTTGCTTTGGCTAGAATACAAGCTCCCCAGCATCCTGTGACATTTACAATTCCCTCTGGCAGCTTATGCCTGTCTGCTAAGACAGGGGAGGGAGGATTCCTGAACTGGAATCATGGCCCCTTACTGTAGGGTCTCTAATCTCTCTGCTTTATCTCTGTCAACCTTCAGGGGTCATCAGGAGACCCACATTCTTCCTGTTGTCCAAAATACCCTCCCTCAATGGTGGGCCATAGGGTATGGCGGGAAGCATACTAGCTTTGGCACAGCCAGACCTAGGTGGCAATCCACCTCTGGCCATTCTTCATCAGACTTTTATCAAGCACCCAATCTGTGCCTGGCACGTCCTAGGCTCCTTCACTTACTGGGTGATCTTTGGGCAAGTTACATAATATCCCGGATCTCAGGGTCCTCTGCTGCAAAATGGTGAACATAGTACCTTCCACATAGGATTGAGGATTGAATGAAACCACGTATGTAGAGCACCGAACACAGTGCCTCACACACAGCAAATGCTCCATATGTGTTAGTTCCCTTCCCTCACTAGTCCTGCACAGGGAGTGTGAACAGAGGGTGGTGAGAAAGTGCTCAGGGTGATGCCACAGGGGGTTAAGATGTTGGCCGGGCGCAGCGGCTCACGTCTGTAATCCCAGCACTTTGGGAGGCCAAGGCAGGTGGATCACCTAAGGTCAGGAGTTCAAGACCAGCCTGGTGGTGAATCCCCGCCTCTACTAAAAACACAAAAATTAGCTGGGCGCGGTGGTACACGTCTATAATCCCAGCCACTCAGGAGGCTGAGGCAGGAAAACCGCTTGAACCCGGGAGGTGGAGGCTGCAGTGAGCCGAGATTGCCCCACTGTACTCCAGCCTGGGCAACAAGAGTGAAACTCCACCAAAAAAAAAAAAAAAAAAAAAAAAAAAAAAAGATGGTGGTACCTGGACACTACACCATTTGCAGCTCAATTTAGCATGTTGGACCAGCTGAAGTATAATTGCCCAGTCCTTGTCCTTAACTCACCTGGAATTTCTTCATTTATTCATTCATGTATTCACTCAATAGGTATTTATTGAGAGTTTACCATGTGCTAGAGACTCTGCTGTGTGCTGGGGATACAGTTGCAGTGGCAATTAATAGCCTCCTCGTTATGTTGACAGTCTGGCCATTGCTCAGCCACTATTTGTTTTTTAATTTATGCACAATTCTAACACACTTATTTGGTTAGTTTCCCAGCCCAGGGACATGAAAATTGAAAAGCTAGAACATGGTTTGTTTGTAGACTCTTGGAAAGCAGCAAGAAATGAGAGTTGACATTCAATGAGGGAGGAAAGTTACAGTAAAAAATAGTGGAAAGACAGCTTAGGCAGAAATGATAAATGTACAGTGTCAAAGGGACTATTTGGAGAAGGAGTGAACCCAGAAGGCTTTGAGCCATCACAACACTGCAGCAGGCGAGTGTAGCAGGTACACACAGAGATGGTCCGAGGCACCATGGAGGGGTTCACCGCAGCAAGAGGCATTCTGCTTTAGTGGCATGCCCCTCAGAGTGGGTGTCAGGGGTCTGTCCGGGACTCCAGCCCTAGCTCTGATGCTGACTTTGGGACATTAGGCAAGTCGCCATAGCTCTCTGGCATCAGTAGTCTCATCTATGAGTTGATAACTCTAGATGTTTACTAAGGTGACATTAAATTCTAAAAATCTATGTCTGAAAATGATACTGGGATAAAAATGACAAGAAAGCACATAAAGCATTTTAGAAAAATGTCTAGCTGGCCAAGCACGGTGGCTCACGCCTGTAATCCCAGCATTTTGGGAGGCTGAGGCGGGCAGATCACAAGGTCAGGAATTCAAGACCAGCCTGGCCAATATGGTGAAACCCCGTCTCTACTAAAAATACAAAAAAAAAAAAAAAAAATTAGCCTGGCATGGCAGTGGGTGCCTGTAGTTCCAGCTACTTGGGAGGCTGAGGCAGGAGACTCGCTTGAACCTGGGAGGCGGAGATTGCAGTGAGCTGAGATGGTGCCACTGCACTCCAGCCTGGGTGACAGAGTGAGACTCTGTCTCAAAAAAAAAAAGAAAGAAAAATGTCTAGCTAAAATAAATCAAAGGACTTTTAGGTATTCAGAAAACCAACTTGAAAGTAGCATCCATGCCTTGATGGTCTTTCATAGCGAAATTCCCCCCATAGCTCCCTTCATGCCTCCTTGCAGTGACCAGTCTAAAGGAGGAAGGATTGGGGCTGCAGCATCGGGCATTAGCTCTCACATCATTGTAATCACGATCCCACTAGGGAGTAGTTGACTGATGCCGAACCCACTCTCCCAAAGCCCCACACCTGTGATGCCAGGGTAGGGAGAGAGCTCCAGGGAGACAGAAACAGAGCTGGGGAGCCTACTCCAGCAGAAGCTGCAATTGGATAGGCTCAGAAACAGAAACCTTGGTTTTGCCACAGCTGACCAAAGATCACCACCAGTTCCTTGGTAAGGGAAAAGGCAAAGCAGGGATTTGCACGGGAACCTCTATGTAGATCTTTTGTGGGCATAGTCACACTTCTGTTAACTAGAGAGAAAGCTGAGCTGCTTGTCGGTTTCATGGCAGAGCACGGGTCACTTGCTCTCTGTGGATGTTTTACTAATGCCTGGAATTAAAGACCCTCTCCAGGGTGTCACAGACAGGAAAGTGAGTCCCGTGGTAGTCGTGGTGGAATAATGGCCAGAGGGCGTGCCCTTACAGAATGGCACTTTAACAAGAATTAGGTCTGCTGGGGTGGGCTTTATGTGACACAGATTTTGAGGGGGTAAGGGAAGGATGGAGCCAGGGGGGCAGTCACCATAGGAAGACCACGCCTCCAGGACGGACAGCATTGTGGCCCTCAGAGCTGGAGTCCCTCAGACATCTGTTGTGCCCCTGCCCCCACCACATGGCTGATGAGTGGCCAATTTGAGGAGCCCAACAATCTGGGAGGGGCTACCCTCCTTGAGGGCACCTGGGCATGCTAACAGGGTGATCCAGGAGCGTGGCTCGGGGGGTGGCACTTCCGGCATTGTGGCACCTGGAGGGCCAGGATGGGGCACTTTGGGGGCAAGGAGAGACACTCCCATTGGCTGTCGACCTCACCTGTAGGTATGTGGGTGGAGCTGAGGCTCATTGCAGCTCAGCCCTTCCCCTCTCGCCCCTAGGTTTGCTCCCTGCAAATCTTTCTCTGGGCTTGCAGGTTGTCAAGACAGGTTATCAGCAGAGAAAGGGCAAGAATGGGGTGGAGATCAGAGAGCAGAGGAGGGAGAGGAAGTAGGAATTCAAGCCGTCAGCACAAACCAGACCCTGAAGGTTCCCGGGAAGGGGTGAGGTGTGAGTAGTGAGTGAAAGGCCAGCTGGTCTCCATCTGCCTCAGGGTTATCTAGCTTCCCCTTTAACCCATGCCTCTGCCGCAGGCTGACTGTGGCATGGGTGTGGCCCTGCTTACCTGAGCTGATGGAGAGGCAGGGCCACAGGCTGACCCTGCCGTGGGGCCTGTGCCCACCCCAGGGTGCTGCTCTTCAGAGTCCCGATGTAGCCTGTCTCTGCTGGTGCCCCCACACCCTGCCCAGCCTCCATAGTGGGCCCTGCTCCCTTCACTCTTCCCCTTCCCGCCCCAGATAGGACTTCCTCAGTTCAAGCAAACTGCTCGCAACAGCCACTGGGAGAGAAGCGCCCCGGCTCATTAAATCCTCCCATTTCCTCCTGGGCTGTGAGATCAGCCCATGTCCTCTGGTCCTGACCTTTCCCTGTGTCCCGAATAAGCACCCCTGCATCTTTGGGTGACCGCTGCTATGCGTCTTGCCATTTGGGTTTGTTTTTCTGCGGCAGTTCAGAACTAGTGAAGTAAATAGGTCTCCACACCAGGCTTTGCCCAGGCTCCTTGCCCACTGCAGGAGGGTGCGGGAGAGGTGGATGCACACTCAGAAGCCTCTGGTTCCCATGTAGGCTGGATGCCCTGGCAGTCACTGAATCCCCATTGCAGAGGCCAGAAGCCTCACTTGCAAGGCTGTGCTGAAGAGTAAATGAACTGTTTGTCACAGGCCTGGCACAAGGGGTTCTGAAGATGACAGTGGTTGTGGTTGTGACATCTGCCTATCACAGGCTTGAGGACCACCTGAGGCCTTGTCCAAGGTCACTTGGGTAGTTGGAGCTCCCAGGCCAGTGTTCTTCCCCCTGCCCCACATTCCCTGGCATCTCTAGCTTCCTAAAAGCAGATATGGGGGGAGTGGGGGGAGGACCAGGGAGGCTATGTGGGGAGCCCCTGGGAGATTAGGGGCTGCTGGGCATGGGTTGTTGAGTATGGGGGTCTCCTGCATGAAGGGGAGGACATGGAAAGTAGAAGGGGCCTTTCTGGGACAAATGCTTCCCACTTTTCTCTCACCAAGGGGCTGTTCTGGGCCAAGGAAGGGACCATGACTGGCGGGCCTGCGTTGGCACAGGCGTCTGCTCACAGAGCCTCTGGTGCACACACAGTGGTGGAGCAAAGCCTGCTCCTCGGGCCTACTGCCCAGGCCGTGGCCTGGATGTCTTCCGGCTGAGCCATGAGGAGAGGCTCCCAGAAGAAGAGCAGCCAGAAGAGCGTCAGGAAGTGGGGGCCTGGACCACCCTGGTTCTAACTGTGAAGCAGCTGCTGTTTGTAAAGAAAACGATTTTCTGCAGCTGAGTCGGCTCACGCGAGTGGCTTGGCTGCACTCAGTAATCTCAACAGAGCAGGTGTGTGGTTTGGCGATTGTTTTTTAACATGTGACTCCATAGCCCATGCTTCCTCTAAATCCTTTGTCTCTTGCTGATTCATAGCAGCCAACCCGTAACAGGAGAGAAAAAAAAAATCACCCTAAACCTAAAATCCCCAAAGCCTCGGCTCTCTTGAAACAGTGTGACTTTGGCAAGGTTTCATGGCCATTTATCGTGCAGCTACTGAGGGCCAGGAGCTGTGCTGGGGGCCTTTGATGTAGTGTCTAATGAACCTCCCCAGTACCTCTTCAAGGTGGCAGAGACCCCAGTTTACAGGGACTCAAGAAAGGTAGACAGCCTGCCCAAGGCCATGCAGCCAGTAAACAGCAAACAGCAGAGGTGGGCTTCAGACCTGCCCTGCTGCCAACATCCACACCCTCAACCCCTCTCCCATTGACCACTTGGGTCTGGCCACTGTCTCAGTGGGACCCAACCCTAAATCATCCCAGAAGGATGGCTAAGTTAGGTCAACTTGGGAAAAGATAGCTCCTTCCCTGTCAGTGCCTACCAAGGGTCCATGGCTGTGTGGGGTGGGGTAGTGGGCGGCCCAGCCAAAAGCCCCACACACCTGGGTTCAAATCCCAGCTCCACCCCTGCCACTTGTTGAGCCCCTCTGGGCCCCATGTTCTTCATCTGTGAAAAGAGAATGTTTCATAGGGAAGAGTTCCTTTCTCTGCCGGGCGTGGTGGCTCACACCTGTAATCTCAGCACTTTGGGAGGCCAAGGCGGGCTGATCACTTGAGGTCAGGAGTTTGAGACCAGGCTGGACAACGTGGCAAAATTCTGTCTCTATTAAAAATTTAAAAAATTAGCTGGGCGTGGTGGCACACACTTGTAATCCCAGCTACTTGGGAGGCTGAGGCACAAGAATCACTTGAACTTGGGAGGCAGAGTTTGCAGTGAGCTCAGATTGCGCCACTGCACTCCAGCCTGGGTGACAGAGTGAGACTCTGTCTCCAAAGAGAAACAAACAAACAGAGTTCCTTTCTCATAGGGTTTTGAGGCTTATGTGAGTTACTAAAGTGCCCAGCACGTGGTGAGAGCTGTGCAGAGGTTTGCTGTTACTGCCCGAAACAGTCCTGAGCTGGACTCCAGTCTGAGTACAACGCCGGAGGGAAGGGCAAAGGGGTCTAAGGTGTGGGAGTTTATCATCCAGTTATGGAGCCAGGACCCCATACAGGGAATGTTGACTAACAGCTCAGGACACCATGATGTCAGTGTGTGGCATGTGATGGCCGAGCATACAGTGGCACGGATGCTGAGTCCTAGGATGGGGATGGGGGAAGGACTGGGATCTGGAGAGAGGTGCTCTAAGGATTGCCTTTGCCATTAATCCCAGGTGCCCTCAAATGCATCGAGTGTCAGAATCACCCAAGAAGATGGTGAAAATGCAGATTCCTAGGCCTTGCTGCCTGATACTCTGATTCTGCAGGTCTGGGGTGGAGCCAAAGAACCTGCATTTTAGCAAATGCCCTCTCCTAACCCCAGGGATTCTGATGCAGATGGTCCCTGTGCCTTTTGAAACACTGTTCCCAGGATACCAAGTCACCGAGCTAAGTGACTGATGACATTGTTGCTTAAACCTGCCACAGTGTTCCCACTCACCCACTGGGATTCCTGCTGGGAGGGCCTCTATCCCTCATTATATCCCCCACATGAAATCGGCCCCTCCCATGCATCAGCACTGTCCCCAAACACCCATGTGCTCCCCGCCCTTCTTCCTCAGGCTGTGCCCATCAAAACACATGGCACTTGGGTGACAGCAGCACATGAAGCTTGTTCAGAGCCTGTGATGTCCTCTCTGTACCTGGCCTATTGTCCTCTGGATCCTCGCAGCAATGGGTGGGGCAAGTAGCCTTTATATAGGCAGCCACCCTGAAGCCAGAGACATGGAGTGCCTGTCTCAAGTCACCTGAAATCCAAGACACAGCACTGATTTGAACTTCTGGCTTCTGGCACCACAGGCCCCAAGCGCAGCTCTTCCTCCTCCACAGGCCTGGAGGCTCTGCACACCCGCTTCCTGCCTTCCAGGGGAGACTGTACCTAAGATGCTGTCAGCATCTATTCTGTCCCGAGCACGGGCCAGAGAGAGTAGCAGACACTCACCTGTCGGGAGGACACACGCCAAGCAGGCCAGCAGCCGGATGGACTTTTCCATGCTGTGAGCATCTGAACACCCCAGGCCAGACCCGCTCTCGGCCACCTCCCCAGTGAGGGCCCTCCCAGGCGTGGTGGGGGAAGGAAGGCGGGAGGGGGTGGGCAGGGCACCCAGATCTGCAGGTCCCTGTGGGCTCTGCGGGAGCCAGAGGAACTAGGGACAGGAAGCCTGGCAGCCTGAGGTCTGATCATTCAAGCCCCGTGGAGTTTAGTCATGTGGAAAACCAAGAGGGGAACCACTGGGATGACTTTCCAGGACAGGAAACAGGAAAGAGGATGGGAAAGAAACAGGGGCATTTCCTGTGGCTGCCATCCCCTCACAGAAAACTGTTGTTTATATGCTGTTTATATGTGGCTCACCCTTCCTTCCTCCCTCCCTCCCTCCCTTCCTTCCTCTCCTCCCTCCTTCCTTCCTCTCCCTCCCTCCTTCCTTTCCTTCCTTCCTCTCTTCCTCCCTCCCTCCCTCCCTTCTTCCATCCCATCCTCCCTTCTCCTCTCCCTTTTTTCCTTCCCTTATCCCTCCCTCCCTCTCTCCCTCCCTCTATCCCTCTCTTCCTCCCTCCCTCCCTCTCTTCCTCCCTCCCTCCCTCCCTCCTTTCCTACCTCCCTTCTCAAAGCTTAGGCTGGGTCTCTGGGCCTGGTCAAGAATGCAGAGGGCAGATACACAGATGTTTGCTCTTTGAGCAGTTGACCCAACTGTGGAGCAGTTTCTCCCTTAGACAGTGACCTGACACCCACTGCTAGCCACCTCCCTGTCCTTCTGCCCCCTTCTGTCGGCACTTGGGGGTCTTCCTAGTCTCTCGAACCCGCATCTCCAACTCAGCTGTGAGTCCCCAGAGCCAGACCCGTTTCTTCAGCTGCTTGCAGACTTCTCCACCTCAACAGGCCCACAGAGCCTGTTACCATACTCTCTCTGCCTCCTCTTGTCCCCCAGCTTCTAGGTTCTGTGATTCGGTGGATGGCAGCATTATCCTTCTAGGAAAGCTGAGCTAGAAATGTGCAAGTCGCCCTTGACACCACCTCCTCTTCACCACACACAGCCAGTCCCGTGTTCTGTTCCTCCTCCTTACTTTGGCCGTCCGTGCCTTGGCTCAGGCTGTATCCCTTCTCATGGGACTCCTTCAACTTCTTGGTCACTCTCTGCAAGCACAGCGACTTTTGAAAACAATGAAATTGATAATTTCTCTTCCCTGCTTAAAACCCTTTCATGACATTTCATTGTTCTCTTCTTAAAGTTCCAACTGTCATGCCTATAATCCCAGCATGTTGGGAGGCCGAGGCGGGCAGATCACGAGGTCAGGAGATCGAGACCATCTTGGCTAACACGGTGAAACCCCGTCTCTACTAAAAATACAAAATATTAGCTGGGTGTGGTGGTGGGCGCCTGTAGTCCCAGCTACTCGGGAGGCTGAGGCAGGAGAATGGTGTGAAGCCAGGAGGCGGAGCTTGCAGTGAGGCAAGATCATGCCACTGCACTCCAGCCTGGGCGACAGAGTGAGACTCCGTCTCAAAAAAAAAAAAAAAAAAAGTTCCAACTGGAGATCGACACAGGAGGCCCTTCAGGTTCAGGACCCAGCCCAGAGGCTGGTCTACTGTCTGTGCCTCCCCTCCTTCACCTGCCCCCACCCAACCACAGTTCCCAAGCCATCTTTGCACCTGTGGTCTTCCCAACCCCTTTTCATCCTCTAGGTCAGCTCCTCCTTAACCCTCAGTCCTCAGTATCATCTCTGCCTGCAATTACATTATGTACTTATTTGTTTTCTTGTTTATTGTTCCTCTCCTCCCCCAGACACAAGGTTCAGGAGCTCAGCACTAGTTGCCATGTGATTCTTACCACCTAGAGCGCCACTTGGCATCCCATAGGCGCTGGAGAGGTATTTGAAAGAATGCAGGGGCATTTGCTCCCTGTGTGCAGACCTCCTTCCTCGCACGCGCTGTGCTGTGTTGTCATCGTCTGTTTGCTGGTCTGTTCCATCGCCTTTCCTTTCTACCCTCCTTTTCCTGGGCTATAATTATGGAGGAGAGAACCGTGTTTCTGGTCTGTATCACAGGACTTTGTGCAGACTACCAATTAGATAAATCAATTAGATGAATAAAATAAAATAATAAAAGAACAAAATAAAATAATATCCTCAGGAAGATACTTGAAACTCGCTAACACTCAGTGTAAATGGCCGAGGGTTGCCGGGAGTATGACTCCATTCTTCCAGGGTGATGCAGTGGTCAAGGGTTCACAGTTGTATATTAGGGTTAAGGAAATACAGCTTTACCGATGGAATGCCAAGTGTCATTGAACTGATGAGAGAGGTAATTTAGGGACAAGGGGTCTCAATTCTTCTAGGAAAGCTCAAGTTGCCTCTTAGATCTTCCAATACCACCTCCGCACTGTGGCTGTCAGAGTGAACCTTCTAAAGTGAAAATCTGATCATGCACCCCTCACCCTCATCTCAGGTGTCTCCAGAGCTTCCTTAAAACCTCAAGATCAAGCTCAAATTCCTAAATTTGTTATTAAAGCAACTCCCATCCACCTTCCATACTGTTCCTTCTGCCTGGAGTACCACCACTCCTACCCCATTGAATCTCAGTAACTCCTAGCTTGTTGTTCAAAACTCGTTCCCATGGTCACCTCTCTTAGGAAGTCTTCCTTGGCAGCCCAGTCTCATCTGGCTGCCTACCTGTGTGTTTTTCCACAGTTCTCTGTGCAACCTCTACCCCTAGGTATATCCCTTGACCTAGGATCTTTGATATTTTCGTCTATCTTTCCTCTAGACTTTAGGGATCTTGGGGACGTGGCTGTGACTTTACATCTCCCTCACCAAGCACAGGGCCAAACCATAGAGGGTACCTAATAAATAGTCCTGGAAGGCATGAATGCATCAGTGAAAGTATACCCCACTTGCAGCCTGATTATATTCTGTCTTGGTTTATTTTCCAGTTGTTGCTTGGGCTAACCTGTTTTCTCTGATTGGATTATAAATTCTTCAAGGAGAGATATATTTAATAGATATTCTTTTAAAAATCTTCAATTTTTAATTGTTTTTTATTAAAAGCATTTGAATCAACACATAATATTTGTTCATATTTATGGGGTACATAGTGATTTTTTGATATATACAATGTCTAGTGACCACATCAGGGCTAGTAGCGTATCCATCATCTTAAACACTTATCATTTCTTTGTTTTGGGAACATTCAATATCCTTCTTCTAGCTATTTGAAACTATATAATCATATTATTGTTAACTATAGTCATCCTACAGTTCTATAGAACACTAGAATTTATTCCTCCTATCTAGTTGTAATTTTGTATCTTTTAACAAATCTCTCCCTATCCTCTCCTTTCCCTACCCTTCCCAAACTCTGGTATCCTCTGTTCTACTTTTTACTTCTATGAGATCAACTTTTTTAAATCTTCTGCATACGAGTGAGAATATACAGTATTTAACTTTTTGTTTCTGGCTTATTTCACTTAATGTCCTCCAGGTCTATCTATGTTGCCACGAATGACAGGATTTCATTCTTTTTTATGGCTGAATAATATTCCATTGTGTATACCACATATTCTTTCTCCATTCATCTGATGGTGGATACCCAGGTTGATTCTATATCTTGGCTCTGTGAATAGTGCTGCCAGAAACATGGGAGTGAAGATTCTTTTTCATATACTGAGTTTCTTTTCTTCGGATAAATGCCCCCTACTGGGATTGCTGAATCATATAATAGTTCTATTTGTAGTTTTTTTGAGGAACCTCCATATTGTTCTCTATAGTGGCTTCACTATATGTTATTTTTTTGTCCCTTTGGTAATAGCTATTCTAACAAGGGTGAGATGATATCTCATTGTGGTTTTGATTTGCATTTCCCTCATGATTAGTGATGTCAAGCATTTGTTCATATACCTGTTGGCCATTTGTATGTCTTGTTTTGAGAAATATCTGTTCAGATCATTTGCCCATTGTTAATTGCATTGTTTGTTTTGTTGCTGTTGAGATGCTTGAGTTCCTTATATATTTTGTATGTTAACCCCTTGTACAGGATGAATAGTTTGCAAATATTTACTCCCATTCTATAGGTTGTCCTTTCATTCTGCTGATTACTTCCTTTGCTATGCAGAAGGTTTTTAGTTTGATATAATTTTGCTTGCTTATTTTTGCTTTTGTTGCCCGTGTTTTTGAGGTCTTACTCATTAAATCTTTCCCCAGATGTATGTCCTGAAGTGTTTCCCCTATGTTTTCTTCTAGTGTTTTATAGCTTTGGGTTTTACATTTAGGTTAGATATTCTCATATAAAATGCCTTTTCCTTTTTGTCTTAGGCATCTTGTGATAAATTAGTATATATTCATTCATTAATTTGATTCATAATCTTACTGATTTTAAAATAATTCCACATATAGCAACTTTGCATAAGGAAGATAAAGTTAGTTTGTTTTAGATATCCTTGGCACTGCCCCACATTGCTGCATTATAGCGCATGCATGGATTTCTCACAGTGCTTCAGAGAGCACAGGAGACACATGTTTACAGGTTCTCAGAGAACATAAAGTCCATTCTCCATAGATACTGCTTAGCTGATAGTCATAAACGAGAAAACTGCTCTCATTCCTTGATGCTTTTTACTTCGCAATGTATTTTCACATCCATGAGTCTGTCCTACCCTTATAATATTTCTGGGAAGTGAACAGAGTAGAAACTATTTATCTGCACTTGACACATGTATACAATGAAATACTGTGGAAGCAGTCTCTGAACTTTATCAGATGATCCCTGGTTTTCATTGGTTCTTTTCTTGACTCTCATATACCTCATATACGTTGTCCCAGGGGACTACTGTTTAGGGACTTGGTAATGAGTCTTTCCCTAACAAATTCTCAAACAGGTAAGAATATGTGAATCAGAAGCCATTGTGATTTATATTCCCCATGAGATCGTGCAGTATACAACCTGCACAAGGGTATGCGACAATCTTGTGTGAGTGTTGGGGAAAACGTAAGGAAGGGTTGGAACATGAAACCAGGATTGTTTCTGGGGAGCTTAAGGGCCTCTCTCAGCCACCTGCCACTTGTAAGAGGTTTGATTTGATGAAGATGAACCCCCAGCTGGCCCAGGTCCGTGGAACAGGGGCATCAATCTCAGCAGCAGCAGGTGGCCATGTAGCAGCAAGGAGGAATGGCAGAAGAAGCCTGTGGGAATCTCCAGTGGGAGGGTGCAGGGATCCAGGCTGAACTGAATTTCTCATTCCTCAGCACCTGCCAACTCCATGCCTGCCCCCAGCCAGGTAAGGTGATGCTCCACTTCAGTGGGCCCCAGAACCAGGGCCAGCTACAAGGCTTGGGTTGTTAGGAAGCCAGGGAGGTCAAATCAGGTTTCTGCCTAGAGGCTGCCAGAGAGCAGAACATTTCCTAATACATGACATGGGGAACTTGAGTGAGGTCAGTGGAACACCAGCTTATACCACACTTAGGTTGGGAAGAAGGACAGAATGTTTGGGGTTTTCTAAGTCATTCTCTATCAGAGTCCGTGAGGCCATGTCCTCTTGCTCATTCTGAATGGAGATAGTCATTCTTCTCCATGCCTTCTCTTCTCTGGAAAACCAGTTATTTTCAGCTTCCCATGCCATTTTTTTCCCCTACCCTATCCACCACACGGGAAAGGCCATATTGCGTCCTGGCAAGAGCACAGTTTCTGCACCAGACAGAGGTGGAACTGGGTCCCAGCTTCTCACTAACAACAGGATGACTTTGGGCAAATACATATTTTATTTCCTGTGCAAAATGAGGATGATCATGGCCTCCTTATAGTATTGCTACAAGAATGATGGGGTGATATAAAAAGGGGTGATGCCTAGTGCCTGGCTCATAGTAAGTCTTCAACTAATCATCAGGAAAATGCAGCATGATCTTTTTATTTTGGATCCCACCTGTATGGAATACACATCAATTCAGATTCATCCTGAAAACGACATATTTCAGAAAAAACAATGTGAGTTCAAGAGTTAGACAGAAGATAGTAGTGGAAAATAGATACCTGTGAGAGGCTGATTCAAGCATTTTAGAAACATTTGGTGAACTAATTAACACACCTATCTTCTATTAATTAATGTGCATCCTCTGAGGACCTGGGCAAGTCTTCATTGTTGGTTTAGTTGTTTTGAGAAGCAACACAATTGCTTTTTAAAATACAATTATATAATTTAGATATCTATATATTTTCTGCATTCCCAGTGCCCCCTAAATCCTCACCCCAACTCCTTCTCACTCCCCAGCTGTGTTTCCTTGCTGGCCTTGAACTTCTCAGTTGCTGAACTTTTTTCCTCCTTTCAGTACTTCAACAATTTCCCTTAAAGGGATGCTTCAGATCAGTGAAACAAAGAGAGTTTATAAATAGCCTGCCAAGCAGAGGGAAACATAGCATAAGATATTTCAAATTATTGGAAAGAAGTGGATTATTTAATAATTGGTACTGGGAAAACTATTTGAATAAAAACAAAGCTACATATTCTTCTCAATTCTTAATCCATATTCCAGATGAGCAATTAATTAAAGGTAAAAATTGAAACCATAAACATGCAAGAAGAAAACATGGGTGATATTTAAATGAGTCATGAAATGGAGATATTTCTAAGTTTGGGGAAAAAAATCCCAGAAACCATAAGGTTTTGATAAATTTGACCTCTTAAAAATTTTGCTTTAGAACTTGACTATTTAAAAGTTTAGGCCAGGCACGGTGGCTCACGCCACAATTGCTTCTCTTTGAAGCAGTTGTGAATGGGAGTTCACTCATGATTTGGCTCTCTGTTTGTCTGTTATTGGTGTATAAGAATGCTTGTGATTTTTGCAGATCGATTTTGTAACCTGAAACTTTGCTGAAGTTGCTTATCAGCTTAAGGAGATTTTGGGCTGAGACGATGGGGTTTTCTAGATATACAATCATGTCATCTGCAAACACGGACAATTTGACTTCCTCTTTTCCTAATTGAATACCCTTTATTTCTTTCTCCTGCCTGATTGCCCTGGCCAGAACTTCCAACACTATGTTGAATAGGAGTGGTGAGAGAGGGCATCCCTGTCTTGTGCCAGTTTTCAAAGGGAATGCTTCCAGTTTTTGCCCACTCAGTATGATACTGGCTGTAGGTTTGTCATAAATAGCTCTTATTATTTTGAGATACGTCACATCAATACCCAATTTATTGAGAGTTTTTAGCGTGAAGGGTTGTTGAATTTTGTCAAAGGCCTTTCCTGCATCTATTGAGATAGCCATGTGGTTTTTGTCTTTGGTTCTGTTTATATGCTGGATTACGTTTATTGATTTGTGTATGCTGAACCAGCCTTGCATCTCAGGGATGAAGTCCACTTGATCATGGTGGATAAGCTTTTTGATGTGCTGCTGGATTCGGTTTGCCAGTATTTTATTGAGGATTTTTGCATCAATGTTCATCAGGGATATTGGTCTAAAATTCTCTTTATTTGTTGTGTCTCTGCCAGGCTTTGGTATGAGGATGATGCTGGCCTCATAAAATGAGTTAGGGAGGATTCCCTCTTTTTCTATTGATTGGAATAATTTCAGAAGGAATGGTACCACCTTCTCCTTGTACCTCTGGTAGAATTTGAAACTGCTGAATTCTTTTATCCGTTCTAGGAGCTTTCTAGAGGAGTTGTTAAGGTTTTCTAGGTAAACAATCATATCATCAGCAAAGTGACAGTTTGACTTCCTCCTTACTGATTTGGATGCCCTTTATTTCTTTCTCTTGTCTGACTGCTCTAGCTAGGACTTCCACTGATATGTTGAAGAGGAGTGGTGAGAGTGGGCATCCTTATCTTGTTCCACTTCTCAGAGGGAATGCTTTCAACTTTTCCCCATTCAGTATTATATTGGCTGTAGGCTTGTCATAGATGGCCTTTATTACATTGAGGTATGTCTTTTGTATGCCAATATTGCTGAGAGTTTTGACTATAAAGGGATGCTGGATTTTGTCAAATGCTTTTTCTGCATCTATTGAGATGATTATGTGATTTTTGTTTTTAATTCCGTTTATGTGTTGTATCACATTTATTGACTTGCACATGTTAAACTATCCCTACATCCCTGCTATGAAATCCACTCGATCATGGATCATGGAGGATTATCTTTTTTTTTTTTTTTGTTAGACAGAGTCCCACTCTGTCGCCTAGGCTGGGGTGCAGTGGCACTATTTCGGCTCACTGCAACCTCCGCCTCCCAGGTTCAAGTGATTCTCCTCTCTCAGCTTCCTGAGTAGCTGGGATTACAGGCGTGCACCACAATGCCTGGCTAATTTTTGTATTTTTAGTAGAGATGGGGTTTTGCCATGTTGGCCAGGCTAGCCTTGGGTGATCCACTCACCTGGGTCTCCCAAAGTGCTGGGATTACAAGCATGAGCTACTGAGCCCGGCCAGATTATCTTTTTGATATGTTGTTGGCTTTGGTTAGCTAGTATTTTGTTAAAGATTTTAGCATCCATGTTCATTGGGGATATTGGTCTGTAGTTTTCTTTTCTGGTTTTATCCTTTCCTGGTTGTGGTATTAGGATGATGCTGGCTTCATAGAATGATTTAGGAAGGGTTCCTTCTTTCTCCGTCTTGTGGAATAGTGTCAATAGGATTGGTACCAATTCTTTTTTGAATGTCTGGTAGAATTCTGCTGTGAATCTGTTTGGTCCTGGCCTTTTTTTGTTGGTAATTTTTAAATTACCATCCCAATATCACTGCTTGATATTGGTCTGTTCAGGGTGTTTAATTCTTCCTGATTTAAGCTAGGAGAGTTGTATCTTTCTAAGAATTTATCCATCTCTTCTGGGTTTTCTAGTTTATGCACATAAAGTTCATAAGTATCCTTGAATGATGTTCATAGTATCCTTGAATGATCTTTTGTATTTCTGTGATTTCAGTTATTATATCTCCCATTTCATTTCTTATTGAGCTTATTTGGATTTTCTCCTTTTCTTGGTTAATTTTGCTAATAGTCTATTAATTTTATTTATCTTTTTAAAGAACCAGGCTTTTGTTTCATTTATCTTATGTATTTTTTTGTTTCAGTTTCATTTGGTTCTGCTCTAATCTTGGTTATTTCCTTTCTTCTGTTGGGTTTGGGTTTGGTTTGTTCTTGTTTCTCTAGTTCCTCGAGGTGTGAACTTAGATTATCTGTTTGTGCTCTTTCAGACTTTTTGATGTAGGCATTTAGGGCTATGAACTTTCCTCTTAGCACCACCTTTGCTGTATCTCAGAGGTTTTGAAAGGTTGTGTCACTATTGTCGTTTAGTTCGAAGAAATTTTTAATTTTCATCTTGATTTCATTTCTGACCCAATGATCATTCAGGAACAGGTTATTTAATTTCCATGTATTTGCATGGTTTTGAAGGTTCCTTTTGGAGTTGATTTCCAGTTTTATTCCACTGTGGTCTGAGAGAATGTTTGATATAATTTCCATTTTCTTAACTTTATTGAGGCTCATTTTGTGGCCTATCATATGGTCTATCTTGGAGAAAGTTCCATGTGCCGTTGAATAGAATCTATAGTCTGCAGTTGTTAGATGGAATGTTCTGTATATATCTGTTAATTCCATTTGTTCTAGGGTATAGTTTAATTCAATTTTTTTTTGTTGACTTTCTGCCTTGATAACCTCTCTAATCCTGTTAGTGTAGTATTGAAGTCCCCCACTATTATTGTGTTGCTGTCTATCTCATTTTTTAGGTCTAGTAATTGTTTTATAAATTTGGGAGCTCCAGTGTTAGATGCATATGTATTTAGGATTGTGATATTTTCCTGTTGGATGAGGTCTTTTATCATTAAATAATGTCCTTCTGTCTTTTTAAACTGCTGTCACTTTAAAGTTTGTTTAAATAGCTACTCCTGCTCACTTTTGGTGTCAATTTGCATGAAATGTCTTTTTCCACCCCTTTACCTTAAGTTTATGTGAGTCCTTATGTGTTAGGTGAGCCTCCTGAAGGCAGCAGATAGTGGTTGGTGAATTCTTATCTACTCTGCAATTCTGTGTCTTTTAAGTGGAACATTTAGGCCATTTACACTCAATGTTAGTATTGACATATGAGGTAGCATTCCATTCATCGGCTATTTGTTGCCTGTATACCTTGTTTTTTTGTTTTCATTTTTTTAATTGTATTTTTGTTTTATAGGTCCTGTGATATTTATGCTTTAAATATCAAAATATGTTTTGATGTGTTTCCAAGATTTGTTTCAAGATTTAGAACTTCTTTTAGCAGTTCTTGTAGTGGTGGCTTGGTAATGGCAAATTCTCTCAGTATTTGTTTGAAAAAGACTATCTTTTCTTTGTATATGAAGCTTAGTTTCACTGGATACAAAATTGTTGGTTGATAATTGTTTTGTGTGAGGAGGCTGAAGATAGTCCTCCAATACCTTCTAGCGTATAGGGTTTCCACTGAGAAATCTGCTGTTAATCTGATAGGTTTTCCTTTATAGGTTACCTAGTGCCTTTATCTCACAGCTCTTAAGATTCTTTCCTTTGTCTTAATTTTAGATAACCTGATGACAAGGTGCATAGGTATGATCTTTTTGTGATGAATTTCCCAGGTGTTGTTTGTGTTTCTTGTATTTGGATGTCTAGATCTCTAGCAAGTCTGGGGAAGTTTTCCTCGATTATTCCCCCAAATAGGTTTTCCAAACTTTCAAATGTCTGTTCTTCCTCAGGAACACTGATTATTCTAGGTTTGGTCATTTAACATAATCCCAGACTGCTTGGAGGCTTTGTTCATATTTTCTTATCTTTTTTTTTTTGTCTTTGTTAGATTGGGTTAATTTGAAGACCTTGTCTTCAAGCTCTGAATTTCTTTCTTCTACTTATTCGATTCTATTGCTGAGACTTTCCAGAGCATTTTGCATTTCTATAAGTGTGTCCATTGTTTCCTGAAGTTTCTATTGCTTTTTATTTATGTTATCTATTTCATTGAATATTTCTCCCTTCACTTCTTGTATCATTGTTTTGATTTCCTTACATTGGGCTTTGCCTTTCTCTGGTGCCTCCTTAATTAGCTTAATAACTAATCTCCTGAATTCTTTTTCAGGTAAATTGGGGATTTCTTCTTGGTTTGAATCCATTGCTGGTGAGCTAGTGTGATTTTTTTGGAGGTATTAACCTTGTTTTGCCATATTACCAGAGTTGGTTTTCTGGTTCCTTCTCATTTGGGTAGGTACTGTCAGAGGGAAGGTCTATGGCTGAAGGCTGTTGTTCAGATTTTTTTTGTCCCACAGGGTGTTCCCTTGATGTAGAACTCTCCCCCTTTTCCTATGGATGTGGCTTCCTGAGAGCCGAGCTGTAGTGATTGTTTTCTCTCTTTAGGACCTTGCGACCCAGTAAGTCTACCAGGCTCTGGGCTGGTATTGGGGGTTTTCTGCACAGAGTCCTGTGATGTGAACCGTCTGTGGGTCTCTCAGCTGTGGATACCAGCACCTGTTCTGGTGGAGGTGGCAGGGAGGTGAAATGGACTCTGTGAGGGTTCTTAGCTTTGGTGGTTTAATGTAGTATTTTTGTGCTGGTTGGCCTCCTGCCAGGAGGTGGCACTTTCCAGAGAGCATCAGCTGCAGTAGTATGGGGAAGAATAGGTGGTGGGCAGGGCCCTAGAACTCCCAAGAGTATATGCCCTTTGTCTTCAATTACCAGGGTGGGTAGGGAAGGACCATTGTGTGGGGGCAAGGCTAGGCATGTCTAAACACAGGCTCTCCTTGGGCAGGTCTTGCTGCATCTGCTGTGGGGGATGGGGATGAGGCTCCCAGGTCAATGGAATTATGTTCCTACAAGGATTATAGATGTCTTTACTGTGTCATGCAGGTTGTCAGAGCAGTAGGGGAAAGCCAGCAGTTACAGGTCTCACCCAGCTCCCACACAATCCGAAGGGCTGGTCTCACTTTCACTGTGCCCCCTGCCCCCCGCCTGCCAATAGCACTGAGTCTGTTTCCAGGCAATGGGCGAGCAGGGCTGAGAACTTGCCCCACGATACCCGCCTCCCATCTGCAGTAGCAAGTATGTCTTTCCTTCTTCCCCCGCCTGTGGAGTCTGCACACCAGATTCATGCCCTCCCTTGAGTTCTGACCAGGAGAGTTCTCCACCAGTTCAAATTGTTTCAAAGTTTAGCTGAAGATTTCGTTCTCTTTGTGGCCTTTTTCCAGTACCTCTGGCTGCCCTTCTGAAGGATCCCTGTGAGGCCAGGCAGAAATGGTTTGCTAGGGGACCCAGCGAGCTCACAGGTCTTTCCTCATTGCTTCCTCTGCCCCTGTATTTTGCTAGGCTCTCTAAATTGACTCGGCTCCAGGTAAGGTCAGAGTCTTCTCCTGTATTAGTCTTCTCCTGTATTCTAGACCCTCAGTTTCCCCAGTTAGGGTGTTGGAGGCAGGGAGGTGTGTTCAGGGGCAGACAATGTCCCTTTCCCACTTGTACAGTTTGGGCACTCACAGTATTTGGTATGTCTCCCAGGCAATCTGCTTCCTTCAGAGGGTCTGTGGGTCCTGTGAGGTTTCCTGATTTATTCCTGCAGTTATTCTGGAGCAAAAATTCATGATGCAAGCCTCCACATGATGCTGCACTAGATTGCAGAACTGCAATCTAGTCCTGCCTCCTGCCCACCATGATCCCCTTATCTTTATATTCTTTTACACTGTTTTCATTTTTCTGTTATCTGAATATATTAATTTATGGTAAAAATAGTTTTCCTTTATATTCAGCTCTTGAAGTATCTGCTCTTCACTAACCCAAACTAGCTAATTTGGCAAATTAATCCCTGGCAATGGGATACTATTGAGCTGATAAATTTTCCCCTCCCAGATAAGTAGCTAATAATAACCAGTAAGTATAGTGGATTTACAATGTGCCCAGACTGGGCTAAACTATTTGCTTGTTTAATTTTTATACCAATTTCAAACAGTGAGTTTATTTTTATTTGCATTTTATAAATAAAAAAGGTAGTTGGTAGCATTATTCAGATCATCTATGTTTTCTGAATTTTTATCTTAATTTTTCTATCAAATGCTGAGAGAAGGATGCTAAAATCTCCAAAACTCTACAAAAATCTGTGGTTGTAGAATTGTCTATTTCTTCCTTGAGTTCTATCAATTTTTGTTTTATATATCTTAAAGTGCTGTTGTTAGGCACATGCACTTACAAGACTGTTATGTTTTCCCAATGACATTTTAATCATTGTGAAATATCCCTCCTAATCTTTGGTAATACTTCTGTCTTGAATGATCCGGCTTTTTCTGGCATGGCATTGCATATACTTTTGCATCTATTTACTTTCACTCTATCTGTATAATTATATTCAAAATGGGTCCCATTCACAGCATATCTTTAAATCTTACTTTTGTTTTTAAGCCATTACAACAAGCTCTGCTATTTCTTTTTTTTTAGCTAATTGGAAATTTTTGCCAATTAACATTTAATATTATTATGATTATATTTTGATACACTATTTTATTTGTTTTCTTTTTTGCCCCTCTGATTTTTGGCCTTCTGTTCCTTCTTTCTTGTCTTTTTTTTTTTTTTTTAACAGAAGAAGCTCTTTATTTTGTTTAAATTTTAGATTTACATAAAAGTTGCAAAAATTGTACAGAGAGTTCCTGTATACCTCTCACCCAGTTTCTGCTGAAGTTAACATCTTACATTATCAAGGTACATTCGTCACAACTAAGAAACTAACATTAGTACACTACTATTAATTAAGTGCCAGACTTTATTCAGATTTCTTTGTTTCTTCACAAATAACCCTTTTTTCCTGTTTCAGGAGTCAATCTAGGGTACCATATTGCATTTAGTGCCTTTTAAAAATTATTATTTGGACATGTTTTAGAATTCCAGTTTAACTTACATATTAATGTTTTTTCTATATATTATTGTATTTTTTACCCAGTGTCCACTCTAAGAATCATGATATACATTCTTAACTTTTTATAATCTGATTTGAGTTTACATTGTCCCACTTTGCATAAAATATGCAAACCTAGCAATCATATAGGTCCTCTTATACCTGCCCCCAGCATTTCCTTTGTGTTATGATTACCATATGACATTTATATACATTACACATCCTACAATGCAAGGTCATAATTTTTGCCTTGAATAGTGATATATATTGGAAAGGAATTAGGCTGGAAAAGCAGTCTTTTCTATTTGCTAGTTTTGATGTTCTTCATGTCTTTCTAAAGATCCATATTTTCATTTGATATCATTTATCTTCAGATAAAGAACTTTCTTTAGCATTTCTTATAATAAAGGTCTGCTAGTGATAAATTCTCTTAGTTTTCTTTTATTTGGAAAGTCTTTATTCTGCTTCATATTTGATAGATATTGCTTTTAGTGCTTTGAGAATGTTGGTTCACTGTGTTGGCCTCCATTGTTTCTGATATAAGAAATCAGCAGTCATTTGACTCATTATTCTCCTCTGTGTAATGTGCTGTTTTTCTCTGCATGCTTTTGATACTTTATCATTCATTTGTCTCTAATGTGCCTAGGCATGGTTTTCTTTTATTTAACTTGATTGGGATTTGCTGAGCTTCTCAGATTTGTAAATTTATGTCTTTTGCCAAATTTGGAGACTTTTTGGCCATTATTTATTCAAATAATTTTTTTCTGCCCAATTTCCACTGTTCTTCTAGGAGTTCAATTGTAGGTATGTTAGAACTTTCAATACCATCCTTCAGGTACTATCATTTTTATCTCTGTCTTTCAGATTGGATATTTTCTGTTGATCTCTCTTTAAATTCACCTACTCTTTCTTTCTTTTTTTAATTTTTATTTTATTTTATTATTATTATACTTTAAGTTTTAGGGTACATGTGCACAATGTGCAGGTTAGTTACGTATGTATACATGTGCCATGTTGGTGTGCTGCACCCATTAACTCGTCATTTAGCATTAGGTATATCTCCTAAAGCTATCCCTCCCCCCTCCCTTCACCCCACAACAGTCCCCAGAATGTGATGTTCCCCTTCCTGTGTCCACGTGTTCTCATTGTTCAATTCCCACCTATGAGTGAGAATATGTGGTGTTTGGTTTTTTGTTCTTGTGATAGTTTACTGAGAATGATGATTTCCAATTTCATCCATGTCCCTACAAAGGACATGAACTCATCATTTTTTATGGCTGCATAGTATTCCATGGTGTATATGTGCCACATTTTCTTAATCCAGTCTATTATTGTTGGATATTTGGGTTGGTTCCAAGTCTTTGCTATTGTGAATAGTGCTGCAATAAACATACATGTGCATGTGTCTTTATAGCAGCATGATTTATAGTCCTTTGGGTATATACCCAGTAATGGGATGGCTGGGTCATATGGTATTTCTAGTTCTAGATCCCTGAGGAATTGCCACACTGACTTCTACAATGGTTGAACTAGTTTACAGTCCCACTAACAGTGTAAAAGTATTCCTATTTCTCCACATCGTCTCCAGCACCTGTTGTTTCCTGACTTTTGAATGATTGCCATTCTAACTGGTATGAGATGGTATCTCATTGTGGTTTTGATTTGCATTTCTCTGATAGCCAGTGATGGTGAGCATTTTTTCATGTGTTTTTTGACTGCATAAATGTCTTCTTTTGAGAAGTGTCTGTTCATATCCTTTGCCCACTTTTTGATGGGGTTGTTTGTTTTTTTCTTGTAAATTTGTTTGAGTTCATTGTAGATTCTGGATATTAGCCGTTTGTCAGATGAGTAGGTTGTGAAAATTTTCTCCCATTTTGTAGGTTGCCTGTTCACTCTGATGGTGGTTTCTTTTGCTGTGCAGAAGCTCTTTAGTTTAATTAGATCCCATTTGTCAATTTCGGCTTTTGTTGCCATTGCTTTTGGTGTTTTAGACATGAAGTCCTTGCCCATGCCTATGTCCCGAATGGTAATGCCTAGGTTTTCTTCTAGGATTTTTATGGTTTTAGGTCTAACGTTTAAGTCTTTAATCCATCTTGAATTAATTTTTGTATAAGGTGTAAGGAAGGGATCCAGTTTCAGCTTTCTACATATGGCTAGCCAGTTTTCCCAGCACCATTTATTAAATAGGGAATCCTTTCCCCATTTCTTGTTTTTCTCAGGTTTGTCAAACATCAGATAGTTGTAGATATGCGGCATTATTTCTGATGGCTCTGTTCTGTTCCATTGATCTATATCTCTGTTTTGGTACCAGTACCATGCTGTTTTGGTTACTGTAGCCTTGTAGTATAGTTTGAAGTCAGGTAGCGTGATGCCTCCAGCTTTGTTCTTTTGGCTTAGGATTGACTTGGCAATGAGGGCCCTTTTTTTGGTTCCATATGAACTTTAAAGTAGTTTTTTCCAATTCTGTGAAGAAAGTTGTTGGTAGCGTGATGGGGATGGCATTGAATCTATAAATTACCTTGGGCAGTATGGCCATTTTGATGATATTGATTCTTCCTACCCATGAGCATGGAATATTCTCCCATTTGTTTGTATCCTCTTTTATTTAATTGAGCAGTGGTTTGTAGATTCACCTACTCTTTCATCTATTTTAAAAAATTATGTTAAGCCCCATCCAGTTAATTTTTTAAAATTAGATACTGTATTTTTTAGTTATAGAATTTCCATTTGATTATACTTTTAGGTGTCTCTATTTATGTGATGATACTATGTTTTAATCATTATAAGCACATTTTTCCTTATGTCATTTAGTATAGTAAGAATTGCCATTTTAAAATAAATTTCTATTAATTTCAATATCTGTGTCATCTTTAGCTTGACTTTTGCCTATTATATTTACTCTTGAGAATACACCACATTTTCCTGTCTCTCAATATGTCAAGAAATTTTGGATTGTACTCTGGACATTGTGAATGTCATATTGTGGAGACTGGATTCAGTGGTATTCTTTCAAAGAGTTTTGAATTTTTTGTTTTAATAAGAAATTAACTTGTTAGGGTTCAAACTGCAAATTCTGTTTTTTTTTTTTTTAGTGGCCCCTCATATCTGTTTTTTGTTCTTTCATCCTTAGATAGGGTGCATACAATCACTGCTGTACATGGGTGTTTGGGGGTCAGACAAAAATTGGGGCAGACTTTATACATGGAATTTGGGATTTTCTTTCTCTGGCTCACTCCCTTCAAGGATTCTCCCTCACTTTCTAGCAGCTGGGGTTGCCCTCAAACTCTGTCTGCCAGTTCTTCAGGCTAGAAAGATGGTGAGTTTCTTCTCAGTTTTAGCTGCCCCTCAGGACAGAGACTGCAGCTGACCCTCAGACCAAAAGTGGTAAAAACAGGAGAATAACCTCCTACTAACCCTTTCTTCCAAGTGTTAACTTCCCCCTGGAGCCTGCTTGCTGTTGTATACTCTCCAGGGCCTTCAGATAGATTTTGTCCTCTCCCAACCCCTGAGTTTATAGTTGTTATTGGCAGGAAGCGCAGTACAGTAAGTGTTTACTCAGCCATACCAGAAGTGGAACTCGATCCAGATCTTGATTCCTAGCCACTGAGTTGTACTGACTGTCACATAGTAAAATGGCTCTTCTGGCCTCATCCCATATTTTATAAAAGATCATTGCTCTGAGAAATGTCTCAAATGATAGGTTTTCAGATATTATGTAAGGCTGATAATGTCTTTGGAGATAGGGACTTTTCTCAATGCTTTTCAAATTACAATGCCCAGTCCATCTATAGACAAGCACCCCCACCACCACCTCCTTTTTTTCCTATAGAGAAAGTAATGACTCTGTACACAAACAGGAGATACTGACTCATGAAGAGCTAAGCTGGCCTCTGTGAGTGACTCACTATGCCTTAAGAGATTGGCGGAAGTGGCCATGTGGTCAGGCCACCTACTAATGCTGGGTTCTGACTTGACTAGATTTAGAGCAAATTGACCCTGATTTGGGAAAGGTATAAACTTGATTTACCAGGTCATTAGAAGACATTTTCTGTTCATTTTTATTTACCATCAAGAGAGCATGAGATCCTAGGATGTGATTAGAAATGAGCAAATAGATGCAATTTGAATTAAGTCATTCAGTCATGCAGAGTGAGGGTGGAGTGGAAGGTGAGGAGAGGCAGTAGGACAGTGTGGGGAAAGGTATTGGGCACAACTGGGCCCTGCTGGGCTTAGTCCCCACCTCCTCCCTTCTCTGGGCACTGGGGTGGGGTTGGATGTTTGGATGTAGCTGGAAAGGACCAGAGACTTTTTTTTTTGTTTTGTTTTTTTTGAAATGGAGTCTTGCTCTGTCGCCCAGGCTGGAGTGCAGTGGTGTGGTCTCAGCTCACTGCAATCTCTGCCTCGGTGTGGTCTCAGCTCACTGCAATCTCTACCTCCCAGGTTCAGGAGAATCTCCTACCTCAGCCGCCTGAATAGCTGGGACAACAGGTGCATGCCATCATGCCCGGCTAATTTTTGTATTTTATTAGAGATGGAGTTTTGCCATGTTGGCCAGGCTGGTCTTGAACTCCTGACCTCAAATGATTCACCTGCCTCGGCCTCCCAAAGTGCTAGGATTACAGACATGAGCCACCATACCTAGCCTGAACCAGAGTCATAAAGATCAGTACTTGTTGTAGCTTCAGTCTTCCCTGACTGGAGAGTGTTTGGGACTGGATTGTTGTGGGGAGTCTCCAAGGAAGGGCCACTCCATCACATTAGCACTCCACTGAGGGAGGATCACAGGGAACAGGAGGCAAGGCAGGAAGGGCTGGGGGTAGGAGGGAGTGGACACTGCAGGGTGAGGTGCCACAGGACAAAACCATCCTTGCTGCCCCCTGTCAACCCTTCTGCCATCAGAGCTGATGAGGCAGGACCCAGAGAGCCCTCAGAGAGTGTGATAAAGCTCAGCCCTCCCTAGGATGGGCACTGTTCCTGCCTCCCAGGAGAGCCCTGAAGGGGGTGGATGCCAAAGCCGTCCCCTGGTGGCTGTAGCTGCCATCTGAACTCCTACCAGATGGCCTTCCTTCCTGTGGACTAAGTGGCTTCAGCTGCACACAGTGACCTTCGGGAGGAGAAATGCACTTTCCTGTACCCCTTCCTCTTGGGAGTGGGACTGTAAGTGATTAAGGGAGTAGGAGAAGGGAAGGAACAGGGGGATCAAAGGCTGGGAAAGGAATGGAAGGGAGGGAGGGGAACGAATAAAACTGACAGGAATGACAAGAGGGTGTGTCGTGCAATTGTCACAAATTCTGGGTTGCAGACTGAGCTCAGTGCCATCCCTTCTTCCCTGGCACCACCTCCTCCTCCAAGTTTGGGCAGGTCCTTTTCCTTCTGGTTTCCTGTTTCATAACTGTTGAGTTTTGCTTACCAGCACCCTCCATCAAATGTTTAAAAGCCAATTACTGGGAAGGCCAAGGGAGGAGGATTGCTTGAGCTCGGGAGTTTGAGACCAGCCTGGACAACATAGTAAGACCCTGTCTCAAAAAACAAACACACAGGCCAGATGTGGTGGCTCACGCCTCTAATCCTAGCACTTTGGGAGGCTGAAGCGGGCAGATCACTTGAGGTCAGGAGTTCAAGAACAGCCTGGCCAATGTAGTGAAACCTTGTCTCTACTAAAAATACAAAAATTAGCCAGGTGTGGTAGCATGCACCTGTAATCCCAGCTACTTGGGAGGCTAAGGCAGGAGAACTGCTTGAAACCAGGAGGCAGAGGTTGAAGTGAGCCAAGATCGTACCACTGCACTCCAGCCTGGGTGACAAAGCGAGACTCCATCTCAAAAAAACTGAAAAACAACCCCCCATTCAAAACACAAAAACCCAAACACACAAAACAAAAAAACTTAAGAAAGTAGGAGGAGGATGCTTTGGAGTCTATACAACACCTCTTTTAAAAATGCTCACTTGAATTTCCCGCAACCAGTGTTCCCTCCTTCCAAACAGGTATCAAGACACTCACCTTCTAAGAGGCTTGCCCTAACTGGAGTGCTGGAGTCTGAACTTTCTTTGAACATCATTTGATCTCATATGCAACCAGTCCTGTGCACAGCCTGATGGGATGGAATGTTTAGGGTCATCATGTGATTCCCCTCGGTGGCCTAGCTGAGGGACACAGCTTTCCACAGGCAGAGAAGGTAGCACAGGAGGAAGAAGCTCCAATATCGAGAGTGTGAGGGCTGCAAATTCATCAAGAGCTGGCACCTCCAACCAAAAATGTGCAGTTATCGATCAACAAAACCAGCTTTTGTTTTAATTTTTGACTTTTTGATTTTTAGTTTTTTCCTCCCCAGCCATCATGGTGCTGCATGCCCATTGTAGAAATCTGAGAAAATGATAAAGAGGTTGATGAAAACTGTCTATGAACTTACTACCCACTATATTTTTCATCTATTTTTTCTTTTATACCTGAGATAAAATAGTGTATATTACTTTTTTTTTTTATTTTTGTGAGAGAGGGTCTTACTCTGTTGCTAAGGCTGGTCTTGAACTCCAGGGTCCTCCTGCCTCAGGCTCCTGAGTAGCTGAGATTACAGGTATGCACCACACGTTCAGCTATTCTATTTATACTGCTTTGAAAACTTAACTCCATGTCAATAGAATTTTCCCATGACATTAACACTCTGTGGAGGTGGAGCCAAGATGGCCAAATAGGAGCAGCTCCAGTCTACAGCTCCCAGCATGAGCGACACAGAAGACGGGTGATTTCTGCATTTCCAACTGAGGCACCGGGTTCATCTCACTGGGGAGTGCCGGACAGTGGGTGCAGGACAGTGGGTGCAGCACACCGTGCATGAGCCTAAGCAGGGCGAGGCATCATCTCACCCAGGAAGTGCGAGGGGTCAGGGAATTCCCTTTCCTAGTCAAAGAAAGGGGTGACAGATGGCACCTGGAAAATCGGGTCACTCCCACCCTAATACTGTGCTTTTCCAACGGGCTTAACAAACGGCACACCAGGAGATTATATCCTGCACCTGGCTCAGAGGGTCCTACGACCACGGAGCCTCGCTCATTGCTAGCACAGCAGTCTGAGATCAAACTGCAAGGCGGCAGCAAGGCTGGCTGAGGGGTGCCTGCCATTGCTGAGGCTTGAGTAGGTAAACAAAGCGGCTGGGAAGCTCGAACTGGGTGGAGCCCAACACAGCTCAAGGAGGCCTGCCTGCCTCTGTAGGCTCCACCTCTGGGGGCAGGGCACAGACAAACAAAAGGCAGCAGTAACCTCTGCAGACTTAAATGTCCCTGTCTGACAGCTTTGAAGAGAGTAGTGGTTCTCCCAGCACACAGCTTGAGATCTGAGAACAGGCAGACTACCTCCTCAAGTGGGTCCCTAACCCCCGAGTACCCTAACTGGGAGGCATTCCCCAGTAGGGGCGGACTGACACTTCACACAGCCGGGTACTCCTCTGAGACAAAACTTCCAGAGGAAGGATCAGGCAGTAGCATTTGCGGTTCTCCAATATCTGCTGTTCCGCAGCCACCGCTGCTGATACCCAGGCAAACAGGGTCTGGAGTGGACCTCTAGCAAACTCCAACAGACCTGCAGCTGAGGGTCCTGACTGTTAGAAGGAAAACTAACAAACAGAAAGGATATCCACACCAAAAACCCATCTGTACGTCACCATCATCAAAAACCAAAGGTAGATAAAACCACAAAGATGGAAAAAAACCAGCAGAAAAACTGGAAACTCTAAAAATCAGAGTACCTCTCCTTCTCCAAAGGAATGCAGCTCCTCACCAGCAATGGAACAAAGCTGGATGGAGAATGACTTTGACGAGTTGAGAGAAGAAGGCTTCAGAAGATCAAACTACTCCGAGCTAAAGGAGGAAGTTCGAACAAATAGCAAAGAAGTTAAAAACCTTGAAAAAAAATTAGACGAATGGCTAACTAGAATAACCAATGCAGAGAAGTCCTTAAAGGACCTGATGGAGCTGAAAACCATGGCATGAGAACTACGTGATGAATGCACAAGCCTCAGTAGCCGATGCGATCAACTGGAAGAAAGGGTATCAGTGATGGAAGACGAAATGAATGAAATGAAGCAAGAAGAGAAGTTTAGAGAAAAAAGAATAAAAAGAAACAAAGCCTCCAAGAAATATGGGAGTATGTGAAAAGACCAAATCTACGTCTGATTGGTGTACCTGAAAGTGACGGGGAGAATGGAACCAAATTGGAAAACACTCTGCAGGATATTATCCAGGAGAACTTCCCCAATCTAGCAAGGCAGGCCAACATTCAAATTCAGGAAATACAGAGAACGCCACAAAGATACTCCTCGAGAAGAGCAATTCCAAGACACATAATTGTCAGATTCACCAAAGTTGAAATGAAGGAAAAAATGTTAAGGGCAGCCAGAGAGAAAGGTTGGTTTACCCACAAAGGGAAGCCCATCAGACTAACAGCTGATCTCTTGGCAGAAACTCTACAAGCCAGAAGAGAGTGGGGGCCAATATTCAACATTCTTAAAGAGAAGAATTTTCGACCCAGAATTTCATATCCAGCCAAACTAAGCTTCATAAGTGAAGGAGAAATAAAATCCTTTACAGACAAGCAAATGCTGAGAGATTTTGTCACCACCAGGCCTGCCCTAAAAGAGCTCCTGAAGGAAGCACTAAACATGGAAAGGAACAACCGGTACCAGCCACTGCAAAAACATGCCAAATTGTAAAAACCATCAAGCCTAGGAAGAAACTGCATCAACTAACGAGCAAAATAACCAGCTAACATCATAATGACAGGATCAAATTCACACATAACAATATTAACCTTAAATGTAAATGGGCTAAATTCTCCAATTAAAAGACACAGACTGGCAAATTGGATAAAGAGTCAAGACCCATAAGTGTGCTGTATTCAGGAAACCCATCTCACATGCAGAGACACACATAGGCTCAAAATAAAGAGATGGAGGAAGATCTACCAAGCAAATGGAAAACAAAAAAAGGCAGGGGTTGCAATCCTAGTCTCTGATAAAACAGACTTTAAATGAACAAAGATCAAAAGAGACAAAGAAGGCCATTACATAATGGTAAAGGGATCAATTCAACAAGAAGAGCTAACTATCCTAAATATATATGCACCCAATACAGGAGCACCCAGATTCATAAAGGAAGTCCTGACTGACCTACAAAGAGACTTAGACTCCCACACAATAATAATGGGAGATTTTAACACCCCACTGTCAACATTAGACAGATCAATGAGACAGAAAGTTAACAAGGATATCCAGGACTTGAACTCAGCTCTGCACCAAGCGGACCTAATAGACATCTACAGAACTCTCCACCCCAAATCAACAGAATATACATTCTTTTCAGCACCACACCATACCTATTCCAAAATTGACCACATAGTTGGAAGTAAAGCACTCCTCAGCAAATGTAAAAGAACAGAAATCATAACAAACTGTCTCTCAGACCACAGTGCAATCAAACTAGAACTCAGGATTAAGAAACTCACTCAAAACCACTCAACTACATGGAAACTGAACAACCTGCTCCTAAATGACTACTGGGTACATAACGAAATGAAGGCAGAAATAAAGATGTTCTTTGAAACCATTGAGAACAAAACACAACATACCAGAATCTCTGGGACACATTCAAAGCAGTGTGTAGATGGAAATTTACAGCACTAAATGCCCACAAGAGAAAGCAGTAAAGATCTAAAATTGACACCCTAACATCACAATTAAAAGAACTAGAGAAGTAAGAGCAAACACATTCAAAAGCTAGCAGAAGGCAAGAAATAACTAAGATCAGGGCAGAACTGAAGGAGATAGAGACAGAAAAAAACCCTTCAAAAAATCAATGAATCCAGGAGCTGGTTTTTTGAAAAGATCAACAAAATTGATAGACTGCTAGCAAGACTAATAAAGAACAAAAGAGAGAAGAATCAAATAGACACAATAAAAAGTGACAAAGGGGATATCACCACCGATCCCACAGAAATACAAACTACCATCAGAGAATACTGTAAACATCTCTATGCAAATGAACTAGAAAATCTAGAAGAAATGGATAAATTCTGGGACACATACACCCTCCCAAGACTAAAGCAGGAAGAAGTTGAATCTCTGAATAGACCAATAACAGGCTCTGAAATTGAGGCAATAATTAATAGCTTACCAACCAAAAAGAGTCCAGGACCAGATGGATTCACAGCCGAATTCTACCAGAGGTACAAGGAGGAGCTGGTACCATTCCTTCTGAAACTATTCCAATCAATAGAAAAAGAGGGAATCCTCCCTAACTCATTTTATGAGGCCAGCGTCATCCTGATACCAAAGCCTGGCAGAGACACAACAAATAAAGAGAATTTTAGACCAATATCCTTGATGAACATTGATGCAAAAATCCTCAATAAAATACTGGCAAACCGAATCCAGCAGCACATCAAAAAGCTTATCCACCATGATCAAGTTGGCTTCATCCCTGGGACGCAAGGCTGGTTCAACATACACAAATCAATAAACGTAATCCAGCATATAAACAGAACCAAAGACAAAAACCACATGATTATCTCAATAGACGCAGAAAAGGCCTTTGACAAAATTCAACAACCTTTCATGCTAAAAACTCTCAATAAATTGGGTATTGATGTGACGTATCTCAAAATAATAAGAGCTATTTATGACAAACCCACAGCCAATATCATAGTGCATGGACAAAAACTGGAAGCATTCCCTTTGAAAACTGGCACAAGACCGGGATGCCCTCTCTCACCACTCCTACTCAACATAGTGTTGGAAGTTCTGGCCAGGGCAATCAGGCAGGAGAAGGAAATAAAGGGTATTCAATTAGGAAAAGAGGAAGTCAAATTGTCCGTGTTTGCAGATGACATGATTGTATATCTAGAAAACCCCATCGTCTCAGCCCAAAATCTCCTTAAGCTGATAAGCAACTTCAGCAAAGTCTCAGGATACAAAATCGATCTACAAAAATCACAAGCATTCTTATACACCAATAACAGACAAACAGAGAGCCAAATCATGAGTGAACTCCCATTCACAATTGCTTCAAAGAGAATAAAATACCTAGGAATCCAACTTACAAGGGACGTGAAGGACGTCTTCAAGGAGAACTACAAACCACTGCTCAATGAAATAAAAGAAGATAGAAAAAAATGGAAGAACATTCCATGCTCATGGGTAGGAAGAATCAATATCATGAAAATGGCCACACTGCCCAAGGTAATTTACAGATTCAATGCCAACCCCATCAAGCTACCAATGACTTTCTTCACAGAATTGGAAAAAACTACTTTAAAGTTCATATGAAACCAAAAAAGAGCCTGCATTGCCAAGTCAAACCTAAGCCAAAAGAACAAAGCTGGAGGCATCACGCTACCTGACTTCAAACTATACTACAAGGCTACAGTAACCAAAACAGCATGGTACTGGTACCAAAATAGAGATATAGACCAAGGGAACAGAACAGAGCCATCAGAAATAATGCCGCACATCTACAACTATCTGATCTTTGACAAACCTGACAAAAACAAGCAATGGAGAAAGGATTCCCTATTTAATAAATGGTGCTGGGAAAACTGGCTAGCCATATGTAGAAAGCTGCAACTGGATCCCTTCCTTACACCTTATACAAAAATTAATTCAAGATGGATTAAAGACTTAAACGTTAGACCTAAAACCATAAAAACCCTAGAAGAAAACCTAGGCAATACCATTCAGGACATAGGCATGGGCAAGGACTTCATGTCTAAAACACCAAAAGCAATGGCAACAAAAGCCAAAATTGACAAATGGGATCTCATTAAACTAAAGAGCTTCTGCACAGCAAAAGAAACTACCATCAGAGTGAACAGGCAACCTACAGAATGGGAGAAAATGTTTGCAATCTACTCATCTGACAAAGGGCTAATATCCAGAATCTACAATGAACTCAAACAAATTTGCAAGTAAAAAACAAACAATCCCATCAAAAAGTGGGCAAAGGATATGAACAGACACTTCTCAAAAGAAGACATTTATGCAGCCAAAAAACACACGAAAAAATGCTCGTCATCACTGGCTATCGGAGAAATGCAAATCAAAACCACAATGAGATACCATCTCACACCAGTTAGAATGGCGATCATTCAAAAGTCAGGAAACAACAGGTGCTGGAGAGGATGTGGAGAAATAGGAACACTTTTACACTGTTGGTGGGATTGTAAACTAGTTCAACCATTGTGGAAGTCAGTGTGGCGATTTGTCAGGGATTTAGAACTAGAAATTCCATATGACCCAGCCATCCCATTACTGGGTATATACCCAAAGGTTTATAAATCATGCTGCTATAAAGACACATGCATACGTATGTTTATTGCAGCACTATTCACAATAGCAAAGACTTGGAACCAACCCAAATGTCCAACAATGATAGACTGGATTAAGAAAATGTGGCACATATACACCATGGAATACTACGCGGCCATAAAAAATGATGAGTTCATGTCCTTTGTAGGGACATGGATGAAGCTGGAAACCATCGTTCTCAGAAAACTATCACAAGGACAAAAAAGCAAACACTGCATGTTCTCATTCATACGTGGGAATTGAGCAATGAGAAAACATGGACCCAAGAAGGGGAACATCACACACCGGGGACTGTTTTGAGGTGGGGGGAGGGGGGATGGATAGTATTAGGAGAGATACTTAATGCTAAATGATGAGTTAATGGGTACAGCACACCAACATGGCGCATGTATACGTATGTAACAAACCTGCACGGTACCCTAAAACTGAAAGTATAATAATTATATATTAAAAAAAAACTCTGTGAGCATCATTTTCAATGGCTACATGGCAACCTGTCAAAAGTATATGCTTATTTTGCCTAACAAATTTGCTTACTTTTTGCATATTTGAGTTATTTCCAACTCTACCTTACTTTTAAGTTACTATAAGTAAATCTGAAATGAACATTTTGGTGTACAAGTCCTTTAGGACAGACTTCCAGGGGTGGAATGACCAGGACAGGTTTCCCTTAATCCTAGGACGCTGAGTCTCAACCTCCACTCCTCTGCTCTTTACGTTCTTTAGCCAGTTACCATCTTCCACCTCATTATTTCCCCGAAGTTTATATCAGCTCACATTCCCAGCATTGGGTGGAAATTCAGGTTATTTTGAGTTATTCAGGTTATTTTGCAAGCTGGAAAAACCCTTCTGTTGCTGTGATCACAAGGAAAGTCACACATTTCCCTGACCTCCCATCAGGCTCAGTGTCCTGAGCCTGTCCCGAGAACAATGACGCGATTAACAATCATAACAGAATCAACAAATCTGTAGTAAATTTCAACTTCGTTCTGAGTGTTTTACATGAGTAATCTTTGCATGAGTAATGCAACCCTGATAGATTACAACATTCCCCATTCTAGTTGTATAGATGAGGAAGCAAAGGCTCAGAGATAGGAATTTGCCCAAGGGCACACAGGTGGTGAAAGTCAGAGATGTTGGCTGGCTCTTAAGGCCTGTGCTCTTGCCACACACTACAGGGCTTTAAAAGAAGAGAGGCAAGGACTTGTGGCTGAATGCTGAGGGTTGAATTTCCAAGAGTTTGAGAGTCATTTGCGAGTCAGGGGAAGCGGGAACTGGTGAGGTTTTCTGGATTTTGGTTTCTGTTGTGGTTTTGGCCCTAACATTTGGGTCACCTGCTACAGAGATGGAGGCCAACAGGTGGTGGCTCAAGGCTGTGCTGCTGGAAGGACAGATCTTGTTATGCTTCTGATGTAGGCAGAGACTTTCCAAAACTTTCCAAAATTTCTGTCCCAATTACCTGGTCTAGGCTGCAGGGCCCTCAGGACTGGGTTTCCCTGAATTGAGATAGTGCAGCTGCTCTACTGCTCTGAAAAACAAGACACTTTCAACTTAATATCCTTGGATATCTAACCTTCTGCAAACACAAATTTAATAGCTGCAAAAATATGATTGTATATATACTCATCTGTGTGCAATTTCCCCCCTTTTATTGTTTTTTGATTTGCTCCTTATTCTTCCTTTTTTTTCTCTTCCTCTTGTAACCGCCCAGTGGTTCCCTTCCTCCTGTAACAGCTGGGCTGTGTCTTGCCTGCTGCCTAGACAGAGCTGACTTATCAAGACAGGGGAATTGCAATAGAGAAAGAGTAATTCACACAGAAAGCGGGCTGTGGAGGAGATTGGAGTTTTATTATTACTCAAATCAGTCTCCCCAAACATTTGGGAATCAGAGTTTTTAAGGATAATTTGGTGGGTGGGGGAAGTCCTGTGAGTCGAGAGTGCTGATTGGTTGGGTTGGAGATGAAATCAGGGGAAGTTGAAGCTGTCCTCTTGTACTGAGTCAGTTCCTGTGTGGGGGCCACAAGATAAGATGAACCAGTTTATCGATCCAGGTGGTGCCAGCTGATCCATCAAGTGTAGTATCTGCAAGATATGTCAGGCACTGATCTTGGGAGCAGTTTAGGGAGGGTCAGAATCTTGCAGCCTCCATCGTCATGACTCCTAAACCATAATTTCTTTTTTTTTTTTTTAATTTTTTATTATACTTTAACTTCTAGGGTACATGTGCACAACTTGCAGGTTTGTTACATAGGTATACATGTGCCATGTTGGTTTGCTGCACCCATCAACTTATCATTTGCATTAGGTATTTCTCCTAATGCTATCCCTCCTCCAGAGCCCCCCCCACAAGCCTTGGTGTGTGATGTTCCCCGCCCTGTGTCCAAGTGATCTCATTGTTCAATTCCCACCTATGAGTGAGAACATGTGGTGTTTGGTTTTCTGTCCTTGTGATAGTTTTCTGAGAATGATGGTTTCCAGCTTCATCCACGTCCCTGCAAAGGACATGAACTCAATCTTTTTTATGGCTGCATAGTATTCCATGGTGTATATGTGCCACATTTTCTTAATCCAGTCTATCATTGATGGACATTTGGCTTGGTTCCAAGTCTTTGCTGTTGTGAATAGTGCTGCAATAAACATACATGTGCATGTATCTTTATAGTAGCATGATTTATAATCCTTTGGCTGTATACCCAGTAATGGGATCACTAGATCAAATGATATTTCTAGTTCTAGATCCTTGAGGAATCGCCACACTGTCTTCCACAGTGGTTGAACTAATTTACACCCCAACCAACAGTGTAAAAGCGTTCCCGTTTCTCCACATCCTCTCCAGCATCTGTTGTTTCCTGGCTTTTTAATGATTGCCATTCTAACTGGCATGAGATGGTATCTCATTGAGGCTAAACCATAATTTCTAATCTTGTAGCTAATTTGTTAGTGCTACAAAGGCAGTCTAGCCCCCAGGCAAGAAAGGGATTTGTTCTGGGAAAGGGCTGTTACCATCTTTGTTTTAAACTTTAAACTATAAACTAACTTCCTCCCAGAGTTAGGTCAGCCTACGCCCAGGAATGAACAAGGACAGTTTGGAGGTGAGAAGCAAGATGGGGTTGGTTAGGTCGGATCTCTTTCATTGTCTCAGCTATAATTCTGCAATGGCAGTTTCACTCCTTCCATGTCATCATCCTGCCCCCAACCTCAGGTAAACCATGTTTACAACTATTCACTCTGCCATATTTCTTCATTCCATATACGTGTGTATATATGTAATAGATATGTATGCATATAATACATACATATATATATACATACAAACATTTACATATACAGCATTTTGAGGTGATTAACTTATTAAAATGGATTGAGTTATGAACATTTGACTGTGGTTTGCTTTCCTTGCTCAACGATGTTTGCTGAAGACTTCTTTAAGCCATTTGTTATGTCTTATTCATTCTTTTAAATAATGGCATAATATTCCATGGTGTGGGTATACCCACATTTATTTAGCTATGTCTGTATTAATGGTAATTTCATTTGTTTTCATTTTCCCCCACTATGAACAATCCTGTAAGAAACAACCTCACACATATATCCTCATATACTGGCAATTTTATTTCTATAAGATGGATTCCCAGAAGTGGAATTGTTAGGCCAAAGGGCATACAGTTTTTGTTTTGTTTTGTTTGTTTGTTTTTGAGATGGAGTCTTGCTCTGTCACCCAAGTTAGAGTGCAGTGGCGCAATCTTGGCTCACTGCAACCTCTGCCTCCGGGGTTTAAGCAATTCTCCTGCCTGAGCCTCTCAAGTAGCTGGGATTACAGGTGGCTGCAACCATACCCTACTAATTTTTGTATTTTTAGCACAGATGGGGTTTCACCATGTTGGCCAGGCTGGTCTCAAACTCTTGACCTCATGTGACCCACCCACCTCGGCCTCCCTAAGTGCTGGGATTACAGATGTGAGCCACCACGCCTGGCCATACAGTTTTAATTTTAGTGAAAGCCCCAGTTGGCTGTCTAAAATGATTCTGATATGTCACATTTCCACTATAATAAAGAAAAATACCACATATTTCTCTACATCCACACCGGCAATAGGAGTTTTAAGTTTTAATTTTCTTTTCTCATCAGAAGGGCATACGGTGATGTTTTGTAAGTATGTAACATTTATTTCCATGTCTGTGAGTGAATTTGAACATGTTTGCTGGCTTTTTGGGTTTGCTCCTCTGTGGGTTTTTAAATAATTTGATTTGTCCACTTTTCTTTGTGTTGATTGTCTTTTTCTTGTCACGCTTGTAAGAGCTATTTGCATGTTTTAAGAACTAACTTTATATCATCGGTATTATAAATATTTTCCTTTGGGCAACTGCATTACTGTAAAGTTGACCCTTGAATAATATGGGTTTTAACTGCATGGCTCCACTTATATGTAGATTTTTTTCAACCAAAAGTGGATTGAAAATACAGTACTTATGGGATGCAAAAATTCCATATACAAAGGGCCAACTTTTCATATATGCCAGTTCTGCAGGACTGACTTTTGGTATAAGAGGGGATCCTGAAACCAATCCCCTGCGTAGACTAAGGGACAACTGTAGTTTGTTTATGGAATCTTTTACTGTACAAAAGTTTCTTGTTTTCCTTGTAATTTTTAACGGTTAAAATATGCCCATCTTTTTTTTTTTCTTTCCTATCTTTTTTTTTTAAAAATAGCTTCTAGTTCTGAAGCTATTTTTGAATAGCTTGGTTATGGAGACCTTCTCTGCTATTTCATATACATCATGTCTTAGTCTGCTTGGTTTGTGATTACAAAACACTACAGACTGGGTGGATTAAACATCAGAAATTTATTTCTCACCATTCTGGAGGCTGGGATGTCCAAGATCAAGGTGCTGGCAATTTCAGTTTCTGGTGAGGGCTCTCTTCTTGGTTTGCAGATGGCCACTTTCTTGCTGTGTCCTCACATAGCGGAGACAAAGGAAGAGCAAGAGAAAGAGGGAGAAAGTGAGTGAGGGAGTGAGAGAGCTCATGAATGCTCTGGTATCTCTTCCTCTTCTTATAAAGACATTAATCTAATCATGAAGGCCTCACCCTCGTGGCCTCATCTGACTCTAATCACCTCTCAAAGGCCCCATCTCCTGCTGCCATTACACTTGGGGTTGGTGCTTTAACATATGAATTTGGAGGTGGTACACAAACACTCAGCCAATAAAATATTGTCTACTAGATTCTCTTTGCGAGATTTTTATTGCATTTCTGTAATACAGGAATGAGTACTACTTAAGGTAACAAGCAACTCCAAAGCCTCAGTAGCCAGCACAAGAGAGGCTTAGTTTTCAATCAGTCTTATCAGGTGTGGGACAGTCAATCCTGAGCAATGAGTTGGGGACCCAGATCCCTTCCATTTGTGATGGATCTTCAACATGTGACTCCCACAGTCACTTCAGAAGAGGAAGATGGAGCAAGAGAGAGGACACCTACTCAAGGGATTTTTTGTGTTCTCTGTTACTTCCTCCTGTATTCCATTGCATGGAACCCAGCCCCATGGTCTCAACCAAACTGGAAGAGAGGCTGGAAAATGTCTTTCTCAGTGCTCAGAAAGAGGAAAAGGATTCGTCAGGAGCTAGCCAGCCTCTACCATATTTACTTTTAATAGTCAACCTTTTAATTCAAGTGGGGTTAAAAATATATAGTATGAGACATATGTGTTCATTTTTATTTTCTTCCAGATAGTTGCAGCAGCAGCAGTACCACCACCATATATTAGCTTATTCTCTTTCTGCTGAATTGAATTACTGCTTTAAAAATTTTAATTTTTTTTAAATTTTTCACATGAGAGCTTTTAGTTTATTAATCTGCTCATGAAAAATCCACACGGTGTCTGCAGATGATGTCACTGTAGCATCTTTACTCCTTTGGCTTTTCGCCAGCACCAATATTGGCCTTTGCAGTGTCCCTGGCTTTCTTCATTCCGTTCTTGTGCTTCTTTCACTGCTTTCGTGAGGTCTTTTTCTTCTCATACAGGCCATGTCTTGCAAGTCTATGTTTATACCCAGGCTGGCGTGCGGTACCTATTCACAGGTGTGATCATAGTTCACTCCAGCTTCTATCTCCTGAGCTCAAGCCATCCTCCCACCTTAGTGTCTTCAGTATCTGGGACTACAGGTGTGTGTCATGCTCTTGACTTCTAGTGTGTTCTTAACCTACTGGATTTGCATTTTTTTTTTTTTTTTTGAGACGGAGTCTTGCTCTGTTGCCCAGGCTGGAGTGCAGTGGCACGATCTCGGCTCACTGCAAGCTCCGCCTCCTGGGTTCACGCCATTCTCCTGCCTCAGCCTCCCAAGTAGCTGTGACCACAGGCACCCGCCACCACCCCGGCTAGTTTTTTGTATTTTTAGTAGAGACGGGGTTTCACCATATTAGCCAGGATGGTCTCGATCTCCTGACCTCGTGATCCGCCCGCCTCGGCCTCCCAAAATGCTGGGATTACAGGCGTGAGCCACCGTGCCCAGCCGATTTGCGTTTTTTAAATCTTTCTAGCCTCTGTGGAATTCTCTTCCTTTCCCACTGGCTCATAAGCATCTTTTAAAAATCCACCATTTTTAGTTGTGCTGTGTGGGAGGTCTTTTGCTGAGCATCTTGTCAGCTACATGATTGGAAAATCTGACCTGCCATCATGTAGCATAATGGCTGCTTATTTTTATATGGCCAAATTTGTTCAGTTTCTGTCAGTGCAGCATCCTCTGCTAGACACTATGAGACACAAAGATAAATAAACATTTGTCCCCTCTCTCAGGGATGCTTATGCTCTAACAAGGGGATGCAAGAAGACATGGGGTTTGAAGGCCTTGCTGAGTGCAAGAAGCTCTGTTCTGAACTGTGTCAATAAGTTGAGGTGTGGATGGGCTGCCCTTCAGGAACTACCTCCAGGCAGGTCTCAGCCTGAGGGAGATTTTCTTCATCTGAATTGAAATCTCCTCCCCCCAAACTCAGCTCTGCCCTTAGGAGCTCTGCTGAAGCAATCTAGCCCTGCAGATTTTGAAGACACACATAGTTAGCCTGTGGTATTTTGTTTTGTTTTCAGCTGACTTTTAGTCACATCTCTATTTGGGAGAATTCCCCAGTTTGTGCGACTTAGTGGGAGGCGTTTCCTTCCCAATATGGCATCTGCAAAGGGCCAGCTTCTCTCTGTGCCTTTGGCAGCTTAGGGTGGGTTCATGACTATGTCTGGGCTGTTGGAGGATCCCACCTGGACTCTGAGCCTGGAAGGAACAATGCAATTTGCAGGGACAAGTTATAGGTTACTGATAAGTAAAGGTAGAGACAAGAGTCCAGAGACGGTGGCAGCGACAGTCCAGTGGAACCGGCAGTGCCAGCAGCGCCCTCCCAACTAGGCTGCCCCTTGTGGCTGTACCAGTTGTATGACTTCCTGCCCAGCCTCCCTGGTTTGCCTTCCAAGCCTAGCTCCCTAGCATTCCAGTCATTTCTATGATCTATTAATATGTTCTTTTTTTTCTTTTTTTTGAGACAGGTCTCACTCTGTCACCCAGGCTGGAGTGCAATGGCATGATATCACCTCACTGCGACCTCTGCCTCCTGGGTTCAAGCGATTCTCCTGCCTCAGCCTCCCGAGTAGCTGGGATTACAAGGCACCCACCACCATGCCTGGCTAATTTTTGTATTTTTAGTACAGACGGGGTTTCACCATGTTGGCCAGGCTGGTCTTGAACTCCTGGCCTCAAGTTATCTGCCTGCCTCAGCCTTGCAAAGTGATGAGATTACAGGCGTGAGCCACCACACCTGGCTGATCTACCAATATGTTCTTTTTCTGCCTAAGTTAGCCAGAGTTGATTTTTATTATTGACAAGAGCTGCAACTGGTACAAAAGCTCATATGCCCAGAACCACCCCCACTTTCGTTATAATGCCAAATATTGCTGTCCTGGCTTCTGCCCTTCCGTGAGGGTTGCCAGCCAGTAGAATGTTCTCAGATACCAAAGGAGCTCACTCCATGGTAGGGAAGCCAGTAGAGGCTTGTCCAGGGCCTTACCTAAGGCCAGCACTGCCCTTCTACTAACTGTTCCTGGGGGCACATATGCAACCAATTCCATGGAAGGTGTACAAAGGCCTTGGTGTACCTTATTTAAGTACAATAAACAGTGACTACCATTAATCCAAATTTACTTCCATTGAGTAGGAAAAAAGATTTGCATGGAAGCGTCAGGGGACTCAGGCCTATGTTAGGGATCTTTTAGAGTGTCTTTCAAAACACGGCTTGTCCCCTTTAAAGAAATGTATGTTTCCTTTTCAAATATGTCCTATTTTCCACAATTTACCAAGTATTACTGTGATAAATCTGATGATACTTAAGATATTTATTTTAAAATGATAGGGTGCAAAATATTTGAGCCTGGAGACAAACTGAGAGTACCTAGGGGCTCTCTGGTTCTTTCTCCTGAGTATGGATATTAGTCCCAGTACATGGCCAAAGGGAGGCGTGCATGACTTGGGCCTGGCTAATTGTGGAACCCAAATTCTGGGCAATAGTGATTGGTTCTAACTGTGGAAACTGAAGTATGGTCAGACCCCTTTCCTGGGATTCTTCTAGAGACCCTGGGAGAGAGAAATTCTCTCCCTCCTGGGTTTGCTGGGCTGCGGGTGGTCATCTTCTTGCCCTGAATATAGAAGCCTAGGGAGACAAGCAGAGATGACAAAGATTGAGAGAAAGCAAATGGGAGGGAGAAGACAAAACAGTGCAATAATGACAGAGGAAGACGGAGAGAGACAGGCAGCCTCCTGACTGTGCTGAGACTCGCCAAGGCTCTTTCTGGCCAGGAGCCCACATCCTGCAGTTCTTCTGATTCAGAAAGTAACACCAATTGCCCTTCTTTCCAAACCCCCTTCCTCCTCACTGTCAGCTGATAGGAGTCGGGTTTATGTCACTTGCATCCAAGAGTCTTCATTAAAATACCATATTAGGCTGGAATTCCTGGTGGTGTCTATTGGGCCCTTTCCAACTTGAGGACAGTTTCCTGTGGTGGAGACAAGGTGTTCAGAGAGAGATGTTGCTGAGTTTTGCTTTCTCTTTGTCAGTCCTCAACATTGGAGCCTTCTTTTTGGGCCATGGGCCTTCCCCTTCCTTGATTTTCTGCTCTGTCTGAGCATAACTTGACTGGCCTCTCCGGGGTCTTTAGCAGTTTTCATAAGTCCTGTTCACTCTGGACTTTGGATATGTCTACACTATTCTTAGAATTTCTATCTAAACTTTCCAGGCTCTTCCTTCTATTTTGTGGATTTGTTCATGTATTATTAATTTTGAAACATACCTATATATGTAATCATAAAAGCAATCTCTGTTTAGTATTAAAAAAAAAAACCCATGAAAATCCAGAAATGACCAAAAGATGGCTGGTCCTGGCAGTGCGTGCTTGTAGTCCTAGCTACTTGGGAGGCCAAGGCAGGAGGATTGCTTGAGCCCAGGAATTTGAGGCTGCAGTGAGCTATGATCATGTCACTGCACTGTAGCGTGGTGACAGAGCCAGATTCTGTCTCTAAATAAAGATAAAAATAAATGACCGAAAGAGAAAAAAAGACCAAAAAAAGACCAAGAGAAAACATAAATGACCAAAAGAGAAAAAGAAATGTAAAATAAGGTAATCTCTGCACTCAAAGGAAAATATTGTTAATATTTTTATATGTAGTTTTCTCTTTTTTTCTATACATATCTGGTCTATGGTATTTTAAAATCCACTTCTTGCTGGACATAGTGGCTCATGCCTGTAATCCTAGCATTTTGGGAGGCTGACTCACTTGAGGTCAGGAGTTCGAGACCAGCCTGGCCAACATGGTAAAACCCAGTCTCTACTAAAAATACAGAAATTAGCCCGGTGTGGTGGTGTATGCCTGTAATCCCACCTACTTGGAAGGCTGAGGCAAGAGAATTGCTTGAACCCGGGAGGTGGAGGTTGCAATGAGCCGAAGATCGCGCCACTGTACTCCAGCTGGGGTGACAGAGTGGGACTCCATCTCAAAAATAAATAAATAAATAAAATCCACTTTCAACAGTAGGGGAGAAATCACTGCCTCTCAAGGATGTCACTTTCATGACTCTGGTTGGTTCTTTCTTTTTACTCAGATATAAACACTGAGAAACCATATAACTTCCTCTTGTTATTGCCTCCCTTTTCTAACTTAAATGATCAGAGAGGCAAGATAATACCTTATTAGGCACTGCAGCTTTAGCAGAACTTCTTGGGGAGGCCCCTTTCCCATCTCCATCTGCCATCCTGATGCATCTAAATTTATTTTAGGAGGTCTATTAAGGGAGGAATCCCATGCTTTTGATCTGGCTGTGGATGTGTTTGTGTGTGCATTTCTAGCATGAGTGCATTTCCATTTTTACTCATACCCTCACTGAAATAACAGCCTCTTCAGGTTAATAGATTTTCATACATGTGCACATTTTTGTGTCCTTTGGTGCTACTTCCCATTTCTCTAGTTTAGGAGTGTATTACAGTCTCTGTCTCTGGGGTGGAGCAGGTCTGGATTGAACTACTGTTTTGGGCACTTAGTTCCCTGGCCCAGAACAAATTATTTAGCCTCTCGGATCTGATACTGCTTGGATGTGAGGAATAGGGATAAGTCCATCTGAAAGAGTCAGGGTTGGGCTTCCATGAAGAAGGCAGTAATACTCAGGAATCTCAGGAATCCAGGGAAGAATTCCCTCGAGTAAGCACTGTCACAAGCACTATACAAAGTCTAACCCTCTCCTGTGCCTCAGAGCCTAAAACTCATTTTAGGAAGGATAAACTTTTTCTCTAGAACCAGAGATAGGAGAATCTAGTCCCTTGGAGCTATACTAGACTGAGGGGTCAGTGACTGATAGGAAATCTTATGGAAGTGTTTGGATAAGAGGTAAAGGAACAGGGCTGAGTGGGGAGTAGGAGTGGGGATCATAAGGAATCGGAGTACAGCAGACCACAGACAAAGAGTCCTGGCTATGGATGCCCTGATGGTTGTTTAATCCTTTGCTGTTTCCTGAACACGCTGTTTACTAAGCCAGATGCCTTGAGGTATGGGCTTGCCCATGTTCACATTTGCTGTCCTGAGCATTCTTTGTACACAATAAAATGGATGGTATTAAGATCTTGGAAGCAATTAGATTTCAAGAAACCATCTCCTACCAGGATATGCGTTAAAAATCCACAGTGGATCTGGGCCCACAGGGCACCTATTATTTACCTGAAAGAGCCCTCCAGAAGAGGGTGGGGCTCTCTGGGGCCTTAAGTTTCATCTTGGAAACATACTGGCACCAGGAGGACCAGAAACCCCACTCTCCCTCCCCTCCTCCATTTATAAGTGTGTAAATGGGAGGTTGGGCTATGAGGCTGGGAGTCCCCTAGAGCTGTTATGAGTACAAATGGACACACACTTCCCTGGCACCAGTCATCTGTCTGCTCAGTGAGGGGGAGGGCTGGTACCTTCTCTTGTTTCTGAGACCCAGGTAGCAAAGGAGTTTGGTGAGTACTGAGAGAAGCCTGGGTGTAAGAATGTAAATGAGTTTAGAAGGATGAATAAGATGTACTCCCTTCCTTTCTTAACTTGGGATGAGGAACAGGTGAGGCAGGGGAAATCAGGAAAAGAAGTATTGATGAGGCTGACTGCTTTTCTTATTCTGAGCAAAGTTCTTTGCTGCCAAAGTGCTAGGGTAGAATTCAAAGATGAGCAGTGTTTATTCATTCATCCAGCAAATAACTACCCATTAGGCAGCCACTGATGTGTGTTGGTATACACAGAATAAGACAGACACAGTCTCTGTTCTCAAGGAACTCATTGCTCATGTATACCTCTGCATTTGTTCACACCATTCCCTTTGCCTGGCCTTCTCTCCATGTATTCCAGGGTTTCTCAACTTGGGCACTATTGGGACATTTTGGGCTGGATAATGCTTTGTTGTGGGGAACTTTCCTGCACATTGTAGGACTTTAAGCAGCATCATTGGCTTCTGTCCACTAAATGCTACCCCCATCCCAGGTTGTGACATCCAAAAATGCTTCTAGACATTGCAAATGTCTCCTGGGGGCCAAAGGAACCACTGATCCATTTTGAGTTTATTCAACTTTCATGACCTCATTCAAGTCCCACCTCTTCCATGAAGCTTGCTTTGGTTAATTCTGGTCATGCTAATTTCTTCTTTCTTTGGTCTCCTGTACCAATTATTGCTGCTGCTTTCCAATTTACCATGTAATAATCCACTCCCTTCTTTTGGTCACTGTTTGGAAGGAAATAGCCTTGAAAATGGTCCTGGAGATGTAGATTTCATTCAGGCACCATGGCAAACCTGTTACATCTCCTAGAATAAGTTGCTTCCATTCTGCCATGGAGACCCCAGTTTTCTCAGCTGTCAAATCAATTGCAGTGCTACTCAGAAATTTTCAGCCACAAATCATCAAAGATATGGAGGAGCCAATTGCACAGGTTTCTTAAAATGAAGCAGATTTTATGTTTTACACATTGAGTCTCTGTATGGTGTTGGGATGGTATCATGGCTGACACATGTCCAAAACCACTAGATCATCTTAAAGGCTTTTCTAACATTTGATCATGATCATGAGATTTCATTTGTATTAAATTCTGTCTCTTAATTAGGCTGTGAATGCCTTCAGTGCCTGCTACCTTGGTGATTTCCATAGTGCCACCTAGCTCAGTGCTGGCTTCACAAGAAGTTTGGTCAATATTTGCTGTTTGATCATGTTTTTAATCCTACAGCCAAAGATGATTTTGCTCAGATGCTGGGTCCTGGCATTAGGAATCTCCCTGCATCAATTAGGAATGTTTTTGTTTGCAAATTATAGAAAGCCTACCCACAGTAGCTTGAAACAAGAGTGGTTTCTTTTTCTCACATAAGAGAAAAGCAATGTTAGGGCTGGTGCCTTGGAGATTTTTCTGGGCCTTTCCTTCATGCATGTCTCCTCATGGTCATGAAAAGGCTGCTTCAACTCTGTGTGTCACATCTGCATTCAAGTCTAGGATCAATACCAAGATCAGTGCCAGCCCCATCTGTCTCTTATTAGCAAAGCTGAAGCTTTCCCAGAACTCTCCTACCAAACTTTTGATTACATCTCATTGGCCAGAACTGTATCACATGACCACTCTATGATACAGGTATATTGGGAGAGTGAATATTTAGCTACTGCAGCCTCTCTAATGGAAAGAAGTAAAGCGAAAGGAGGTAGAGGATGGGTGCTATGCTGCCCAAGCAGCAGGGTCTGCCATCATCCGTATTCAAAAGCTCCAGCACCTATAGCCCTGAAAGGCAGGCAGCCAGAGGACCACAGCATAGGGCACTGCACCTTGACTGGTGTTTCTGTCTCAGCAGTGCAGCCTCAATCCCCTGAACTCACCCACTGCCCTGGCATGGCTCCAGGTGGTTCTCTGAGAGCAGGGGCAATGGTTCAGTGCTCCCAGAGTAGGGATTAATCCATCTGTGGTTTAGGTTTCTCTTTTCTCTTGGCAGAGTTTGCAGCTGGAATCAAAGGCTCTCCAACAAGGAAATAACTAAGTAAGTTAAACAATACTGCCTGTTTTTGAAATCCCATGGGTTTAACTGGGATTAGAAGTACCAATCTGAGCATTAGCCCAATAAATTCTTTGATCCTTTATGCTGGCTGACGCAAGGGAACCAATAAAAAGAATCATCTTCTTCCATTCTTATCTCTCTACTGACCCCTGCAACAGCCCCCTCATACACACTGCTTTCTGATTCATTTATCTGCTTACGTCCCTCTTTTTTTTTTTTTTTTGAGACAGTCTCGCTCTGTCGCCCAGGCTGGAGTGCAGTGGCATGATCTCAGCTCACTGCAAGCTCCGCCTCCTGGGTTCACGCCATTCTCCTGCCTCAGCCTCCCGAGTAGCTGGGACTACAGATGCCCACCACCATGCCCGACTAATTTTTTTTTTTGTATTTTTAGTAGAGACAGGGTTTCACCATGTTAGTGAGAATGGTCTCAATCTCCTGACCTCGTGATCCACCCGCCTCGGCCTCCCAAAGTGTTGGGATTACAGGCATGAGCCACCGTGCCTGGTCATGTCTCTCTATTCTTAAAAATTTCTGATCCTCATTTCTATCCAAAGTCCATATCAGACTTCTGCTTCTAATACAGGCAGACTAGCTAATGTGGGCCAACCTTCCCTCTGAAAACAACTAACAAATTCGGAGAAAACATTTAAAAAAATTTCCCTAAAATATCAAAAACTAATAAGATAGTGAGGAAGTAAGCCAAGTTCTAGGAGACAATGGGGCTCTAGAGGGGCAAGCTTGGCATTGAGGGCTACTTTTGCCCAGGGGGCACTGGCTCATCCAAAGAGAAGACAGAGAGATGAGCCATGTTTTTGAAAACTGTGGGTGGCTAGGTGCCCATAAGTTCGAATCTACTGCTTCCTTTCTTTTCCATGGTGGAGACGCTGGTAAACTACTCGGCACTCAGAGTTGGGGCCCCGAAGGGCTGCACTGTCAGACTAAGCTGTAATTAAACTTCACATGGATTCTAGCCTTAGTCATCTGGGTGGCTCAAAAAATATGAAGCTTTGACTTTGAATTGAAGCAATCCTGGTTGGATTACTAGTGTCCCTAGATGCCCGACACAGAAACTGAAAATCATGTCCAGAAGAAGATATCATCCTAAGTCTCACATTATTTCTACAGATACTTTTTCAAATGTAATGTTCAACACACAGTAATAAATAACCAAGCAAATGAGGAATGAAGACAACATTCAAAGACCAGCACAAACAAGAAGTAACAGAAAGATATTCATGGTCATTCTTGACAGTGGGATTACCATGCACTCTAAAGCAACATTATAATATACTCAAGAAAACAAAGACCTGGCCGGGTGTGGTGGCTCACGCCTGTAATCCCAGCACTTTGGGAGGCTGAGGTGGGCAGATCACCTGAGGTCAGGAGTTCGAGACCAACCTGGTCAGTATGGTGAAACCCCATCTCTACTAAAAATACAAAAATTAGCCAGGTGTGGTGGCAGGCACCTGTAATCCCAATTACTCAGGAAGCTGAGGCAGGGGAATGGAATCACTTGAACCCGGGAGGTGAAGGCTGTGGTGAGGAGAGATTGTGCCATTGCACTCCAGCCTGGGCAACAGAGCGAGACTCTGTTTCAAAGACAAAAACAAACAAAAAAAGTAGTAAAGGCCAAACTTGAAATTTGTTGGCAAGGATTGGAAATTGGAAGTTATAAAAAGTAATTGTCCACATTTGATAGAGAACCTCTAGAAACACTCTAATTAAAAATATAATAACCAAAATCAAGATCTCAATGATATATTTAGCAGCAAATAAATACAGTTAATGAAAGAACTAGGAGAAAAGTCAAAAGCAACTATCCAGACTTAACTCAGGAAAAAGCATGAAAATTCAGAAGAGTCAGAGACATATGCAGTTTGATCAGCATGTATACTAAATGTGTACCTATTCAAATGGGATCCCCAATGGAGAGAAGAGAGTGAGCATTTGAAAAGATAATGGTTGAGAATTCCCCCAAACAGATAAAAATCCTATGAATCTCAAGCAGCATAAATAAAATGTACTCATACCTAGACATATCATAGTCCAATTTCAGAAGACCAAAATCAAAGAGAAAAATTTTAAAAGCAGACAAGTGACAATAGACAGAAGCAACAATTAGAATGGTGGTAAACCAGGTACAGTGGTGCCTGCCTGTAGTCCAAGCTACTCAAGAGGCTGAGGCGGGTGGAAGGATTGCTTGAGGCCAGGAGTTCGAGGCTGCAGTGAGCTATGATTGCACCTGTGACTAGCCATGGCACTCCAACCTGGGCAACACAGTGAGACCGTCATCTCCAAGAACGAAAAGAATGACAGCAGACTTCTCAAAAATGATAACAGAAATAAGAACATAGTAGAATGATATTTTCAATTTGGCCAATCTAGAATTCTACACCTAGTAAAAATATTCTTCAGTAATGATGGTAAAATAAAGTCAGTGAAATAAAAACTGAAAGAAGCTGCCACCAAGAGACCTGCACTAAAGGAAATTCTGACAGATATTCTTTGGGTAAAGAGAAGATCCCAGATGAAAGCTTGGAGATGAAGGAAAAATTGAAGAGGAATGAAAATGGAAACAACACAGGTAAATATAAATGAATACTGACTATGCAAAATGAAAATAATAATGACTAGTGGGGTTTAAAATACATACTCAAGATCCATGATAACAATAGCAAGTCAGGAGGGAGGTAATAGAGTTAAAGTGTTCTAAGGTCCTTGCATTGTCTGGGAGGAGGGAAAAGTAAGAGTTAACATTAATGTTTAATAAATCAATGATATATGTTGTAATTTCAAGAGTGGCCACTAATAGCCTAATAAAAGTGTGAAAAATCCTCCCATCAAGCCCACTTTCAGTGGCATATGTAGTGCCACCACCAGTTCTATCTTTGACTTTCACAGCTCCCCTTCATAGCATCTCTGCTATTTGCTACAGCTATTAGATATATTCACTGCCCTAGACAATGTTGATTGTTCCAGTCTCTGTTCATTTATTAGTCTATTCTCTGCTACTGGGAGGCTTTCTTCTCATATCTATTGACATCCTTTTCTGTCCAGTCATCATGCAATTTCTGCCTCTGCCCCAATCATGTTTCCCCTAGCTACTCTGCCACCCACAGTTCCTCTGTCCACCAAACTCCTAGATCCTTAATGGAATGACTCACTTAAGATTGGATTTATTATACACTTATTACGTTGTGGCTATTTGGAGAATATGTTTTATTTTTCCTAAAATAGAGGTTCTTTGAGGATAAGGATCATGTCTTTAATAACTTTTTTATCTCCTATGTGTCTATCACTATGCCTTGCCAAGGAGACACTTTGTGTTTTATTTGCACTCTGTGTAAATAATTTTTACAGAAATAGGTAACCATGGAAAGCCATTTAATATCTGTGAGTTGTTTTACAGCTGTTCAAATGATTAAAACAATACCTACTCTACTCTAATTCTCAAGGTTGATGAGAGGTTGAAATGGGCTAATAGATATGAAATAATTTGTATTATGTAATGTACTATAAAGAATTACTAAGAGCTGCCGGGCGTGGTGGCTAATCCCAGCACTTTGGGAGGTTGAGGGGGGGTGGATCACCTGAGGTCAGGAGTTCAAGACCAGCCTGGCCAACATGGTGAAACCCCATCTCTACTAAAAATATAAAAATTTAGCTGAGCATGGTGGTGGGTGCCTGTAATCCCAGCTACTCGGGAGGCTGAGGCAGGAGAATCACTTGAACCCGGGAGGTGGAGGTTGCAGTGAGCTGAGATCGGGCCATTGCACTCCAGCCTGGGTGGCAAGAGTGAAACTCCGTCTCAAAAAAAAAAAAAAAAATTACAGTAATAAGCATTGATCAAATCATTGGGGTAACACGAAGAGCTTTAAATTATCAAAGATTAGAGATCAAAAAGAACCAGAAAGCCATTATCTGAGCCCTCAGTTGACAAAAGGATTCAATTCATCCATTCATTCACTCATGCACTGATGATTACTGTAGTGGCTAAAATTGTGTCAGACACTGAACGTGCAGAAGTACAAGTTTCTGCTCACACCTCGCTCAGTCTGGTGGGTGACCTGATAAAGGTGGTAAATGGATATAACATTTACAAGGTGCTACAACAACACAGAAGGGAGACACCTGACCTTGGGAGGTGTGAGGTGGCCTTCCTGGAAGAGATAATCACAAAACAAGTCTTACAGGACAAATAGGAGATAGTAATGGAAGAAAAAGGCTATGTCAGGAAGAGCAGCATATGTAAGGCTGGGTTTCAAAGAGGAAATCTCTTTAGAGAAAGTTTTATTAGTTTTATGTAGATGAGAAAGACTGTTGCCTTAAGAGACTGTACAGTTACATGAGGACCAGATCAGTGAGGGCCTTGTATGGCCTCATGAACCACATTAAAAAGTATCAGCTCTCTTCTCTGCAAGGGACTCGCCAGATCATTTAGTCCAGTTTGTCACCAAATGACAGCATGAATCAGAAACACTTGGAGGGCTGTTGAAAGACATTCCTGGGCTCTCCGCTGAGTTTCTGATTCAGTAGATCTAGGACTGGCCTATAGTTTTCATTTCTAACGAGGTCCCAGGTGATGCTGATGTTGCTGGTCTGGGGACCACTTTGAGAACCACTTCTCTAGTCCAGCCTTTTCTTTCAGATAAACCACTGTGCACTAGAGGTGAAATTCATTAACGAAAGTCGTCAGCTGAAATACGGCAAGCTCGCCGAGCAACCAGAGCTGATACCCGCCTTCCCCTAAACCCTTCACAGTGGAGCTGTCCCTTCCAGGATCATCAGTAGCCTTACCTCCCTCCCTCCCCTTCAAGAATCCCATCCCTTCAGTGCTCTGCTTTCAGCGTCTGTAAGGGAAGGAAACTGGCTGCACCAACTTATGTTAGGATTTACTTTTAAAGAAGGTCCTTAGGAAAGGCAGCGTTTTAACCTAAGGGAGTGCATTTTCAAGAGTGGATTTTCAGGCAGGGAGCGCAGCAGGCGTTTCCCGATATGCCCGTGGGCAAGACTCGATCACGGCCCAGAAACCCTGCTTTGCAGAGGTGACCGCCCCGGCCCGCCAGGGAGAACCGGGCCCGAGCTGCCGCGCTGCCGCGCTGCCACGGTGACTCGGCCATAAGACCCGCCGGACGGGTAAGGTTCCTGGTCCGAGGCTGCCCCTTCGGCTTTGCACAGCTTCCTCGTGCCACCGCGCCCCGCCGCTGATTCCACGCTGCGAAGCGTGGGCCCAAGCACTGCGGCACTTGAGTCATGGGTTCATAAGCGACTTTCCTGAGAATGCTAGGGCTTGGGGTGATATTACGGACGGTAGCGTAACGTCCCTTCGGAAGGAACCCAGCTTCCGGCAGCCCAGTGCCCCGCCCTTCTTCCCCCCATTTCTTCCAGCCCAGCCAAGAGTGTCAGGCAAACCGTTCCCGGCTGCCGGCAACCCAACAGTTCCGCCTTCTTCAGGGTTCTCAAGCTCAGAGTCTTCCAACCTTCCAAATACAGCATTCTGCCCAGGAGGTATTTCTTAAGGTTGTTGAATTCTCTGAGTCTTGAAGCTTGTAGGTCATTCCCTGTGTCTGTCTTGTTCTCTGCAGTTTAAAACAGGCTTAATAATAGCAACTAATTTTATTATTATTATTAACAGCTGCCTGAACAATGTCATGCCCTGTCTCTTTAATTGATTCAGTATATTGCTCATGGGTCTTCCATCTACATTGTTCTTCATTAGGCATGTGGGGCATTCAAACATGGACAGCACACACTTTCTGCACTCCAGGAACTTAAATATAATGTTGAGAAAACAAATACCACAGGAAGAGTTAACACACCATTCTCCAGCATTTTAGGTAGGAATGATACACACATGTTACCATCTGTGAATGGTAGAAGAAAGTCACCTGAGTGGCCAGTGGAGGCTTCAGAGAGGAGGTGGGGCTTGAAGTGTACTTTGGTGGGCTAGGTAGCCATTAGTTGGGTGGACAGGAGAAGAGGGGCCCTTCTAGATTGGAAGTGGAGTAGGAGGGAAGTGAGGTGAGGAATGACGTGACCAAGGTTGGGGGTGGGAAGACTGACTTAGGTGGGAAGTGTATGTTGACATGTGAACCTTCATCTCCAAGAGATACAGTCCTATCTTTGTATTTTGGGTGACTATCAGCCTTAGTAATGCAACAAGATGTGACACTCCCCTCCCTATCTGGCCCCACCTGAGACCTAAGACAAAGACTGAGTAACACAATCCTGTGGGCTCTGGCTTTTATGCCTCCCTCAAAGCCACTGGGAAATGGCACATACCTTTGGCAGGCATATGAGGTCCAAACAGAAACAGGAAGCTGTCTAGGTTTTATGGGCAGCCACATAATAGAAGAGTGATGTTTGTCTTCTAGGGTGATGTTTATGATTAAGAAGACCTGTTTAAACATGGTTAGTGGGTTATTCAAACCCCATTTAGGGAGAGCTAAAGGAAACCTTAGTTTCTATGGGTTCTTAGTTAATAATCAGAGCAGGGCTGGAAGAGAAGGACAGGATGTGGTGAGCATAGGGGAAGAGAGAGGATTCCCAGGGGAAGACTAAAGTTGATAAGACACTCTGAACATTACTTCATATACTAAGGCTTTATTTATTCTAACAGACCTTTTCTCCTTGAAAAGATAATAAAATCTGTAATATCATCACTTCAAAGGAAAGGAAGCATTAAATCATTTTAGATACAGAGGGTAGCAAGTTTTAATGAGGACTTACTACTGGGGGAGGCGATGGGAGTGGGCATCTTCTCACATCTGGCATAAAATTGATGATCTTTTTCTGGTTTGTGTAGAAGGCTATGAATAGAAGATGGAAAAGAAACACCAGGGAGACTGCTTGGTGTTCAGGCCCTCTCCTCCTAGGTCTCTACACAAATGCTGCATTGATTTCTCTCCTTCTAATCTTCACCTTGGAGATTCTTTAGGGCTACTAAATCCTTCCTTTAAGGTGGGGCACGGTGGCTCACACCTGTAATCCCAGCACTTTGGAAGGCTGAGGCAGGTGAATCATTTCAGGTCAGGAGTTCGAGACCAGCCTGGCCAACTTGGTGAAACCCCGTCTCTACTAAAAATACAAAAAAATTAGCAGGGCTTAGTGGTGCATGCCTGTAATTTCAGCTACTCAGGAGGCTGAGGCAGGAGAATTAATTGAACCCAGGAGGTGGAGGTTGCAGTGAGCTGAAATCACGCCACTGCACTCCAGTCTGGGTAACAGAGTGAGACTGTATTAAAAAAGAATTCTTCCTTTAAAATGAAACACACTTTAATGGGAGGAGAGGAAGGATAATAGAAGGGTAAAGGAGGAAGAAGGCCAACCTGGCAAACATGACAAAACCCTGTCTCTACTAAAAATACAAACATTAACCTGGCGTGGTGGCACACACCTGTAATCCCAGCTACTCAGGAGGTGAGATGGGAGGACTGCTTGAACCCAGGAGGTGGAGGTTGCAGTGAGCTGAGATCATGGCATTGCACTGCAGCCTGGGTAAAAAGAAAGAAGGAGAAGGAGAGGGAGAGGGAGGGGGAGAGGGAAGGGGAGGGAAGAAGAAGAAAGAAGAAAGAAGAAGAGGAAGAAGAAGGAAGAAGAAAGAAGGAGAAGGAGGAGAGGAGGAGGAGGAGAAGGAGGAGAAGAAAGAAGAAAAAAGAAGGAAGAAGGAAGAAGAGAGGCATAAGACCAGAAGGATTCTAAGGTTTAGGGCATCTTGAGGGAAGAAGATCTGAGAGGGGATCTTCAGAGGACCTTGGAGAGAACTGGATTGTTGGGAAAGGGCATCAACAATGAACTGGGAATGCACTAGGACAGACTTTGCCTAATGTGTGCTCAGTGATAATACAAAAATTGTGTTAAATGCCAACTATGAGAAATTTGCTTCAGAACTCATGAGGGTTTTTTAGATTTCTCTTGCCACTTGAAAAACTAATAAAAAACTTAATGACCTAAATCAATAAGCCCATTGTATTATGTCTAGCGATTTTGTGGGTCAGAAATGAGCGGGGGGGGCTCTGCTAGATGATTCTGCTGTTCTCTATGGAGTCTATGAAGATCACTTAATGGTACTCTGCTACCATTTAAGAGGAAGAAGTGGAAAAAGTCAACTAATAAACATTCTTTGAGCACCTACTTAGTATGGCACAGGCTCTGCTGTCAGAATGTAGCAGTCTCTTCCAACCTGTATGGCCTTGCAAGAGTCACTTAGCTTCTCTAAGTGTCAGTTTTGTAGGGAAACTTCCTCGTGGTATTATTATGAAGTTCCAATGAGATCATATATATGAGTACCTATTAAATATAAGTTGGTGCTGCTGCTGTTTTTGTTTCTCTGGGAAAGCTATCTTGCTTATGTGTGGAAGCACAAGGATATGGCAGACACGATCCCTATTATTAAGCAGTTTAGAGAGACAAGCCCTACATCACAGATGGATAATATAACAATGCACGATAGCTGTGACAAGTGCTGGCTTAACATGGGAGATTAGTGGAAGGGAGATGACTCTGATCCTACAGGACTTCATGGAAGGTGAACAGATTTCAGATGAGTGAGTAGAAGAAGGGCATTCCAGGCTGCAGGGGAAGCAGAGATAAAGGGGAAAGCTGAAGGGATGCAGTAGGAGTATCAAGTAAGGTTCTTGTGGGGAAGTGGGGTTAGTTAAGCCTGGAAAGCAAGTGGGATGGACTGGAAGGTCTGAAATTCCACCATAAGCCCTTTGTCCTATTTTAAGTTGTTTTTCATGAATTTCCATTGAAATATTCTAAACAGGAACTTGCTGGAGTCCAAAGCAGCACCACAAGCAGGACATCCCATGGAAGTCTCATATTTCATCTCAGAAATTCATGTAATTTTTGTGTTTGGCTTAGCAATGTCTTCAGATTTATTTTTCATATAAAAATAATCTTTTAAATTACTTACTGTTGAGTAAAAGGGAAGGACCCAGTGAAGTATTCTTCAGCTTCCCTTCCTCCAGGCACATGGTCTCATGCCACTGTGGAGCTGACCTTGGTGTGAGACATGAGGCCATGTAGGGTTTGGGTGAGCACAGACTGGAATGAAAGCAGTGTTCATAAATAGTCTACTGTGGGGGTGGGGGTAGGGGTGATGTGAAGACTAGTGGAGTTGCTGGAGGAGAGTGCCTGAGACTCTGAAATGAAGGGCTTACTAGAAGTGGTGAGAGGACACCTTAATTTCTGCAGATCCAAGTTGACATCAGATGCAGTCACTTACTGGCCGCATGACCTGGTGAAGGTGTAACCTTTCTCAACCTCAGAGCCCTTACTCACTGTAAGCCAAACTTTATAATAGTGTCTTTCTTGAGGGGTTAGTGGGATTTGATTAAAGGTGATTTGTATGGTTTGGCCATGTCCCCACCCAAATCTCATCTTGAATTGTAGCTCTCATAATTCCCACATGCTGTGGGAGGGACCAGGAGGGAGATAATTGAATCATGGGAGCAGTTCCCCCATACTGTTCTTGAGGTAATGAATAAGTCTCACGAGGTCTGATGGTTTGATATGGGGTTTCCTCTTTTACTTTGCTCTCATTCTCTCTTGCCTGCTTCTATGTAAGACATGCCTTTCAGGCCAGGTGAAGTGGCTCACGCCTGTAATCCCAGCACTTCGGGAGGCTAAGGTGGATGGATCACTGGAGGTCAGGAGTTCGAGACCAGCCTGGCCAACATGGTGAAACCCTGTCTCTACTAAAAATACAAAAATTAGCTGGGCGTGGTGGTGGGCACCTGTAATCCCAGCTACTCAGAAGGCTGAGGCAGGAGAATCACTTGAGCCCAGGAGGCGGAGGTTGCAGTGAGGTGAGATCACGCCATTGTACTCCAGCCTGAGCAACAAGAGTGAAACTCCACCTCAAAAAACAAACAAAACAAAACAAAACAAAAAACACGCCTTTCACCTTCCACCATGATTGTGAGTCCTCCCCAGCCACATGTAACTGTGAGTCCATTAAACCTCTTTCCCTTATAAACTACTCAGTCTTGGGTATGTCTTTAATAGCAGTGTGAGAACAGGCGAATACAGTGATAAGTAAGTTTCTAATAGTTCCTGCACCTAATGGGGACTTAGCACTGTGAGTCTTCCTTTCCAATTCTCTTTTCCTTCTTTCTCTCCATGCCTCCCTGCCTTCTGCCTCCAGCATGATGAAGTGGCAGTGGGAATTCAGGGAAGGAAGTAATGGCTGTATCTCTTCTTCCAAAGCCCACCATCAATTTCCCCTATGTTTCTGAGTCATTTAGCCTCCGTTCCAGTTTCCACATCTGTAGAATGGGAAAACTTCCTCTTGGATATTAGGAGGTTCAAATGAGGTCACATATGAATACTCAGTAAATTTAAGTCATGTAAATTGTCCCAAGTGTCTCCCATCTTTAAAAGAATCACCTTCCCGTCTCCCATCCAGCACTGGTTGCCTCCCTCTTTTAAACTCTTTACAGATTAGCTTCACCAAGGTTTTCCAACTCATTGTCCTCACTTCCTACCTCCCACCTCCCATTCTCTCTTAAATCTAAGGCTCTCTGGCTTTGCTCCCACCACTCCAAGCTGTGCCTCCCAAGGTCATCAGGGACCTCTTCATTGTGGAATCTCATGGACAACCTTTTGGAAACAGTAGCCATGATTAACACTCCTTTCTTAAAATCTGTTCTTCCTTTGAATTTTTAGTACCCACTCTCACAGTTTTCCTTCGGCCCCTCTGGTGACTCTTTCTTAGCTTTTCTTATGCCCATTTTCTTCTGTTGCAGCTTAAAGGCTGATTTTTTTCCCTGGGGTTCCATGTTCATCTTCTTCTCACTCTTAATTCTTTCCTGGGGTCATTTTATTGGCTTGTGGTTTGATTTATCATCTGCTGCCTAAATCACTCTCTTAAGTCTCAGGCCATTATGGTCAACTGCCTCCTGGGAGCCTTTACTTGGATTCTTCTGCCCCAACCTTTGCAACTTGCTTCCTTTCTGTGTTTGACTTTTCACTGACTGTCACCACCTCAGGTGCCCAAAGTAGTCATTGCTGACTATCCCCTTTGTCTTATTCTTCAAGTGAAATCAAACACTAAGTCTTAGTTCTACACCTCAAAGTGCTTTAGGAAATTTTCCTTTTATCCATCCCACTACCATTCTCTTGTGTCAGACTTTCATTGTTTCCTACCTGGAGTGTTGCACTAGCTTTCTTACTAGTCTCCCTAGTTGGAATACTCCTCTGCTACAGTCCATTCTCTGCATGCAGCTAGAGTTGCTCCCCAGCCTTGAACCTTCCAGTGCCTCTCTATTGCCTTCAGGACAAAGCCCACATTCCTGTACTTGTGTGCGATGAAGGCCACTCATGCTCTGGCCTTGCTTACCTTTCCAGCCTCACCATTCACCACTCTGGGATAGGTTTCAAATGAATGAACTACCTGTAGTTTGTATATTTCAATGGATGCTTTACTTCCAGATCTTGGTGTGTGTTAGTTCACCTGGCCAGCATCCTCCAATTTCTCCAACGCTTTTGTGACTAACACATATTAAGCCTTCAGAATTCAGCTTTGTGGATGTCTTCTTGGATAAGCCTTTGATAATCTTTATGTTCCAGGTCTGTTCTAGGTCTCATTTGAGACCTCATTGTACTTTGATTATTTTGATGGTAGTGAGATATGCAAATGTAGGACCTCAAGATTCAGAGACCTGTACAAGGCTTTTATTTTCTCTTTATTCTATGTCAATTTAAATTTGAATATCACTCAGAGTATTAGATGCACTGCTTCCAAACCTTTGTAGGCATGATTCTCTAAAGAACAAAGCTGTGTTGGGCCCAAGGGCTGGCATAGCTTTCTTGGTGCTGGGGGAAGATGTAAAGAGGGCTTCTCTGCATCCTTTAGCTAATCCCTATGCCTGATTATTCTAGCAAGTAGGTGTAGAGAGTCCTGATTCCTTTTATTCTCTTTCTGGCAAAAATTATGGGCTCATAGTGACATAGAATTATGACTTATTTTCCTTCAGTGTAGTCTCAGAGCTCAGAAAATCCATCTTTTTTTTAAGTACCTTTTATAATGTTGTTATTCCTCTTCTATGCCAGTAATAGAAAATGACTTCCCAGTCTTGAAGCAGTTGATTAGTAATGCTTTTGGTAGAAATGATGTCTTCTTATTTTCTATGACTTTGCAAGCTCTCATTTTACATCTGAGTGTGTAGCGTCTCCTGAAATGTTACAGGGACTTTCTCATGCTACATGAATGTTGATTTGTTTCTAATTTCCAAGATGTTGGACTGTTAGAGCTAAGAAGGATTTCTACTAGTCTAGTAATTTTTCACAGCTGTTGGGCATAAGAACATATGCACTTAAGAAAAAACTCATAAATTATCAGGCCCCACCATAGCGTTTCTTAATCAGAATTTGGGGTGGGCCCAGGAATCTGCATTTTAAGCACACTTCCAAGTTGATTTATGTAGGTTGCTCAGTGCTGGCCTGGGAAACCTCTGGATCCCAGCCTTAGACTTGCAAAGGAGAAAATAGAGGTGCAGGTAGGATATGGCTTGCTTGAGGTCACATGAACTGGTAGTAGGTTCAGAATTGGCCTCAGGGATTGCTGATTGCACTGCTCTTTCTTCCACAGGTGTGTTCCCGCAAGACCTCTCTTTCTCTAGGGGAAAATAGAGATATCTCATCACAGATATCTCTAGGTTTGCCTTGGCCATGATGTCCAAGTGGTATGCTTGGTTCCATGCCTGCGTGTGAGCTGGCTCTGTGGGAGGTTCTAAACTGCCTTCAACACTGTGCATGGCACTTTAAAGCTCTCAATAAATATTTGTCAAGCGAAGTCAATGAAGCAAGGAAGAATCTCAACTAGTTTTGAGGTAATGGTTCAAGATGACATTCTTTCTCCCTAAGGCAATAATTCTCAAAGCATCGGTGGGGAAAAGCAACCATTTCTTGGCAGGGAGGGGAATGATATTTTTGCTCAGGGTCAGTCATGGGAAAGGTGGCAAGGGGAGGAAGGTAAATTTAATTTGAAAAGTCATGTCCAATATAATTACTGCGTCAAAGACTGACAGTTTGGTCCTCAATATCTAACTAAGCACATTGCTGCTGAGAATAAGGACTACATTTTCCAACTATGTGTGGCCACGTGATTAAGTTTTGGTGAATGGAATATAAGTGGAATTGTGTGGCAGCTTCTAGAAACTTTTCTTAAGTCAGCTGGCATATGCCTTTTGCCCCTTTCTTCTGTATACTGACCTGCTTCTTGGATCACAGGTGTGATGGATGGAGTGAGAACTGGATTTCTCAACCTCCACACTGTTCGCATTTTGGGTTTAGATAATTCCTTGTTGCCGTGGGTTGTAGGACATTTAGCAGCACCCCTGGCCTCTACTTTTTTGATGCCAGTTGCACCTCGTTGCCAATATGACAATAAAAAATGTCTCCAGACATTGTCAACTGTCCTTTAGGGGGAAAATTATCCCTGATGAAGAGCCACTGATCCAGAACCATCTTAGACTGGGAGGTACTCTTGGGAAAGAGGGAAAAAGCCTGGGTCCTCAACTACTTGGTGGGGCACCAGCCACAGACAGCCTGCCTCCAGATTTTCCAAATAGGAGAAAGAAACTATCCACTATTACTTTGAGTCTATGCTAGTTGCAGTGGTACTTAATTCTAATTGATTAAATTGTCTGTATTTTGAAATACAAAATAAAGCTCAATAGAATTTATTTGGCAGCCATAAAAAATGAAATCATGTCCTTTGCAGCAATATGGATGGAATTGGAGGCCAGTATCCTTAGTGAACTAACTCGGGAAATCAAATACCACATGTTTTCACTCATAAGTGGGAGATAAAAAATGGGTAAACATGAACACAAAGATAGAAATAATAGACAATGGGGACTCCTGAAGAGGGGAGGTTGGGAGGAGGGCGAGGGTTGAAAAATTACCCATTGGGTACAATGTTCACTATTTGGGTAAAGGGTACAGTAGAAGCTCAATCCCACAAATACAAAATATACTCATGTAACAAACATGCACATGTACCCCCTGAGTCTAAAATATTATAAAATAAAATAAATGGATTGCATTACTATTAAAATAGTAAAGCATTGGAATTAACTTGAATCAGTAATAGAACACTTAAATGAACTACCATATATCCATAGGATGAAATTATATTTGCTGAAAAAGGATTGACAAATATCTCTATTTTCAAATAGTACATGTATGTATGTTTGTTTGTATATATATATTTAGGTATATAAGTATTGATTCATGGTTTTCTATATTATTTGAGAGGACATATTACTGTTATTATTTCATGCTCAAACTGTCCCAAATTTGGCCAGTGGAAGTTCTTTCAAACTGACTTCTGTGTCTTTTTCAGTTTTCCCCAATCATTCTTTGATCACTATTTGGTTCTTTTTTGTGGTTGTTGTTGTTACTTTAAGTTCTGGGATTCATGTGGAGAATGTGCAGATTTTAAGAATGGCATTTAGAAGCCAAGCTCTTAGTGGTAGGTATGTTCACTGCTTTTGGCATGTAAAACAACCAAGCCCTCTCAAGTGGGCAATGGTAGGACATATTATATATGTGTAATAGGTTGAATAGTGTGCCCCCTAAGGCTAATGTCTATCCAGAACCTCAGAATGTGGCTTTATTTGGAAACAGAGCCTTTGCAGATGTAACTAGTTAAGATGAGGTCATATTGGATTAGGGTGGGCTCTAAATCCAATGACTGGCATCTTTGTAAGGGAAAAAGGAAGATGTGGAGCCATAGAGCCACAGACATGCAAAGAGAAGAGAACCATCTGAAGGTAAAGACAAAGGTTGGAGTGATGCCACTAGAAGCCAAGGAATGCCAGAGAACATCAAGGATTGCTGACCACCACCAGGAGCCAGTTGGCAGGCATGGAATCTTCTCTCTCAGGGAAAAACACAACTCTGCCAATACCTTAGTTTTGGATTTCTGGCCTCCAGAACTGTGAGAGAATAAATTTCTATTGTTTTAAACCACACACACACACACACACCACACACACACACACACACACACACACACACTTTTATTCTGTTGGGAGGATATATAAACAGAATGAGAAAGTATTGTAAAGAACCATGGGTTTAAGAAAGTTTAACTCAAATGTTAAGGATTGGTTAATTAGTTGAGACTCTTCTAAGTGTCAGTTATACTTTCTATACTAGCTTAAGTAGAAAAGGTAAGGAAGCTCATAGAATCTAAAGCAGACTTGCAGGAATCTCTGGTGACCTCTGGGACTGGAAAGAGAGAATTGAGGCTTCTAGAACACACACACACACACTCTCTATCCCTACCTCACCTAACCCATTGTCTAATTCTCTCCTATGCCACATGGCCTTTCTCCACATAGTGGGGAACACAGCCTCTGACACAGCCTTGGACTCGCATGGCAACAGCTGGGTCAAGAAGGAAAGGCATGAGGTAGGCAGGTCACCCGAGGTCAGGAGTTTGAGGCCAGCCTGGCTAACATGGTGAAACCCCATCTCTACTGAAAATATAAAAATTAGGCAGGTGTGGTGGCGCACACCTGTAATCCCAGCTACTCAGGAAGCTGAGGCAAGAGAATTGCTTGAACCTGGGAGGCGGAGGTTGCAGTTGAGCTGAGATCACCCCACTGCACTACAGTCTGGGTGACAGAGTGAGTGAGACTCCATCTCAAAACAAACAAACAAAAAACAGAAAGGCATTCGTTGCCACCAGCTCCACCCAGAAGCACTGAGATTGGCAGCTACTGTGATAAGACCACCCTGAGTCAGTCACTGTGGTCGAGGTAAAGTGCAGTGATTGTTCCAGCCTGGCTCATGCCCTTCCTCTGCAGTTAAGAGTTCAAGGCCTGAGACTAGAAGGGCCAGGGGTGGGAGATGGGCACAGGGAACACTACTTTGCTGCCTAACTCACACGCAACCTTCTTTACACACACACGATCTCAAAGATATCTCTGCTTAAAATAGCTCCGCATTGTTCATACCTCCTTCCCCCAGGAGACAACCATGGCTACTGATACCTCTTCTCCCCTCCATTGGATCTGGCAAAGAGATAAGCATGTCACCCCAATGCACCCAATATAGAAGCCATGATGGGGGAAAGGCAAGATAATAAAAACTTCCATTTTTAAAAAGGGGAAAGGGAACAGGAGGTGACAGCCCCTGGCACAGAGCACAGCATGCCGGCTTGTCAGGAAGAGTGAGTAAGCAGGCAGACATGTTTCTTGACTCACGGCCTGATTGTGGGTGAGTCTGTGGTCAGCGAGTATGGCTTCCCTGTTGCTGGGGTCTCCCATCCAGGGCTCACCTTGGACACTCCTGAGGAGCACCTGGAAAGATTTTGCTGCTGGGGTGGCCCTGTCTTGAGGCCCGCTCCCTTCTGGCATGGGCTCTGGTGCTTGGGGTTGACAATCATAAGCGCTTATATGTTCAGTTTAAGGTTTCTCTGGCAATACAGCCTCATAAAACTCTCACTCATTTCATTGGTTGAATCCGTGCCCAGCCTTGCAGTTTGTCTCTTAGCTCATTTCCTTAGATCTCAGCTTAATGGCCTTGTTGGCCTTTGTTTTAGATCCAGGGCCTAGAAATTACTCACTTCCTGTGAGGCCCTCTCTGAGCCTCTTTGTGAGGCTGGGGCAAGAACACAAAAAGAAGTCCCTTGCCCACCCCATCTTCTCTTTCCACTGGACTCTGTTCTGCTTAGTGGGGACCCATGCAGGCATATGGACAACTCAGTGGGCACGTCCAAGCTCTGTTGACCCCCCAGCCTCCATCAGCATCTCTTAGTAGCACTTCAGGCTAAGGGGTGTGCAACCTGGAAACCCAATCCCCTTTTAGAAGGAGAACTCAGGGAAGGGGGCCTCATGTGCCCAGAAAGCAAGCTCTAGGCCATTTGGGGAGGGCACTCTGTGGTCCTAGGTGCTTGGAGCATGGTCCAGAAGAGAGTCCCAGGCTCCAGGTGGACATATCCTCTTGGGCCCATGAGCTTCTTGTCCATAGGGAAGGGGCAGAGGAATGGCTAGAGGGAGGTCAGTTTGGGACATTTTAAAGCATTGAGGGGTCAGTATAGGGCCCTTCTTGCATAGGTATAAGGTCAGTACGGCCTCTGTCCCCAGGCTGTTCCCAAGTGAGTGACAATCATGGCCAGGAATTGCTAGCATTTTTTTCTTTTTTGGCAAAGAAAACATTGATAATAGAAGGTGCTTGGGATCAGACTTCCCCATTTGTTTTAATCCTCCCAGGTAGCCACTTCCTAGTCAGGACATTAATTTTAATTAGGGCCAGGGACAGAACTCATTGAGGAAGGAATGAATGACTCAGCGGTGCTGAACCCTTTAAGGGGGCCTGATGGGTCAAGTTGTGGCAAAGTGACAAGGAGCTGGAAACTACTACTGAAAGGGGCAAATCCCTCTTCCCTCCATTCTCCCTGTATTTCATCCTATTGGCAGAATCCAACAAGCAAAGGAAAACAGTGGGTTGGGCTGGGCATGGTGGCTCATGCCTGTAATCTCAGCACTTTGGGAGGCCGAAGTGGGCAGATCACCTGAGGTCAGGAGCTCAAGACCAGCCTGGCCAACATGGTGAAAACCCATATCTACTAAAAATACAAAAATGTGGTGGACACCTGTAATCCCAGCTACTAGGGAGGCTGAGGCAGGAGAATTACTTGAACCCGGGAGGCGGAGGCTGCAGTGAGCCGAGATCGCATCCATGCATTCCAGCCTTGGTGACAGAGTGAGACTGTGTCTTAAAAAAATTTAAAAAAAAAAAAGCCAGGCATGGTGGTTCATGCCTGTAATCCCAGCACTTTGAGAGGCCGAGGCTGGTGGATCACCTGAGGTCAGGAGTTTGAGATCAGCCTGGCCAACATGGTGAAACCCTGTCTCTACTAAAAATATGAAAAATTAGCCGGGCATAGTGGTGCGTGCCTGTAATCATCCCAGCTACTCAGGAGGCTGAGGCAGGAGAATCACTTAAGCCTGGGAGGTGGAGTTTACAGTGAGCCGAGATTGTGCCACTGCATTCCAGCCTGGGCAACAGAGCGAGACTCCATCTCAAAAAAAAAAAAAAAAAAAAAAAAAAGAAAGAAAACAGTGGGCTGCAGAGTCTCAGCCCTGCCATCACAGATCAAGGTGTAGAAGGGTGGGCTTAGAACTGGGAGACAATAACTTAATAACCTGCACAGGCAGGAAGCTCATTCGTTCACCCGGGTTCTTGGAGCATTAGCTAAAGGCAGAAAGAGGCAACCCCAACATGTCCATGCATCCTGCTTTAGTCTAAGCTAAAATGATCAGTCAGAGCTCTCTAATATCTTGACATTTTCCTACCAAGCCTTTTCTAATGCTTTAGCCATGGGTACACATGGTTTGGATCACAATATGTATCAGCTAATCATTTAGCCATGTAGCAAGAACTATCAGATCCCCGCCCCTTCGTGACTCTGCCTATTCCATCTTCTAGAGATGTCACTTGTAATATTCTGTATCAATTTTGGTTGTGTTTGAAATGACACAAACAGATTCTAACTTAAGTACCAATTGAGTTTATTGGAAAGATATGGGGCTGGGGGATAGTTGATGTTGTTATTACATCAAGGTAATAGTAACCTGGGCTTGGGAGGGAAAGAAACCAGGATGGCTCTGGGTATCTCATGGCCTTTCTCTTAGAGCACTATTGTCAGACCCAGCCTCGATTTCCCTTCGTCCTGGATGTCTGTGTACTTAGATTTCAAATTCCTGCAGGGAAGAATCTTATTGCCTCAGTTTGGGTTAGGTGGCTGTCCCTTGGACCAATCCCCATGGCCAGGAGATTGAGATACTATGATTGATTACACCTGAGTCACTGACTCCACTGCGTTTGAGATTATGGTATTGAGGCCAGCAGCCTCAGAGGACCCCCATGGATGGGGAAGGAGCAGATCCCTTAAGGAAGGGGAGGCGCTGTTACTAGAAGAAGATGGGAAGCATGCGGGGAAGACAAAAACTACAAATGGCCATTAGAGCAGGCAAGCTGGGATTTGAAGATTACAAGAAGAGGAAGTAACCACGTAAATGGCATGGAAGAGGGAAGCTGCTTCTTCGCCTAGGCTCACACCTCATTTGACTAACGAGTCAAATCCTTGCTGACTGGCTTGTCTCTTCACTGCAATATGTTCAGGGGAACACGACTTTAAATGATGCATTGTCCTGGGTTTCCTCTTGTACACCCCTCTTATTCCTCATTCCTTTCCTTTGCATGATACTCCCCTAGTTCTCGATGGCCACCTTCCTTGGATTTCCCATGAAAACTAATCTTTCTAGAGTCTTTTTCCTATAGGACTTTCTCTACTTTTTTTTTTTTTTTTTTTTTGAGACGGAGTCTCGCACTGTCACCCAGGCTAAAGTGCAGCGGTGTGATCTTGGCTCACTGCAGCCTCTGCCTCCCAGGTTCAAGCAATTGTCCTGCCTAAGCCTCCTGAGTAGCTGGGATTACAGGTGCCCACCACCATGCCCAGCTAATTGTGTATTTTTAGTAGAGACGGGGTTTTGCCATGTTGGCCAGGTTGGTCTCAAACTCCTGACCTCAAGTGATCCGTTCCAGCACAAGTGCTGGGATTACAGGCGTGAGCCACTGCACTGGCCAGGACTTTCTCTTGCTATTAGGCAGGAAGAAACTAAGAAGAGACCAGGTAAAACTAATTCAACTAGGATGTTGCTATCTGAGATCTTACTGTGTTGCTTCTCTCACTGAAAATTCAGGGAATGAGTGGAGAAATGTTAGGCTCCGTGGTGGGCTGCTGGTGAAGGCATCTTAGGGGACCAGCTTTGCTGCCTCTCAGTTGCGTTATGCAGATGTTGGCTTGATGTGGGTGTGACTGCACGATCCTGATGCCAGGTGTTTGCATGCCCTCATGCACCTCACGCTGAGTCCAGAGTCCTTAGACCCCCATCTTGCAGCCTCAAAAGAAATGATTATTTGCATTAAATTACAACCAGCATTAGGCATACAAAATTTGTCTGCCGTGTGGTGCCACGGTGAAATTTAAAACCTTAATCACCTGGTAAGGCAAGGGGACTGACCAATCAGAATGATTGCTGGAACTCACAGCTGTGCTTTGTGTTAACCCTTTTGTTGCTGGATTGTGGAGAAATTCCTGAAGGTCATAGAGAGACTCAAGTGACAGGGCTCAGGGCAGTGGCTACTTACCACAAAGTGTGCAAAAGAACTGAGTATTTTAATAATTTGAATGTCTGCACTGGTTTGAATCAGCAGTGGGTCAGTCCTAGATGTGGGTATAGGGAAGAATAATCTGGAGTCCTGAGGGTCGAAAGGGCCTGAATTTGGAGGTTCCTAGGATGAGCAGACAGTGGTGGTCAATTCGAGGTGCGGAGCAAGGGGGTCCTTAGGCTACCATTGGCCGTGTGGTTTGGAGCTTGCAGGGCCCTGTGATTGGCAGTGAGGGGCAGAGCTGCAGGTGATGGGCACTGTCCATGAGGAATGTGTTGGGCAGAGGTGGGACAAGTGGGACTGGTGTGGCAGTGAAAGGAGGTCCCCAGGAGAAAGGAAGAGAAGCATAAGCTTTCCTCACATGGTGGGTGGGGAGTTGGAGGCAGGAAGTGGTGGGGGCAGGGCCAGGGGAATCACAATATTAGCTGCTTCTTTAGGCAGTTCTGTATTTATATAAAATATGGTTATATATTTCTAGGTCATCGTTACAGTTGAAAAGGAGTAAGCACACAGCAGACCATGAGGGTGATTAAGAGAAATGCCATGATATTGCCTTGGCTGTGCCAAGGTGGGATGGGATCAAAATGGGAAGAGATGGCTATTATGGGCTGACTTGACATATGTAAGCTTTGAGCATTTAAAGAAAATAGATTCTGTGCCATGGCCACTCGCTTCTGCTCTGGCCACCTTCTGTATACACTGCCTGAACTATGAATCTTAGGCCCCACCACAACATGGCCCCTTGGTAAGAGCATCATTTCCTTGGTCTCTAGCAGTGGTTCTGGAAAGGGCGTGGTTGGGGGTCCAGGGGGAGCCCAGATGAGCTCCTAAAGCCAAGTCTAGGTAAGCCAGGGAGGGAATGTGTCAGAATGAGGCCAGAGTCACACCTTCACACCTCCTCCAGGAAGCCATCCTCATTTACTCCAGCCTCCAGGGGACTCTGAATTTTCTGAATGTGCAGTGGCTTTTATGTAGGAGGGCCCATTATGTCAATCGAGAAAAATGATGAGACAAGTCTCAATCATTTTAGGAGGTTTATTTGCCAAAGTTAAGGATGCACATCTGGGCGACAGGTCTATGCTTTTCTCTGAAGATGATTTTGAGGGCTCCAAATTTAAAGAGGAAAGGGCAGGATATTGAGAAGTACACAATTTTCATGCAAGAGGTGGGTAGGGAGAAAATATTCATGCCTTTGTCTAGCTCAGTGAATCTGCATTTTTATGTAACATGGCCAAATGGGACAGGGGAAATGCAAGGAATCTGCACTTTTACATAAGATTAACAGACAAATGCGGCAGGGTGGGGGGGGGAACAATTAGATATGCATTTGTATCAGGTGGGAAGAGGGGTGATTGCACCTGTAAAGATAAGTTATCATTTACATTGCCATAGTTAATTTTTTTTTTCTTTTGAGATGGAGTCTCGCTCTGTCGCCCAGGCTGGAGTGCAGTGGTGCGATCTTGGCTCACTGCAACCTCCCCCTCCCAGGTTCAAGTGATTCTCCTGTCTCAGCCTCCCGAGTAGCTGGGACTACAGGCGCCTGCCACCACACCTGGCTAATTTCTTGTATTTTTAGTAGAGAAGGGGTTTCACCGTGTTAGCCAGGGTGGTCTCAATCTCCTGACCTCGTGATCCGCCCACCTTGGCCTCCCGAAGTGCTGGGATTACAGGCGTGAGCCACTGTGCCCGGGCACCATGGTGAATTTTAACAGAAACACTTTAAAGATCTTGGAGTTCACTAGGAATTTCCCTGTGGGCAAAATATGAGGGCAGTGTGTAGCTTTTCATCTTGTAGCCATCCGATTTAGGAACCAAAGGGGAGGCAGTTTTGCGTGACCCAGTTCCCAGCTTAACTTTTCCCTTTGGCTTAATGATTTTGGGGTCTCGAGATTTATTTTCCTTTCACTTTTTGAATCATCTGTGGTACCTTTAGTGTTGCGGGAAGTTAGAGACCCCAAACGGAGGGACCAGCTGAAGCCATGACAGAAGAACGTGGATTGTGAAGATTTTATGGACGTTTATTAGTTCCCCAAATTAATACTTTTATAATTTCTTATGCCTGTCTTTACTGCAATCTCTAAACATAAATTGTTAAGATTTCATGGACACTTATCACTTTCCCAATCAATATCCTTGTGATTTCCTATGCCTGTCTTTACTTTAATCTCTTAATCCTGTCAGCCAAGAAGGATGTATGTCGCCTCAGGACCCTGCAATAATTGCATTAACTGCACAAATTGTACAGCATGTGTGTTTGAGCAATATGAAATGTGGGCACCTTGATAAAAGAACAGGATAACAGCAATTGTTCAGGGAATATGAGAGATAAACTTAAACTCTGACCGCCAGTGAGCCAGGCAGAACAGAGCTATATTTCTCTTCTTTCAAAAGCAAATGGGATAAATATTGCTGAATTCTTTTTCTCAGCATGGAACGTCCCTGAGAAAGAGAATGCGCACCTAGGGGTAGGTCTCTGAACTGGCCCCCCTGGGGCATACCTGTCTCTTATGGTCGAGATTGCAGAGGTGAGATAGACTCCAGTCTCCCATAGCGCTCCCAGGCTTATTAGGAAGATGAAATTCCTGCCTAATAAATTTTGGTCAGATCGGTTGATCTCAAAACCCTGTCTCCTGATAGGATGTTATCAATGACAATGGTGCCCGAAACTTCATTAGCAATTTTAATTTCACCTCGGTCCTGTGGTCCTTTGATCTCACCCTGCCTCCACTTGCCTTGTGATATTCTATTACCGTGTTAGGTACTTGATGTCTGTCACCCATGCCTATTTGCACACTCCCTCCCCTTTTGAAAATCCCTAATAAAAACTTGCTGGGTTTTGTGGCTTGTGGGGCATCATGGATCCTACCAATGTGTGATGTCTCCCCCGGACGCCCAGCTTTAAAATTTCTCTCTTTTGTACTCTGTCCCTTTATTTCTCAAGCCAGCCGACGCTTAGGAAAATAGAAAAGAACCTATGTGATTTTTGGGGCAGGTCCCCCGAAACTTTAGAAATTCAGATTCAGGAGGTCTGAGAAGAGATGGGAATAACTGAAGTTTTTCAAAGGCCCTTAGGCATAATTCTGAAAAATGCCCCTGGCTGTGAAGCATTGTAGCGCATTTGTAACAGCTGCCTGGAAATAGAACTTGCAAAAAGGAGCCCACGAAAGAAATCCATCTCCCAAATGTGCTTTGTTTGGTCAGCATAGTGTTAAAAAAATCTGAATGTGAATGCTTTTTGGCGAGAGCATGCAATCTTCAGTTGGCTACAGTCCCCACTATTCCCTATTGCCTTATGTCCAGGTACTACACTTTTTTCATAGCTTATGACTGATGAGCACTTGTACATTCAGGTTACAGTTATCCTGCACATGGACACATGGAGAGGCAGCCTGTTTGTCCCAGTAGTGCTGTCTGAGGGCCAAGTGTTTCTGAGGCTGTTCTTTAGGTACTGCCTTCAGAATAACTTAATATCACATGCAGGAAAACCAGTCTCCTCACTCTGTAGCCATGTTATGATTATTTTAAGAAATGACATCCTCAGGGTGCACAGCATTTAGCTCTCCTGGAAAAGTACACAATTTTACCTTAAATTGACATTAGGAATCTTTGAACTGATGAATTTGATATAGAGACCCCAGAATCAGTAAGCTCTGTCTCCACAACGTGACAGAAGAAAGGCTTCTTTTCCATGCATTATTTCTGAGGGAGGAATGAATGAATTCTCCAGAAGTTTGAATTCCAACAGCTCAGTGCCATCCAAGTTGCTATGGAGACTTTGTAAACCACTAAGAACCCCAGGCTGGGGAACTGTCTAGCCCAGTGCTGTTGAATAGGGATACAATGTGAGCCACAAATGCAAGTTATTTGTATAATTTTAGATTTTCAAAAGTGGCCATCTTAAAAATGTATTTAAAAAGGTGAAATTAATTTTAACAATATATCTTATTGTCATTTCAAAATTTAATATAGACAATTATTGAGATATTTTTTCCTCTTTTGTTATAAGTGTTTGGAACCCAGTGTGCAATTTACATGTAGAACACATCTCAATTTGGACCAGCTGCACTGCAAGTGCTGCATCATGGATAGTGGCTACTGTATTCAATAGTACAGATCTACCCTCTCATTGAGAGGCCAGCATTAGGGGGGTCTCAGAATGTGGAAAGACCTTCTTGTTGGGTTGGCCAGTTCCATGGCCTGCCTGTGTGTGCTCTTGTTGCCCCCAAATGCACTTGCACTTGTACCATTGACTCATGTCCTAGCTGCCATTGTTTCCTTTGGACTGAGGGACTTAATTTTAACCAGGTTTCCTGGCACTGTGCCAACTTTCCTCTGCATTTCAGTTCTTCCCCCTCTAGTCCTTGCCTGTCATTGTAATATAATTCAAAGCTTTGATGGGCTAGGATCCCATGGACCCAACCCAAACAGGAAACTGGCTTCCTCATTGTTTATTTGAAACCTATTTTAAACCATGAACCAGAAAATGTTGGACACTTGTTTTCAGACTTCATTGAGCTGTAACTGAATTGAACCTCAACTATTTCCAGTGGGGCTTCCGACATGGAATGATTTATAAGCCATAACTGTTAGATCAAGAGAACTAACTAGAACATGAATGGACCCTAAGTTTTCATTACCTGAGCATGATCATGTCTCATCCTTTGCTTAGAATCTTGTTAGTTAGAGGTTATACAACCTTGTATGAGTCTGAGGTATCCCAAAATACTCTGGGAATATTCTAGCAAGTATTCCACAAAGAATCTCTTGTGTAAAAGGTCTTAGTCTAGATTTCTGTTCCAAACCCCTTTGTGAATCCCACAATAGACAGTCTAACCTATCACTATGTCTCTCTCTTGTATGGGCACATAGGAACTACATGCTATATGGTGGTACTATATACCACTGTAGCAGCCATGTTGGCTGCCTGTCCAATTGCCATTCCTCTTCCTTTTGCTCCAATATGGCAGAGTTCACCTGTTACAAGAGAAGCTGTATACCAGATTCCTACTTTCTCAGATTTTTTAGGCAGCCACGAATGGCCATACAACCCAGTTCTGCCAAAAAGACACAAGTGAAATTATTTTGGAGGAGCTTCTAAGAAAGACTTCCCTCCCCGATAAAGAAGAGAAACATGGCGGCGGGGAAAATGGAGAACGGGGAGGCGGGAGAGGAGAAGCCTGAAAAGTCGCAGCGAGCTGGAGCCGCAGGAGGACCTGAAGAAGCAGCAGAAAAACCTGTGAAAACTAAGACTGTTTCTTTCAGTAACGGAGGGGAAAGTTCCAGTCGCAGCGCTGAGAAGCGATCAGCTGAAGAAGAAGCTGCCGACCTCCCAACATAGACTACAAAGATCTCCAAGTTTGGATTTGCCATAGGTAGTCAGACGACAAAGAAAGCATCGGCCGTATCTGTCAAACTTGGATCAAGTAAGCCTAAAGAAACTGTTCCAACTCTTGCTCCAAAAACTCTTTCAGTAGCAGCAGCTTTTAATGAAGATGAAGATGTTATAATGCTCAAATTGTCACAGATTTAACCAGTAGAAGTCCCTTTAATCAATAGAAAGTGAACCAGAGGAAATGCCTCCAGGAGCAAAGATGAGGATGAAGAATATTGGAAGGGATACACCAACATCAGCTGGACCAAACTCCTTCAATAAAGGAAGCGTGGGTTTTCTGATAACCAGAAGCTGTGGGAGCGAAATATAAAATCTCATCTTGGAAACGTCCATGACCAAGACAATTAAATGATGTTTTGAAATTGGGGTGTGGCATGGGTGTAAAGTTAAAAGGAACAGTTTCCTTTTTTAAAGAATGGTATAAGACTATCTTTGGAGCTGCTTTTTTTTTCTTTTTCATTTTTTTAAAAGATTGAGTGGTACACTAATAAATGAGAGTTTGAGATTAAAAAAAAAAAGAAGAGCAACATGAGAGAATGGCCCTCTTGCAACTCTATTTTCCCCCCTTCTTCTTGATGTGGTTGTGATGTTTGTAACCAGGGCAGCCATGTTGTAACTATGAGGCTACAAGCTCTAGGATAAAAGTGGAACCTTCTGAGGATGCTGAGAATGATGAAGAAGATGGAAAGAAATTGCACCCTTGGTGACATCATTGAGCACAAAATCTGGAACTTCCTACTTTTAGGAATGAAATTCCTGTTGTTTTAACCACTTTTTGTCAGGTATTTTGTTACTTGCAGGCAAAGGCATCCTAACTATTATGGATGCCTGGTACTTAATGATATATTACTGTCTTCGTTTTTTAGAAGAGGTCACTGGCATACTCTTCCCTCAGCCTTTTCACCTGGCTGTCTCTTACTCATTATCATCACTGCACTATATTATATTACTCTTTTACTTGTCAGTTCACCTCATAAAGTTTTTGTGAGGGAAGAGAGTATGGCTGTCTGGTTCACTATTTTAGTCACAGTTCCTATTATGCAGTAAACAGTCATTCAATATATGAATGAACGGGGGCTATCAAGGAGGTGGAACCCTCAGCCCTTGGCTATCTATTTCCTGGAGGTGAGAGAATGAGGTCAAGGATGGCATCCTGTTTCTGGCTTTCCCAGTCGGGTGGAGGGTGCTACCTTTCTCCATGAGTCAACATGGGAGGGAGAGAAGAATAGTTGAAGAAGATGAGTTTTGTCCTGGATATGTTGAGTTTGAGGAAGTGCTTTTGGAACAGTCCCTGTAGGGAGTTGAAGATAAGCTCTGGATTGAAGCATGAGAAGGATGGGATTGGTGAGGAAGAGTGTGCAGCATGAGAAGAGAAGCGACCCTTCAGTGCTCCATCGATGGTGTGGCGCCACCATTCACCTTGTAGCCCAAGCTACAAATCAGGAAGCCATCCTTGACACCTCCCCCTCCCTCACCCTGCAAATCAACTCATCACAGAGTTCTGGTGATTCTGCCTCCTGTCTCTCATATCCATGAACGTCTCTCCATCACCACTGGAGTCCAAGCCACCATCACTTCTCTCCTGCACTACTGCAATGGCCTCCCAGTTGGTTTGCTGAATTCACTCCAGCGCCCTTTCATTCACCATAATCCAGCCACAGCAATCTTCTCACTCCTTGAAAGCACCAATCTCCTTGTCTCAAGGCCTTTATTCACAAGGTTCCCTTTGCCAAGGGTACTGCTCCCTCCACGCTCCACCTTCCTCCACCTCCTGCCTATTCCTTAGATCTCTGCCTAAACCTCCCTTCCTCAAGGAGGCCTTCCCTAACTACCCACCCCTCACCCTATTGACCTTTGGGACCTCAGAAACTTAACTTTTTTGGAGCACCATGGGGAGGGTGTGTGATTGGTGACATATAAAGTTTGGTAAATAAAAATTTAGAAGACTTATGTATAAAAATTAGAATTATCAACTAAAATGAGAAATGTAACTATCAAGGATCAGAAGCTCATCAGTGTGGACACATGTGTTTTTACCCTGTAAGACAAGTCTACATAGGAAGCCAAATAACTTGTGAGTACAGGATTGGACAAGGAGCATTAGTTGCTTGGTCTATATAGTTCAGTTTACTAAACCATAATACCCCAGTGCCATTTCCACCACAGACTCACCCTTGATACCTGTCCCACCCCAGGTTCCAATACTGCAGACCCCCTTCCTAGGTTTTCTTCCACCTGAGCCTCAGTGATTGACTTGCTACCCCATCAGGGGGAACTAAGCTTGCTTTAGATATGTTCACACCTACCAGATTAATATTAAATAAGGTTAGGTCAGTCCTGGGAGCAATTTTCTCTTTTAGGTGACTTTGCACATGTCTGGTCTGATTTACTGCATCTACTTTATAGTTTAATTAAGAGCTGTGAAAGCAGCTATACTTATATTTCATTCTTTAAAAGTCTATTATTTACTATATTCATTTATTAAGCCTTAAATTCCTTCAGGATCTGCATTGCTGATTGCTTTAGCCAGTGGCACTCTACAGCCTTGGAGCTATAAGCCCTCCTAATGGTCTGGGAGTTGTCAATGCAGATTAAAGAAGAAGATGAAACTAAAGAGTGAAGCCTTTTAGAAGGAACTAGTTACATAAGGAGAAAGGTTGAAAACAGTCCTGTGCATGAAATCTTATGTTTACTAACCACAAAAATATTCTTGCAAAATTGTTAATAAGAAGCCTCCTTAGAAATTCCTGGTTTCTTGTAAAACTTAGTTTTGATCTTGACATATTCCGTGCTAATCATGTATCATGGGTAACAGGCAAGTTGGCCCCTTTAGCTCCTAAAGGTATAGAGTGTCCTTAGCATAAGAGCCTCACAACCTGTCGTTTCTCCCCCAGATAAAAGAAGACATAGAATGCCCAGATTACTCTGGAGAATTTATTTGAATTTACCTTGAAACCATAGGTAGGAGAAGTTTTGTTATGACAGAGGGCACTTCAATAGGGAGACCCCACTATGGCCTCTTTAGTTTCCTTTTAGGGCTGCTTTGAAACTTATCATTCAAACTTGTTGAAGTAAATTTCTCATCTTACCATATTTTCTTTCAAATCTGCCAACTGTGGTGAAAGGGGGTGGAAGAGAAGTGCTTCTGTGGAAGAGACAAGCATGGCTGTGGCTTCAGCCTCAGGGGATAACATTCTGACAAGTGGCTTGTCCTAGAGAGCTGACCCCTGAGGCATGCTGTGGCCCAGGGTCAGCCCTGATGGGGGTGCCCAGGGCCTGTCTGGGAATGCATAGAAGTGGCTCTCAGGATATTGATCTCAAAGTGTTAGGAGCATGTCCTGAACAACTGTCCTCAGTTATTCATTCTCATCCCAGAGTTGAAAGAACAATGGATAGTTGAGAGGATACCCAAGGGGATGGGCCTGCCAATCTGAAATTGAAAAGGGTTTACTCAACTATACATCTGGTGCTATTACCAAGTATAAGAAAGGAATAAGGATCCTAGCACATGCAACATAAGCAATACCTACTTATGCTTGTGATTGTTCATATACATGATGGCTATAAATGGCACATTATACAAAACTGAGCTGTGAGCATAATTTATTCATGTACTTGCATAGAAATTTGTTATACAGACATTATGAAAAAGTATAAGTGCTCCCTGCAAATATTCAATTTTAGGATAATAGTAACAAAAATAGCTTGAGAAAATTAATATCATTTAAATTCGACAATGTACAATGTTCCTATTTACAGATTTGTGTGAGCACAAGAAGCTCCTGCACGGTAGATCCCCATTCTGAAGATCGACTCGGGTCCATTTTAGAGGCCTCTGGTTCACTCAGCCACAGCCTAGATTCTTCACTGCTGATGATCTTTGGTTATGCTTGCTTTTTTTCCCCCACAATTCTTCTTTCACACATTCCCTAACAAGAAAGGGTTCAGTTCAAACACTGAAAATTGAGCTTCTCCACAGCAATATCCATAAACCTATGACAGTTGCAAATTCATAGTTCCAAAGGCTTCGGTCACTGGGTTTTAAATTTGGAACAATATGTTTGCTTGCTTGGTTTCCTGAGAAAAGGAAGAAGTGAGCTTCTCCCTAAAATATCTGTAGGTTTACTTCCCTATTTCTGTTTATTCATTCAGCAAACTGTATATTGTGCACTGAGCACTGCAAACTGGAAGTGGAAAAAATCTTCAGGATTCCGACATTTCACTTTCCAACCTCCAAAATACTACATGATACACACTGAAGTGGAAGGTAAATGAACATGACTTCCTTTCTCAATTAATTAATTAATTAATTATTTTTTTTTTGAGATAGGGTCTTGCTCGGTCACACAGGCTGGAGTGCAGTGACATGATCATAGCTCACTGCAGCCTCGAACTTCTGTGCACAAACGATCTTTCCACCTCAGCCTCCTGAGTAGCTGCTGCAGATGTGTGCTGCCACACCTGGCTAATGTTACTATTTTTATTTTTTAAGAGATGGAGTCTTGCTATGTTGCCCAAGCTGGTCTTGAACTCCTGGGCTCAAGAGATCCTTTTGCCTCCATCTCCCAAAGTGCTGGGATTACAGGTGTGAGCCACCGTGACCAGTCCGTGAACGTGACTTCTGTTGCTCTGTCTTCAGCATGTTTGGTTACAGAGACTTTACGGAACTGATAACTTTTAAATTAAGGAGAGGAAAACAGGGGAATCCTTACCTGTATTTTTTTTTTTTTTTTTTGAGAGACACGGTCTCACTCTGTCACCCAGGTTGGAGTGCAGTGGCGCGATCTTAGCTCACTGCAGCCTCCGCCTCCTGGGCTCAAGTCACTTTCCCACCTCAGCCTCCCAAGTAGCTGAACTACAGGCACTCACCACCATGCCTGGCTAATTTTTGTATTTTTTGTAGATATGGGGTTTTGCCATGCTGCCCAGGCTGGTCTTGAATTCCTGGGTTCAAGCAGTCTGCCCGCCTGGACTCCCCAAAGTGCTGGGATTACAGGCGTGAGCCACCACACTGAGCCCTTTATTTCTTTTTGGTGGTTCAAACGCCATTGATTTCTGAAAGAGAATATTGTGAGTGTGCAAAAAATAATGAGCTTTTTTAAATTAAATTCAACAACTTATAAAAATAACACCCATAAGGAATCTGACCTTTGCCTTCAGCCTTTATAAGACATCCTCAAATGAATAAAAAATATGATTTTAAAAAGCCGTTTGGAGGTTGATAACAATTCTATGCATTTGTGGCATTTACAAAATCAATTTAGGGGTTAAAGTAAAAATACCTAAGCTGAGTATTTCATAAATACAGTATGTAACTTTTCTTTAATATGTAAGAACAGATTAAGCCAGGAACTTCTCCTATTTTATCTCATTTAAAACAGATCATTTTTCATAAGGAAAAATAATCTCTACCTAAAAAATCCTTTGCAATCTCTGAGAAAAGTTGCAATACAGAATAATTTTGATTGACAAAATTCCTTTCTCCCTCTTGTAGTCCTGTCAGTCTGAAAAACCCCAAAACTGTCCCATGAGAGAATGTCACACACACAAGGGATAGGGTGCAGGCCATTGTTTGCAGGAAGTGGGGACCGAGCTCAGCTGTCAGCTTGCACTTCTGTGATATAGATTCCGGCTATAATGTGTAACTTGCATTGATTTAAAAAAAGCCAAGCTGCTTATCACAGAATTCTGGATTAACTTCGATTTTGTGACTGTGAATTCCATAAGGCTTAGTTGGTTTATGGGGTTTAATTTTTAATACTGTTAACATCATCGAGCCAGCTAAACACCAAGAATATCAACAAATACTAATAGTTTGTTTTCACTTCCTCCTTCTGTTGGAGCACTTTGACTTTATATACATTCCAGTCTTAGTGCCAAGGCCCCACTGGGGTTTCAAATTCCATACCAGAGCACATCACCTGAATATGGCTCTCATATGCTTGAGGATATTCCTGGACTTGAAAGGAAAATACAAAATGAGCATAACAACAGATTACAGACGCGTTAGTATGAAAGTTGATACTCGTGAAAAACAGCAGTTTGCTGAGACCCTGGAAGTTAGCTGGAGCACTCAGGCAGAAATGACTCGTGACTATGGCTGCAGATGGGGCTTGTTCTCACAAAGGGCTTTCCACCATTCTTTTCTTGGCTTGCAGGTAGAAGATGCGGTTTTCTTCAGGATAAGTAACTTTACTGAGGGGCATCTTGTAGATGTTGGAATTTTTTGTGGTCATCATGAGGAACAATAGCGTGGCCAAACAGAAGGGCCAGGTACAAGCTGGCAATCCAACCTGGGGAAGAAGAGAAAGCCACACGCTCCTTTCAGATCCCATCTGACAGCTGAGCTGCACAAAGCATCCCCCTCTACTTGCAAAGCATCCCCCTCTACTTGCATTCAGCCCAGGGGGATGAACCACTGTGGGCATTGCTCTGGATTCTGTGCATGCTCGTGGAGACTGAGTTTACAATCTCAGGGCATTGTGCTGTTGGAATGTTGACATCCATTCTTTAGGGCAGCCACTTATGTCTCTATCTTGTACGTCTTTCTCTCCCTCTCATATATTCAGACTTCCTGCACCAGATGTGCCAAAAGGACATTTGACAGAGATGACACTTGCAAACTGCAAATGGCCCCTGACCACTCTTCACGTCCACAAGGCCTTCTCTGATTAGTCCAGCCCACAGTGACCTCTCTGACCTTGACTTCTGCCTGGTCTAGATCTTAGACTTGACTTGCTTTGTTTCTTTCCATTCTGTCTCCCAAATAGACTCTAAGTTCCTTGAGGGTAGGTCCTCTTTGTGCTGCTCATGGAAACTCACACAATTCTGAGCATACACAGTTGGTTAGCTCTGACCCGATGCATGGACCTCCCTGGGGTGTGATGGAGTGTAGGGGTACCCTAACCTGACTGCACATCAGAATCATCTGGGGGAGTTAAAAAAAACACGGATGTTCAAGCATCATACAAGACCTACTTTATCAGAAATACCAAAGGACAGGGCCTAAGGCTCCATATTTTTCTGTCTTCCTAGCTGACTCTGGTGTGCAGCTTGCCCATTTGGGTCCAGGGACTGATGCCTGTGAACCTTCTTTGTTGACATGTGAAGGGCCCCATTTGCTCTGATGTACTCTCCATCATCCATGCATGTAATGGGACTTTGGCTTTCTATCAGAAAGACACTGTGTCTCCTTAAGGACCCTCCCAGATAAAATCTCCATGCTGCTGCCAAAAGGGCTAGATACTGCCTTGACTCCTTAGCAGCCACGACCACATCAACATGGACTGAGCTATCAGAAACCAGCCCTGCATCACCTGCAATGGAATATCTGGCTTTCTGTTTAAGTAAAAGATATCCTAAAGTCAACTTCTTATCACTCAGAGTTAGACTCTGAATTTGATAATATGTTATACAACCTAAGTTTCATTTTTTTTTTAAACCAAGCAATCTGATATTTGTAACATACTGGGTGATTGTGGTTTGGACTAAAGTTTGCTGTGATGCTGAAAGACAGGCCAGGGAGCTCCAGCAGAAGGGAGAGCAGTGCTTCTCACAGTCATGGATCCTGCCACTGGATGCCAGCCCAGTGGACTTTAGGAGCATTTCCCATATAGTCGTAAGCTGGTCAATTACGGTAATGAAAAGTGAGACTAAAGCAAACTCACCCCAGCCATGAAGTTTGCCATGCCGACTCCAAGATAGGCCGTGAACAGGGCTACAGAAAAAAAAAGGAGAGAAAGAACAATGCTTGGTAGATGCACTTTTAATCACAGGAAAGGCTGCCTTCCAATATAAATCACCTGGAATGCACAGTGTCCTGATTACAAGCATGAGCCTAAAGTCAGCAGTCCTGGGTTCAAATCCTGGCTCCGTGACTTAGGAGCTCCATGGGCTCTGTTTTAAGCCTCCATTTCCTCACCTGTACAATGGAAGTAAGAGGAATATCTTTTTCATGGTGTTGGTTTGAGGATGAAAGGAAATAATGCACGTGTTTAGCACACAGTAAGTGCTCAATAAAGGTAGTTTTTTTTATGGTTACTATTTTGTTGTGACTGCTAATACTTAAGGGAAAGGCCTTCCATGGCAAATAAATTTCTCTGATGTTTTATCCAAGCATAGCTGAATTAAAATGAAACCTATGAATGTTTCTTGAGATAGCATCTAGGATTCTCATATTAATGAATTGAATTCACAGCTACAAAAAATCATAGTGCTTGCTTTGGCAGCCTGTGTACTAAAAACCAAAACAAAACCATGTTTACAAAATAAGAAGGAAAGAACTCAGAGAACAGCAGGAACTGAACACCAACTTGAGATTCCTCCCCTTGATAACATCTTCTCCAATACCATTAAAATCAATGAATAAACCTCTTTTTTTTATTTTTTATTTTTTTTGGAGATGGAGTCTCACTCAGTCGCCCAGGCTGGAGGGCAGTGGCGTGATCTCTGTTCACTGCAAGCTCCGCCTCCTGGGTTCACGCCATTCTCCTGCCTCAGCCTCCCGAGTAGCTGGGACTACAGGCGCCCACCACTACGCCCAGCTAATTTTTTTTTGTATTGTTAGTAGAGACGGAGTTTCACTGTGTTAACCAGGATGGTCTCGATCTCCTGACCTTGTGATCTGCCCGTCTCGGCCTCCCAAAGTGCTGGGATTACAAGCATGAGCCACTGCGCCCAGCCAAAGTCTTATGTTTTTATTTGCTTTGAGTGGCCAAAAAAATTGTAGAGTCAGTAATTCAAATATATGGGTGACTTTCAATGTAAAACAACAAAAGCAAAGATCTCAACCAGCTAATTATCTATTCCTCAGTTTTGGTTGAAGAGAAGGCTCACAGAGGCTCAGGGAAGCCCTCAGGTTTCATGGGGACAGCCTGAAGAATGACCTTCATATAACAGCCACACAGCCACTTGGGCCACCAGAGCTCACCATGAGACACACTCACCATCTTGTCTTCATGTCTGGTACATCAGCTATCTTGGTGTGTGGGGATGTGGCAGGACATGGTGGGAGAGGCTCTGTGATCCTCATTTACTTTACCATAGACTTCTGTCCTTTTACTAATATTTTGTCTTTTTATCCTGGTGTTTCTTATTCAATAGTATATCAAATTCTTTCACGTATGAATTGTCTCACACTAGTGGGAAGGGCTGGTCTTTGGAAACAGTACTGGTTTCAAATCCCAGCTCTGCCATTTTATTTGTTGTATAACAAATCACTGTCTTGGAATCTAGTTTCATCATCTGTAAAAAGGCACCTTGAAGATCTGCCTTACTGGGAGGTGAAGAATCTTAAATGAGAGCTTGTATTTCCATAAACACAGCCGTAAATGCATCTCTTTCACCATGGGACTGAGCTACTGCTCTGAGCAGAAGGGTGCTCATGGCTTGGCTTAGAAGGGTTTCTCTCCTCGGTTACACCAATTTCATTCATTGTTAAAATTTAATCAATTAATTCAGCAACTATTCATTGGCCCTCTGCCAAGCACTGCGGCCCTCTGTCCCTGATCTCTTGAGTGCCCCTCTACCACAACACCACCCCTGAGCACATGAGGCCTTGTTGCTTTCTCTCTTTTTAAAATATCCATTACACCTCTAAGGCTCACTTTTGGCACGTTTACGTCTCATACTGTTACGTTGCTGTGAAGTGATCTCCAATTCAAAGTTGCTTTTCTCTCCATAGTACAAGTGATAGATTATTTAATGGTAGGTACGTCAATTAAGACTCACCAAGTAGGACCGGGAAAGCCTTATAGTAGAGGGGCAATTCTGCACAGCATCATCAGTTTGTAGGCAATGACCCTGACAGCATTCTTGGTAGCTGAGGGAAGAAAAGGCCCTTGAGTACTGAAGGGGAAACTGGATTTCACCTCCTCCTGGATAGTGTCCCTTCCAATGGACTGCAACAGGTGAGTCCCACTGTGATAACCCAACCATTGGGAAGAGATACACAATCTGTTTATACTCTCCACTGGTGAAACAACAACATTGAGATGTTCTCTGGCCATGCAGTTGCTCTGGCTTAGAGGCCAGAAAGACAGCAGTGCCAGGTTCTGTCAGAGTTTCCCGAGTCCACTTCCTGATAAAGCCATTGGGGACTAATAAAAAAACAGCTCTGTAATAAATGTCTGTCACTTATTTACCTTGGCTGAGAAGGTTGGTCTTTTGTTTGGCAGTATCAGGGTGATGTGGACAAGCTGAAACTTGCTGTGGCATTTTACATGTGAGATTCGCTTTCCAAGGGGGGCTGGAGATCTGTCTCAAAAATCCATGCACAGAGATTTAAAAGTCTGATTGTACCCTCTGGGGGCCCAGTGTGCACTCTCACATACTGCTGGCAGCAGTGGAAACTGGTATGGCTCTTTTGGGGATGAAGTTGGAATCCACTGAAATTAAAATTGGCATTCCCTTTAACCCATCAATTTAGCTTCTTGAAAAGAAGGTGAATCTCTTTCTTACAGAAATGCTTGTACAAAGTACACAAGGACATTTGTACCAAAAATATTCATTTCAGGACTCTTTGTAATGATTTCAAACTAGAAGCAATCTGAACTTCCCCCAGCAAAAGGGCACTTATCATATAAAGTGTCTCCACAGTCACCATCTCCACGGCCTTGAGCAATGGAGGTTCTACACCCTGCGGCATGGGACTCCTTTTTCCTTAGATGCACCAGGAAAAATGCAGCTCCAGCCTGGGCTTCCATCTCTGACCAGAGACTCACCCAAACAGCTGATATCCCAAGGGAAACATGAGCTCCCAGGACAAGGAAAGGGGACATCCCAGGAGAGCAAATACCATAAAAGAAGGACAACAAACTGAACAACCTACAGTCGATAATTTTTTCTTTTTTTGAGACAGTCTCACTCTGTCACCCAGGCTGGAGTGCAGTGGCATGATCTCAGCTCACTGCAGCCTCTGCCTCCCGGGTTCAAGTGATTCTCCTGCCTCAGCCTCCCAAGTGGCTGGGACTACAGGCGCGTGCCACCATGCCCAGCTAATTTTTGTATTTTTAGTAGAGATGGGGTTTCACCGTGTTAGCCAGGATGGTCTAGATCTCTTGACCTTGTGATCCACCCGCCTTGGCCTCCCAGAGTGCTGGGATTACAGGTGTGAGTCACTGCGCCCAGCCAGTAAAATTTAATTAATGAACCAGAAATGAAGAACTCAACAGATGATGTGAACAGCACGATGGACAGAGCCAAAGAATGATCGGGCCAATCAGCTGAACTGAAGGGCCTCAGGAAAAGATAAAGAGATGGAAAATATTAAGAAAAAGTCAAGAGTTATGAAAACTTAGCATAAAGTATTGTACTCAAATACTAGAAATCACAGAAGGAGAGGGGAAAAATTGAAAAGATTTGACAAAGTAAAAACTGATGATGTTCCCAGAATTAAAGGAAGATATGAGGGGTCATGTTGAGAGGACTTGAGTACCTAGTAGCATAGAAAAAAAGCTACATCTAGACAGATAATAGTGAAATAAAACCATATATATATCTCATATGCAAAGAGAAAATTCAGAGAGTCCAGAGAGAAAAATAAAATCAATTTTAACAAGAATTAGTTTCTTTTCAGACATCTTAATAGCAATTTTGGGTATAAGAAGACAATGAAGTCTTTGAGGACAACTTTCAAAATATTGAGAAAAAAATATTAAATCTTGAGTTTGGTAGCTAGCTAAACTAAAATTTAAATGAAGATAAAATGAAGATATTCTCCAGCATACAAGGTCTCTTTGCAAACCCTCTTTGAAGAAAACAAAACTCTCTTTGCAAACCTTCTTTGAAAAAGTAATCCACCAGTAATCCCAGCACTTTGGGAGGCCGAGGCAGGTGGATCACTTGAGATCAGGAGTTCGAGACCAGCCTGGCCAACATGGCAAAACCCTGTCTTTACAAAAAATACAAAAAATTAGCTGGGCATGGTGGCACATGTCTGTAATCCCAGCTACTTGGGAGTCTGAGGCATAGGAATCACTTGAACCCTGGAGGTGGAGGCTGCAGTGAGCTGAGATTGTGCCACTGCACTCCAGCCTGGGGAACACAGTGAAACTCTGTCTCAAAAAAAAAAAAAAAAAAGTACAGAAGGTTAATATGAACTAAGTCAGAGTGAATAAGCAAGTTAATAAAGTTTACAGTTGCCTAAATAAGCAAGTACCAAAAACAAAAACTTATGCTTACAACAAATCCAAAATAAAAATTCTATATAGTATCAATGGTTTTAGTAGTCATTAGGGGTGGGCTTTCTCAGAGGAAGTAAAGGCAGTCATATTTGGGGAGAAGATACAGGTGTTGATAAACTTAAATTGAGAGGAGAAAATAAACAAGCTTGATTCTTAATAAGTTATGCAAATCCACCAGAAAAACTTTTTTTCCAGACTTTTAAATAGCACTTACCGAGTGCTAGACACTATTTGTTCTATGAGTTTCAGACACATATTAACTAATTTAATCATCAGAACAATTGTATGAATTAAATATGGTAACTTCCGTTTTCTAAGATGGGGAAACTGAGGCACAGAACGGTTAAGTAATTTGCTTACATTCATAAGCAAATATGCTAGTAAGTAGCAGAGCTGCTGGAATTGAATCCAGGCTGTCTGTCACCAGAGTCTGAGCTCTTAACTAGCTCAGTCGACTGCCTCAACCATTATGCTACACCAGTTAAAAAAAAAAAAATCTATCCAAAGGAAGGTGAGTGTGGTAGGAAGAATAATGGTCTCCAAAGACGTCCACATCTTAAACCTCAGAACTTGATAATATGTGACCTCACATGGCAAAAGGGAATTAGCAGCAGCTGTGATTAAGTTAAAGCCCTTGAGATGGAGAGAATTTCCTAGACTATTGAATGGACCCAATGTAATCACAAGGATCCTTACTCTAGGGAGTAAGATGGAGTATTTCCACTTTCTGTTTCATACATTTCTATACAGATTACATTTTTATTTTGTTTTATACAATAAACCTGTGCTGCTTCTATAATTGAGAAAATATCAGATATTCCCACTTTGGGGAAACTCATGTCAAGAGCTTTGGCTTCATTCTTCTCTATGGTCTGTCAAAACCTCATCACCAGCTGGGCACTGTGGCTCACGCCTGTAATCCCAGCACTTTGGGAGGCCAAGGCAGGCAGATCACGAGGTCAGGAGTTCAAGACCAGCCTGGTCAACATGGTAAAACCCCATCTCTACTAAAAATACAAAAAAAAAATTAGCTGGGCATGGTGGCGCATGCCTGTAATCCCAGCTACTCAGGAGGCTGAGGCAGGAGAATTGCTTGAACCAGGACCCGGGAGGCAGAGGTTGCAGTGAGCTGAGATCGTGCCACTGCATGCCAGCCTGGGCTACAGAGCAAGAGCCCATCTCAAACAACAACAACAACAACAACAACAACAACAACATAAAACAAAAAACTCAGCACCCGCCAGGTGCAGTGGCTCATGCCTGTAATCCCAGGACTTTGGGCAGCTGAGGTGGACAGATCACAAGGTCAGAAGATTGAGACCATCCTGGCCAACATGGTGAAACCCCATCTCTACTAAAAATACAAAAATTAGCTGGGCGTGATGGTGCGTGCCTGTAAGCCCAGCTATTTGGGAGGCTGAGGCAGGAGAACCGCTTGAACCAGGGAGTCGGACGTTGCAGTGAGCCAAGATCATGCCACTGCATTGTAGCCTGGCAACAGAGCAAGACTCTGTCAAAAAAAAAAAAAAAAAAAAAACCCAGAAAAACAAAAATCTCATCGCCATCTCCTGTGCTCAAAATGCCTTCTCCTTGATCTTGAAGGACATGCTCAGGCTGTCCCCATGCTGGCCTGCACCATCCTTTCCACCAAACAGAATTCCTCCTCTTATTTTCTAGCATTTATGGAAAAGCCCCCTTCTCCAGGAGGTACTTTGTGATAATTCTGAGTGGAAATGGTCCCCTGGAGAATCCTGTACTATGGACTTCTTCTTCTCCCACAAAGATTGCATGGTCCTCTTGGGCTCCCTCCCTTGCCTGACTTCTGCCCTCTATTGTAACACTCTGTGCAGGAACTGCATGGGACCTAAAGCTTCTAAACCCCTTGCTCTTCCTGGTACTGTCTTTTGTATCATGTGTGTTTAATACATATTTGTAGCTACTTCCTCCAGAAAAATAAAGGTATGCATCCCAAATAAAGGTTTGAAACCCCTAACCAATCTCAGAATAAAGCCGAAAGGTTGTAGGATAAACATTCCAACCCAGATGAACTCAGATGGCTACAGCACCTGTCTGTAACCCTCTCCTTTATGCTCGTGAACGAATATGGAGAAGGAGCACAACATTTCAGCAGAACTGCTAGGTGAAATAGCTGAGTAATAGTAAAGAATTTGACAAAATGACATCTACATGGCTACATCACAGCAACCTGAGTTATGTTACCCTTGCTATAGCATCAAATCAAAACGGAATGGGTCTTTAGAAACCCTTGGTACCATTCCACTTTCTGCCAGTGCAGAAATCTATTCTAAACCCTGCCTGATATGTGGCCCACCGTTTTCATAACTGTTTAGATACCTTGGCTTGATTAATCTGGTGATAAACTGACTCTAGACATATATTTCCACTAGATTAGAAATAATTTCTCCACATTACACTATCCATCCTCCTTTTTGTTCCCAAGTGAATCTCATTCTCTCTACTCTAGAACATTATCTTAAATGCTTATACTTTGATTGAATTAGGGATGCCAGAGGCTATGGGTGAATGAGCCTCCACTCAAAATCCACCTGGGACATCTATTAGCTTTTCAGATCCAAATCACATGCAGTCTGTTTTCACCTAAGAGGTTGCTGTGAGGGCCTGAATGCTATAAAAGGGAAGCAGAGGAGGGCGGTGGGATAACTCTGGAGGTAGATGGTAAGTGTGGGCTCTGGGGGTGGATTTACCCATCACTGTCCAGATTCCCTGCAGCATATCCCTTAGCCTCTCTGGCCTCAGGACCCCAACAGTAAAGTAAGAAGGATGGAGTAGAGGTCTCAGGATGCCTTCTCGCTCTGACAGGCTGAGTCTGGCTAGAACACTGGGAGTCAGAAAGGATTAATACAGCAGTTCTTGAAATGTGATCCCGAGAGCAACAGCATCAGCACCTCCTGAGAACTTGTTAGAAGTGGAAATTCTGCTGGCACGGTGGCTTACGCCTGTAATCCCAGCACTTTGGGAGGTGGAGGCGGGAGGATTGCTTGAGCCCAGGAATTCAAGATCAGCCTGGGCAACATAGGGAGACCTCGTCTCTATAAAAAATAAAAAATTAACCAGGTATGGTGGCACGCCTGTGGTCCTAGCTACTTTACTTGGGAGGCTGAGGCTGCAGGATCGCTTGAGCCCAGGAGGTTGAGGCTGCAGTGAGCTGTGTTCACACCACCTCACTCCAGCCTGGGCAACAGAACGAGACTTTTTCTTTTTTTCTTTTCTCTTTTTTTTGAGATGAAGTCTTGCTCTGTTGCCCAGGCTGAAGTGCAGTGGCGTGATCTTGGCTCAGAATGAGACCGTTTTTCAGAAAAATAAAATAAAAAAAGAAATATTCTTCCCCTTACCTCTAACACTGAATCAGACTGAGGAGGGAGCGCAGCGATTTGTGTTTTAACAAGTCTTTCAGGTGATTCTGATGCATTCTCAAGTTTTAGAACGGCTGAGTTACTGTGATGCTCACTCAAAGGGGTAAATGTAATCAACTCTGATTTACCAGGGGACATTGCTCTGTATTTAGCTGGAGTTATTTCTGTTTAGTTTCTTGGGTCAAACAACTAGCTTGAAGAATGCAAGACAAGTCAGTTGAAAGCAAAAGGAGTGTCAGTTGTGGTCCCTGCCATCCCCAGTGGGAGGCATGGCAGATCCTCACAGCCAGGAGCAGTGAGTGGCACCATGCTGGGAGCTTATCAGTGGCCAAGGCCAAGTGTCAGTGCAAGTTGGAGGGCCCGTGAGCGCAGGGGGAGCTTTGAGAAGGCACGTGTGGCATGCACCAGGGAAGGGCTGGTGTATCTCTGGGGATAAAGCTGAAGAATAACTGGGATTATTTTTTTCTATCCTCCCAAACATCCATATTTTAGGATGTTAATATGACTCAATAGGCTCCCGCCTTCACAATCATCAGAGAGGTAGGCAGAGGTGATTTTAATGCTCTCAGAGAGGGGACGTCACTTGTCCTGTTCACACACTTAGACAGCAAGTGGGCTCAAGCCAGAACCCTGGTCCTGATTTTTCATGCAGTCCATTTTTACTGCTTATCCTTGATTGAGATCCTGTAGTCATGAGCAGCCCTCCCCCAGGGGCGTGGGAGACTCACCACAGCCAAGAGCCAGGAGGTGGGTTTGCCAGGTGAGCGCCATGAACATTCCTCCCATTGCAATGCAGGCCAGAGAGCTGTTGAAACCCCAGAGTCCAAAGTAGATGTCTTCAAATGGGGCTGACAGACTGAGTCCTGTTAAGACAGGAGGGGTCAGAACTCAGGACTAAAGGCAGGATGTTCTGGAAGGAAACTGAGGGTGGGATTGAAAGTTAGCAGGAAGCATCCCGGGAACTTCCATTGGTCCCTAGGAAGCCAAGATCTCAAGAAAGATCTGGAGCACAGAAGATGCCTGAGGCAATGCATGGGATGGAGGAGGTGCTCAATATTTGGTAAGGGCTCTTGTGCTCACCCGCTGCTATGCCCAGCAATGATCCTATGGCAGCATGCAGGCACATGAGTGGGGAGGAGAGTAGGATGGCTCCCAGGAAAATGCCCCCTGTCCATGGATTATCACAGCCATAGATCTGACCAACTCCCACTGGTATAGATTTCAACAACTGCAAAAGAAATTTTTAAAAAATGAGGCTACCAAAACAACAGAAACCCACAGGGCACCCACAAACTCCTACAATGTAATTTTAGATTGGACCTTATCTCTTTCAAGAACAGTGTTACTACCTTTTAAAATTCTCACTTTGATTGCAGAAAAATTCCAGTCATTCTTCAGCTTTATCCCCAGAGATACACCAGCCCTTCCCCGGTGCATGCCACACGTGCCTTCTCAAAGCTCCCCCTGTGCTCTCCTGCTTGCACTGACACTTGGCCTTGGTCACTGTTAAGCTCCCAGCTTGGTGCCACTCACTGCTCCTGGCTATGAGGATCTGCCTTGCCTCCCACTGGGGATGGCAGGGACCACAGCTGACACTTCTTTTGCTTTCAAATGTCCATCAGTGTTGAGGGTGATTTAATCTATCCAGGCATCCCTATGTTCAATAGAGATTATTATCACCATGCAGTTTGGATGCTTACACTAAAGCCAGAGACCCAAAGCCAGGTTATCTTATCCACAATTTAGAAGCAATTTTTAGCAAGTTTGTGAATTTACTTTTCTGTCATTAAGTGGAACATGTATTCGTTTAAACAAAGATATCTTTAGCTTATTCTAGTTATGAACAACTGTCAAGCAGGTCTCAAAACACTAAAATACATGGAAATGTCACAATTCTACTTTCTGGCTGAGGCCTGAATTTAGTTATTCTGTTCACAGAATTGCAGTTCTCAGGAGTGAACAAGGTTTGACTGAACCTAACAAGTGATCACTCTTTACAGCTGAACTTCTGGTAGGGCTAGGATAGGCATAATTAGCCATGGCATGTCCGTTTTGAGCAAGGCCATTTACTGAAAGATGTTTTCCCCAGCTCCCATCTTGCCCTCTCCACCATTGCTAGGTCGTGTATGTACCAAAGACCTCCTGGAGGCAGTGACTCTGCCAGAGGGAGCCCCAGCTTTGGCACAAGGGGAAGTGTCTTCTCCCCTCTTATATTAGGCTGAGTCTAACATTGGCTAAGGGCACCAGACCATAGTGTGAGTTTGACTCTACCCTAAGATGGACTCTAAATTCTTCCAGCCTATGCTGGGTCTTCATGTCTAAACATTTTGCTATTTCTAGACCAGGGAACTTGGCAAAGATGGCATATACTTTTTTTGTTTGTTTGTTTTTGGACTTGACTACAGAACTCTCTCTCAGGTAGCCATAGGGTTGGGGTTGGTTCTGAGGATGGGCTGTTCATTCAGAATGAGAAAGACAAGGCTTCCCCTGCCCCAGATCAGCACTGTGCAGGATAACTTTCTGAGATGATGGAATAGTCTGTATCTGTGCTGTCTAATACAGTGGGTCCTAGCCACGTGTAGCTATCAAGCACCTGAGATGTGGCTAGAGAGGTTGAGGAACTCAATTTTTAACTAATCTACATCTAAATTTATATAGCCACATGGAGCTAGAGGCTCCTGTGTTAGTGCAGTTCTGGATAGATTAATGCTATTTTATACTGTTATTTTTCATGGGTAGTTCTAATGAATCTTTGATTTTTTCCTTCTGAATTATTTCCAGGTGCTCCCTGTAATTTTCTGGCAAGAAGCTAAAGGGAAGGTGACTTGAGCTCCTCATGTGTTTTGATCCCTCAACAAAGAAGACGGAAAAGGGCGTTTCATAACCTGACAGTGGGAGAGCACATTAAAAAGGTAAGATTTCTTTGGTTTTCTTCTAATTTCAGGTGTTCTCTTGTTCTTGATAATCCAGAAACCTTAAACATATTTATTACACACCAACAGGAAGAGCTAGAATTTGATTTGGGTTAACCAGGTTTTAAAAAATATGGGATCTCTTTATGGCCATCTTTAAAGAGATACATAGGATTCATCCCTTGATACAGCGGTTCTCAAACTCCGGCCTGCATCACAATTTGAGGAGTTTGTTAAAACAGGTTCCAGGCCCCACCCTTAGAGATTATGATTTAGAGGGTCTGAGATGAAGCCTGTTTAGATATTTAAAACTCCCCAGGTGATTCTGATGCCTACCAAAGCTTGGGAACCCTAAATTATTGTAGATGTTCTATGAGCTATGCCATAAGGAAAAGCAGAATAGAGAGGTTCTGTCATAAGCTCTAAGAGTAAGCATCCAGTTTTTTGATTGGAGGGAGTAGACTGTGGAAGATTCAAAACCAGGCTGGAGGCCACATGCCTTAAGGGCTGGCTCCCATCACCCCACCCCCAAGCTTACAATAGAGTGACTCCCAGTGGAACTGTACTCTGGGGTTAGCACTGTAGATGTTTAGGAGAAAAGGCAGAAACATTAGCTTGACTAAATAGTAATTTAAAAAAATCCCTTAGACCCTAATGCTCTGGAGTAGAACAAACGCTTTAAATGGCAAGATGAAGACAGAAAGGCCACCGTAGTCCTGAGCATCTAGGAGACTGACACCCGTGGACAATTGACCAGGAGGCCATTGCGTATCTTGCAGAGCCAGGGGGAATGTGAGAAGCCAGTGTCTCTTACCTCCAGGGCACTGAGGTCAGACCAGGAGATATTTGGAGCTGTAGTTACAGGTATGACCAGTTTGCCTGGAAAGAACGGATTGTAATGTCCTGTAGCTGAAAGGTACATTGACAACGCCATGTTGAAAGGGAGGGTGAAGACAGGGAGGTCCCATTTGCTGAGCATGGAATTCAGTGCGCTTGAGAAAATTGGGCTAAAAAAAGAACAGCAGAAGAATGTGCGTATGACAAACCAGGCTGACACACGGAATCGCTATACTCTGGAGGGGCTTTGTTTCACCTGCCAACAGGCCCCTTACGTGTTGTATTGGCACATTTGCCACAGAAAGAAAACTTGGGATAAATCCTATTATACAGGCAGTAAATATTACATAAAGTAAAAAATCAACTCTCAGCTTATTTGGCTTTTGAAAAGTTCTACTGTGGGGTTGCTCAGAGTGAGCTATATATTGAGATTTTAAAAATATTTTTGAAGTACTTATGACATACAAAATAAAATATTGTGTACATAGTTAAAGTCCCCTTTGTCCCTCCACTTGCTCTTATGTCCCTCCCTCCCCACTAGAGGCAAACCTGATTCTGATTTGGCATATATCATTTCTTTAATATATCTATTTTTGGAAAAGAGAAACAATTGTTCAAGGATGCAGGTAGTGTGAGCTGGAGGAAAACGATCTCACAGTTGGTGGGGCAGAGTGTGCATCCTTGAGCTGTTGATAAATTGCATGAGCTAGGCAAGGCACATCTCCTTAGTCTCCAAGCCTGTAAACTGGGGGGCTGGGCCGCATGGTCCCGAGGTCCCTCATAGGCTCTCATTTGTTGGCCCAATCAAAGAGCCATCACTTAAAGACCAGAACTCCCATTTTTCTGGATTGTGGAAGGGAGCGTGGTGAGCACTTACAGGCGAGGCCTCCTTCCCATGAACCTATTCTTCAGAGCAGGTCCCAAATTACCTTCTGAAGAGTTTGGCTGTACAGGTAGGTCCTCGTCCACACACCCAGGGGTGCAGCAAGGGTGGGCGGCCCTTCTGCAGACACTGCCCACAGCAGGCTGTGCTTCTTATTTATGTGCATATTAGTATTTTATATTTAACTACAATATAGAAAGAAGGAAATCTTTGTTTCCAGAAAAAGGATTTAAGACATTGTCAACATAAAAACTAGTTTGAAGGATTCGGGTTTGAAAAAAAGGAATTCAGCAAAAAATTTTTTTCTAAGGGAGACATGGTGGGGAGGTGGGTAAAGGGAATTCACGTAGGCACAGTGGTTCTCCCAGCATCATCTGGGAATGTGTTAGAAATGCAAATTCTCAGGCCCCACCCCAGATAGACTGCATCAGAAACCCTGGAGCTGGGGAGCGGGTGCCTGTGGTGTAACAAGCCCTGCAGGTGATTCTCATATTGCTCAAGTTTGAGAGGCAATGATGGAGGAAGTGGGTCTCAACTTTGGCTATACTTTAGAGTCACCTGGGAAGCTTTAGAAACTCCCAATGCCCAGGCACTACAGCAGACCAATGACAGTAGAGTCTGGGGAGGGAGGAGTCAGGTGTATGGGGGGGGGGCCACGTGCATCAGTGTGTTTCTACCAAAAAGACACCTGCACTCGTATGTTCATTGCAGCACTGTTTCCCCTCCCCACGGAAGTGTCAATGTGCAGCCACCTCCGGTTGAGAGGTATTAGTGGATATGTAGCCAGATCAGACAAAAGGCCAAATAACTGGTTGTAAGGAAATATACGTCTTTTAAAATAGTTGTTTCTGTTTCCAATAGGCAGAATTTACTGGAATCCAATTTTAAATTTACCATTTTAACTGTTTGTCCTCCTCCTGATCTTCTTCCTCCTTCTCCTTGCCCTCCTGCTCCTCCTGCTATTCCTCCTCCCTTCCATCCTTCTCCTCCTCCTCCTCCTCCTCCTCCTCCTCCTCACTTAGCCCAAGCAAGGAGGTTCGGGGAACTGGAGTGCAGTGACGCAATCATAGCTCACTGCAGCCCCTAACTCCTGGTCTCAAGTGATCCTTCCCCCTCAGCCTTCTGAATAGTTTGGACTACAAACAAGAACCACTGCACCCGGCTAACCATTTTTAAGTGTGCAGCTCAATGACATTAAGGACAATCACATTGTTGTACAACCATCATCACTATACATTTAGAGAACATTTTTCATCTTACAAAACTGAAAGTCTGCCATATAACAACTCCCATTCCCTCCTTCTGCCATGTTTTTTCAAAAAGGCATTTTGAAAACCAATTGTAACTTACCAAGTCATGGACATAGCACATACAGGGAGTAACAGCCACCAGAAATAGTCTCCCTTGTCCGAAAAGACAGCCATGAGTATTCCCACCAGGGTGGCATTGTAGCCATAGAGCCCAGATGCTATTAATGACCTGTGGGGCAAGAGACACAGCATGGACATTTCCTGGGTGGGCTTTGGTTGCACTTGCACATAAATAACACTAGTAACTTCCAGATCATATTCGTATTAAAAATGATATTATATTTGGAAATGTATTTCAAAGTCTATGTAAGCATCGTACAAAAACTAATAAAGACATGAAGTGAAATATACATAGATAAAAATATAAATGTGCATTTAGATCAGCGGTCCCCAACATTTTTGGCCCCAGGGACAGGTTTCATGGAAGACAATTTTCCATGGATGGGGAATGGGGGATGATTTCGGGATGAAACTGTTCCACCTCAGATTATCAGGCATTAGATTCTCATAAGGAGAGAGCAATCTAGATCCCTCGCATGCGCAGTTCATAATGGGGTTCGCACTCTTATGAGAAGCTAATGCTGCTCCTGATCTGACAGGAGGCGGAGCTCAGGTGGAAATGCTAACTCGCCCCTGCTCACTTCCTGCTGTGCGGCCCAGTTCCCAACAGGCTACAGACTGGTACCTGTCTCCAGTGCAGGGGTTGGGGACCCCTGATAGAGAATGACTCCCTCTACAGGTGTCACGGCTAAAGACAGATCTACAGCGGCTGAGAGGAAAGGGGAGTTTAGTAAGGCAATCTGCTGTGTTTTCTTTTAGCCTTTCCTTTGGAAAGTTATTCTTTTAAATCAAGAGCCTCTGACTTGAATAGTGCTTTTAGCATATGAAACTGTTGCTTAAGTTTGATTTCTTGGTGAGAGATATAAGATTCCTGAAATGTAAATTCACTTTCATAGTGTCTTTGATCTTATCAACATTAATCTTCCAGGTTAGTATACATTTTTGTGTCCTGATGCTTCTATTTTGTTGTCTCCAAACACACATTTCAAAGTTATTGCAAAGAAGAATGATTGCTTTTCTCTTACTTGGAGAAGTACCCCATTTAATTATGTGCATGTTGAGCACCCAATTCTTTCTGAGGTTACTTTTTGCTTAGTATTCAATCTCATTTCTTCCGTGTCTTCTTCTCCTTCTTTAGGTTGAGGGGGTACATGTGCAGGTTTGTTACATAGATATATTGCATGATGCTGACTGAGGTTTAGGCTTCTATTGAACTCGTCACCCAAATAGCGAACAAAGTACCTGACAGGTAGGTTTTCAACACTTGTTTCCCTTCCTCTCCTCTTTTGGAGTCCCAGTTGTCTGCTATTTCCAGGTCCGTGTTTACCCAGTGTTTAGCTCCTAATTGTAAGTGAAAATGTGTGGTATTTGATTTTCTGTTACTACATTAATTCACTTAGGATATTGGTCTCCAGATGCATCCATGTTGCTGCAAAGGACATGATTTCAATCTTTTTTATGGCTATGTAGTAGTTCATGTCATATATGCACCACACATTCTTTATATAATCCACCATTGATGGGCACCTAGATTGATTGACCTGACAAGCCAGGACCCCCACAGCTCTGAGAGTTGGCAACGTCTGGCACCGTGAAAGGCACAGGATCCACTTCCCAAGGGCCTGTCACTCAAGGGCGATGTCTGTAGGGGGATGGGGGAGTAAAGATGGTGAAGTAAGTGGGTGAGGCCTAATGCTGGGCTCGAGCAGGAGGTGCTACAGCCAGTGAGCCACACTGCAGGGGCTGGTAAGGGATAGCGTGGCAGCTGCTTCTTGGCTTGTTTCTAACTGGGCCAGGAGGCACCATTGCAACAGGCAGGATGATGTCATGTACATTAATCCAGATGAACATTAGAGGTGGAGTTCCCTATTCAAAAGTTCTTTGCCTCCCTTAAATAATCTTTGAGGGCAAATGGGAGGTGATACAATTTGCAATGGTGCAACTCAGAAACTGGGACTACACGTGACAGCGGAGAGCTATGCAGACTTGTCCTCTCAACAACTGACTTGGAGATGTTAATGCTTGAGTTTGATCAGTGGAAAATTAATGGCAACATCTACAAATTGTGGAATGCCATAGTTAAAGCCACAGGAAGACATATATTTACTTAAAACACAGGATTGCCATTTTAATGCAGTCTTTTCAGACCAAGGAAAGTAAAACATTTGAAACTAACACATATAAATGACTTGTCTTCTAAATAATATCTGACAAAAAATGAGTTGATCATGTTTCATCAGAGCAAAATAATAAAGGAATATTCAGTATGGCACAATTATAGACTCCATTCCCAAACTGAGGAGACCTTTTCTTGGCATGCATTGGAATAGAGTTTAACCTAAGCTATAAAATCCCCTTCTACAGGAAGCAAATCAGACTCCTTGAAATTGATAGAAAAGTGGAGCATTTGCTAACTCTCTCCCCATGGACCTCTTTAGGCAATTTGCAGCTAGTGTTACAAGAGCTTAGTTGTGTAATGACCACACTGGGGATTATGCATTGATCCCAGACACCTGGAATACTGGTTCTCTCCCTAAAGGAACTGGCTAGTGGGGAGCTATCTACTACCCTGGTGAGAGCCAGCTCATCACTTCTTCAATGACAGATCAATTTATAAAGTGTGTGCTATTTTTAATCTAATGAATATATCAGAAGACTCACTAAGGCTTCTTAAGTCAGAATCCACTCAATTGGAATTCATGGTTGTTATTTTCTCCAGGAGCTGAGCTGACCTTTGCACTGTCTGTGAAGAATGAGTTTCCTAAACTCATCATAGCAACAAGATATAACGGGGGTTATTAAGCCACTAAAACTTTTTCTGAATTCATATGCACTTTTTCCCAAATAGAATGCTGATGACAAATAATTTTATCAATGATTAAAGAAGATCCCTTCAGAACCTCTCCAGGGAATTACTTGTAGCTTAGTTCTGGTTAGCACGTAATGCCACAAGAATCTGGCATCATTTAGACCAGCCACTTATTCAGATATCAAGAGCGAGAGACTGTAACTGATTCCCTGACCTCTGACTAAAAACAAATATAAAGAGTTCTGTGGACTAAAGGTTGTTTATGCTGGGAAGGATGTGGTTTTATCACTGTTGCCCACAGCAGCTGGTCAGCCCCTGTGTCTTAGAAGGGAGCTGAGAAGGCTTGAAAGGGTACACCTACCTGTCCTGGCTGAGCAAGAGGGCCATCAGAGTGGAGACCACTGTTCCCAGCCAGCCAGTGAGAGCCCACCAGGGGTTCTGAACAAGAAGTCCTACCAGAATCAGGATTCCACTGATGGGGTTGTTGACGAACACCACTTGGGATATGCCCCGAAGAATCCAGTCAATGAACTGGAGCAACACGGTTTTGTCTGGAAGGGATGAGGTAAAGCAGAGCTAAGGAAGCTGCCAAGTGATACCCCTCAACCACAGGCCCACCCTGAGCAAAATCAGCAAAACCTCCTGGAAGTGAAACATTTTTGATATTTCTTTAATGTTTCTCTCTGAACCCATTGTCGCTTTAGTGGCACCCAGATCCCTGAAAGCATCTATCTACTGTATGCTCAACCCACACTGCCCCTCCTAGAATCTAAGCTCCCAAAAGCATCTAACGCACTTATTATCATGCTTATAGGTACAAACTCTGAAGCCAAAGGAATAAATTTAAGTTTTAAGTACTGAAACTACAGGATGAAGCCAGGTGTCTTCTAATATGAGCTGGGCCCTGGCTACTGTCTCCATAAGAAAAAAAAAAAAAAATGGAGAGGTTTGCAGGTTAAAAGATAAAAAGTAGAAAAATGGTGAGTAAAGAGATCTATAAAAAGTTGGAGAATATAACCAAAGATATAAGTAGAAGTACCAGGAAACCATTTCCCCCAAAGCGACTTCTCCTGTCTCTCCAAAAGATGAAAGGATAAATACCTTTAAGCCAGTTGGCAAGTTCTTTCATGTCACCGGTGACATAGCCAAGAGCTTTGGGGAAGCACCTTCTCCCTTGACATGGTGAAACCTGGTTTTCACCCCTAACCATAGTGGGGCTGTCCACTCTAACCATAGTGGGGCTGTCCTCCATGGCTATCTCTTCCTCTGGCTCCTTGAGGGAAGGACAGAACTTATAAGTATCCCTAAGGCAGAGCCCTCCAGACTAGCCAGCTTTGGGCCTGGTTACAGTAGAAGATCTGGACCACTATGTTCCATAGAACTAAGCACAATTTTCCTTCTGAAACACCACCACAGAGCTTATTAGCCAAACCCAAATCCCACAGTACCTTTGCCATCAGTGTCTCTAATGCTACCATGAGAAGGTTCTGGTCTTTAATTTCATAAGGTGCAGTGTCTGGTCCAACAAACATTTACTGAGCACGTATTTCTTGCACTTAAGGAGTTCAGTCTAGTTGAGAAGACTGAAAAACAGTTAATGTTAACAGAATGAGTCAAATCATGTAGAAAGAACTAAAATTAAGTGCGTTAGCTCCATGCTGTCAATTAAGGAGCAAGAAATCAGGTTATGGAATGGCCTGCTCACCAATGTAGGCTGATCAGCTACTTGCCAAGACAGGTAGCCTTTTAAAATTACGTTTTTATTTTATAAAAAGTTTTGTTTTTAAAAGATTGAAAGGGAAGAAATTTTTAAAATTGTGTATGTTGACACGGTCTCCCCACCCTCTGCAAGTCCAAGATTGCTTGAATTTGTCCTTATGTCATGTGACTGCCTCAGATACTCTTTACTTTTGAAATTTGTTATTTAAATATGTAAAACCAGGCAAGAAGGATATTTCATCAAGGTAGAGAAACTGGGAAAGATGGAATTGGACAAAGCTGTTGAAAACCAAAAGCTGTAATCTAAAGATTGTATGATAGAAAAATGTGCAGGGCATAATTATAGGAAACATGTCTCTGGAACATATGAACACTATAACCATGACTGTGTTCACTATGGGACCATTCACTTCTCATGATAAGTATTGGCAAGAAAGCACCAATATCACCAGAATTTGGTACCTTGAAGACAAAAATGATGATTTCATGGTGCTGATGGTAGATACAAAAGAATACCAGTGGCATAATCCCAGAGGCAGGCTGAGGGAGGAAGCCAATGGCAAAACCACCTTGAGTGTGCAAGAACAGCCAACAGCACAGCCAGGTCAATTGGGAAGCAGGGAAACGCCAAAATCATCATACCCTGGAAGGCGTAATTGTGGAATGTTGAAGCCACAGCCACATAAGACACTACCAAAGAAACACTGAAAGCCCACATAGAGAAACCAGCCTGTCTTTTCTGTGTTGCCAGGCTGTGATCAAATGGTCCTCATGGATATTTCTGGCCCCATCATTGTTCCATTTACCATAGCTAACAAATAGCAACGAACAGACACTAAGTTACACCTATTAAAAAAAATTGAACTCTAGCTTTGGCTTCTATTAATCCCAGTAAGGAAATCAATATGGGTAACTGATTTATTGCTAGCAATTACACTTAAATTGTATTACCTCAGTGCCCCACTAACCATTATGCTTTTTAAACAATGCCGAACTATTAATCGTTACACAAAAAAGCTTTTTATACAATGCATTCCAGACCAAGGTCATTTTATCTTGGTATAACAATGTTAGACACTAACATCTGTGTGACTTGCAATGAATCTTGGAGGTCAGGAACCAAAACTAAGTCCATATGGAGCTGAGTTGGCTCCACAGTTAAAGATAAAAAACCATATGAATAATTAAGCACTTATGAAAAAGTACTTCTATTTCATAATCTAAGTGGTGGCTGTCATTTATTTTCAGATTATCTCCCTCTTCAAATTTCATAGCTGAAAATATTGCTTGATAAGCCCATGCCTCTGCTGCAGTGACCCATTTTCAAAGCCATACCAACTTATGGGAGGCATCAGGCTTCAGCTCAGGCAAGGACAAGCAGCCCAAAGACATAAATGCCTTGAGTTTCTGGAACTGAATCTATAAAACCCTAAGGTGGCAGCATCAAATGAAAACACTCAAGTGGCATTTTCCATCAACTCCCAAAGCAGGAACATGGGCTATTTCAGAATAAACAAATTCATGTTCTCAAAATTCCCAGCATATATTTAATTATTTTAGAGGGCTTGAAATATCCCATCACCTCAGAGATTTTGGAGATACAGATTCAAAACCTGATAATATAACTGGCCAGACGTGATTGAGAGCCTGAGCAGCCTGAGTCTCCTGTTGAGCCACCCAAAGTTAAGTAAAGATTAAACTAGTTTTCTCCAAATCGACAGTCCAACATATAGAAGACTTATTGCCATTTGTGAATCTAACTTCAACATAATTGGGATGGGTTGTAGGGCTAGGATGTCCTGCAGAGAGGGGTCTTCTCATGACCTGAGCAGACAGTTGCTGCTATTTTGGAGTCCCCAGGAACCATTTATTCTGAACAGCTGAACCCTTCTAGAGCCCCTGGGAGCCCTGACTACTTGCTCCAGAAGTCAGCCATGAGAACCACTTAGGAGAAATCCGTAACTTACAGTTGTGGTTTGCCCTAGAATTTTGCCATGCTAAAATATTTGCATTTCTTAGGGAACTTTAAGAGTCCTCACATCCTAACTGGGAAGACAAGGCAAGGCTATGCAGCCAGGACCTTCTGTTGATGTTCAAACATCTTAGCCCCAGTGAAGCAGGCCATTAATTTCAACTAAGAAGAAGGGACAATAAGTAAAAGGCACTCTAATAAAATAGGCAACAGGGTAAATGTAAAACTCCAGGTGACTTATCCCTAGCTTTTCCATGGCTGTCAAAACTTCTCAGCTCAATGGTCCAGCCTCTAAACCAAGGTGAGCGCCATGGGGCTTTTTGGACCAAGATCCCTGTGCCTTTGGCTTAGCTCACAGCCAACCCCCACTTCCCAGGCTCTGCCCAGAAAAGATACACCAGAGTTTGGAGCAGGCTCCCAGGTTCCCCGAGCCAGATGCTGCAGGAAGGAAGCATACCTGTTCCTGCGACCCATCTGCCAGGGCCAAGCTTAGCCGGGCGATGCCTCTGCGCGCTGCTTCACCAGCTTTAGTTCCAAAAGAGTCCTTCCAAACAGGACCATGACGGGCGTCACCAGCGCCGCCAGTCAAAGACCGTCCATTCATCCTTACTTTTTCTCAATACACGAGAAAGGGCAAAAATATGTGAATCAGCATGACGCGTGCCCTAGCTCTAATGACCACGCAAAAGGCAAGCTGAGGGGGGCTGGAGCGCACCCAGTGGGTTCCTGGTGAGGGAAGATGTGGCGCCACACGGGAGACCTCTAATGGAGAAGGGGGACTTTGCCTTTACCAAAGAGCTCTCAGTGGGCAGAAAGACAACCAGCTGACTATGGAAATTAAATGTTCATTTACTTTGCTTAAAAAAAAATAATGGGAAGCCATCCTACACAGGGACCACTGCCCAGATTTTGTTCTGCTGCGTGTCTCTGCTGTTGGATCTGAGGTTGCCTCTTCCAGAGGGGGAGGAAGGGGTTCATGTTCTGACACGTTTGGGGGCAGATTGTGAAGGCTGCATCTTGGGGACTAACACCAAAGCAACAGGTTGCCCCACAGCAGTTTCCCTTGGCCTTGTTTATGAAATGTGAGAAGAAGGATGCATGATGTGGGCTCTGTTTTCTGTAATAAGATACTAGCCACGCTTTGTAAGCATTCACAAGCCTTCTTTAAGAGACTCCTAAATGGTATTTTTTTTTCCTGTGCCACCACATCCAGCTGTGTTTATTTTAATTTATTTTTTTCTTTTTGTAGAGACAAAGTCTCATTGTATTGTCCAGGCTGGTTTTGAATTCCTGGCCTCAAGTCATCCTCCCACCTCAGCCTCCCAAAGCACTGGGATTACAGTCATAAGTCATCATGCCAGGCCAAGAACTCTTAAATTTTGAACATCACTTTGTTAATAATAAACAGTTTTTAGTTGAATTCCACAAGTGTGGCAGCTTTTTATAAATTTTCTTTTTCCTTTTTAAAACTTCCATTGCATCCAAGAATACCACTCTTTTACCAGAAGTTCCAAAACAGTTGTTTGTGTGGTATTTCTCTTTTTCTCCCCCTGTTGTTTTTTCTGTTTTTACTTTCTTCTACTGGCTTGGCCTGAAACCTGAAAACCTACCCTTTGCCAGAGTGACTCAGAAAAATCCACAGTTTTGGGAAACACTTCTGACATGTCTCAGGTAAAAATTGTGTGTGTGCATATGCATGTGTGTATATTTACCTATGGTAAACTAGCTGGCTAGTTCTGCACCACACTGATGTGCCTGCATGTTGCATTATGAATATTTTTATTTGATAAAGGACAAATGGTTAAGAAACCCAGTGGTAGAGCTCTCATGTTATATAAAGCTAAAAACAAAGAAATAAGAAACAATGAAGAATGAAAAAAGAGACAAGCAGGGGTTGTCACATTCTCTCAGTGTAGACAGCTTCCCCTTCTGCCCCTGCCTGGCGCCTGCCTTTCCTCTACCACCGAAATCACACACCTTGGAGAACCCCTTCCTTGAGCTCAACATCAATATTTTCCTAGAACCAAGAAAACTTTGAGAGCTAGGTAGGATTTTAGAGACCACGTAGTTCAAGCCTTCATTTTATAGAAGAGAAAAGCAAGGGTCAGAGTGGGCACCATCCAGATTCACTCAGTACGTGGCAGGCAGAGTGCGTCTTATGGGATAGGTTAGTTCTGGTGATTCTTAATTTTTCAGTCTGGGGCCAGGCACATTAATGCCACCCAAGGTTCTGTTCAAGTCGACAAACAAGTGAAGCAGCAGTTTCTGTGTGCTGGAGTATGCAGAGGGGGCTAGGACTTAGCGATGCGGTGGTTACAGACTGTCTTCACGGTCACTTTGAACTAATCTTGGGGTGGGGGTTGAACAACCACAAAGAAAGACCTCTGCTATCCCCAGTTTCACCCTATGTCCTTGCCAGAAGCAGTTACTCTCTGACAAACAAATGTCTCCCTGTGCCTCAAAGCTGACACATCTACAGCAAGGCTTATGTGTGCTGAAGTTAACATGCCAAGAATATCCTGGAAGCTGCACCTGAAGAGCTTTCCAGCAGAAGTCAAAAAGCACTTTTCATACCCCAGATCACTAGTAAAATGAAGCAGTGCTTAGCATTTTAATACAAGGCAATATCAAGATTTCAAGTCAACGAATATCCTCTATTTTATTACATGAAATAAAATATATTCTATTGCCAGCATGTATTAGAAATTTGTGCAATTGGAGAGACCTGAAGTCTTCAATTTTCCATGCTTCAGCTATTACTTTTAAAAATAACATGAAGAGTTGGATATGGATATAGAAGAAAGCATTTAAACACGCTCTAGCATAATAAAGAGACTTTCAGCATTGACACTTATTTGGTACTTACTATAATCTTTATTTTAGGTAGTTTTTGATTTTAAGTAGCAGGAGATGCCCAGTTTTCTTTAAAGCTGTAATTGGAAACAGAGAAAATGCTGTCAGATATTCCTGTGTCCTGATTAAAACACTTCCCTCCTCGGAAAACACTACTCCCAGAAGTCTTGATTCCAGACACCAGAGAGTGCAGCTGCAAGGAAGCTGCCAAATTCATGGCTTCAGTTGTGACTGACTCGTTCTCCCGATGGGTGCACAAGAACATTCCCTTCAGCATGACAGCACACACAGAGGAGTCCATAAATCCATCACTGGAAAGGGCCATTCCCAGTGGCCCACTTTTTTCTTTTGAATCATGTAGACACTTGCCTCGAGCTTATTTCAAGAACACAGCCTGAAACTCCTAATAGTGTTGATTAACTCAGAATCATTGAGCACATTGGGTGGACACCTCCCTGCAAACCCTCTTCCACATCAGCTCAGGTGCCGCACGCACCTTGCTTCAGAAATCATGAATAAAGGCATACCTTTGAGCTTCCAGGAAGAAGCCTGTGGCTTTGGTAAATTGCTTTCTAGTCTACCAGAACTCTGATTTTGCTGCTTCTGATCAATTCCGGTGATATAAAGCATTTTCTTCATTAAGAAAAAGAGCAAAACTTAGAACTGTGAAGACAAGCCCCAAATGATGAATAGTTAGAAATGAATAGAAACGAGGATGGGTACTTACACCACTCTAGCTGGCTTCCCAGCGGCAGAAGGCAGTGGCTGATAAAGATTTGCCCGCCTCCACAACAAGGGAGAGTGCTTCTCAGGAGATGGTGCTGGAGGGAGGCACCTAACAGTTATATACCCAGAGCCCCCTTCTGCTCTGTGTGTTTGTGGGCTCGGCTTTCTCCTCCCACTTCAGGCATCAATGCCAAAGCAACACCAAGGAACTGGTCCCCTGGCTTCAGTACCTGATGTCTCTCTCTCTGTTCTTGACACAGTACCAACTGCTTTGCCACTGTTTCCACAGCATTCCAAGGTCTTTGACCAGCAATAATCCTACCAAAATGCATCTTTTTCTTCTCCTGTTTCCTCTGGCCCCTACTCATATTTTTGGAAAGATTTACAACTGAAAAGGATCAACACAGTGTCAAACTAAAAACCATGGGGCAGGTTGCTGCCGTGTGGACTCGGAAGCTAAGCGACTGCTCCTGGGGTGAAATTTTCTTAGACTTGGCACAACTTCTACACAGATGTAAGACTCCAGCAAGGGCCTGAGGGGCTGTTGGGAGGGTGGGGAAGATAAGGTACATGCAGGTTGTTTTCTGAAAGCCAGCTGCCTTTTTCCCAGTGAGGAGAAAACAAAAATATCAGTGTTTCCCCGGAATGTCCATCTTCCCAGGTGGGAATTCTTGGACATACTCTGCTGCCTCTTTAAAAGTCAGGAAGCAAACATTCTATAGCAGGGAAATCTAAAACTGAATTAAAATATCTTCTCCTTCCCCCTTCTTTTTAAATTTCAATTTTGTGGCTTGTTCTGTTATGGCAAAAATCTAACTCAAATGTACTTTTATGAGCACAGAATTTAAAAAATATATATGTGTATATATGTATACGTGTGTATATATGTAACATATACATCTATATTACATACATACATGTATATATATACACATATACATATATTACGTATATGTATATAATATATATACATATACATAATATATATACATATATGTAATATACATGTGTATATATGTAATAGATATACATATATACATATATTTTTTAAAAAATATATATTATATGTATGTAATCCCACAGCCAGCCATGCAGATGTCATAGTCTTCTTTCATCTGGGTCTCCCGCCTGCTTGGATGTGCAGATAGTACTTATCAGCCTTCAGCCAGGTGGCCCGTGGCTGGGAGCTCTCTGGCTCCACCCGCTGGACACCCGCCAGACCACAGGGTTCTTGCCGGCTTGGGACATCCTTCCTCCAAGTGCCTCCCGAGCAGCTGAGGTAGGGTGTGTATAGGTCTAGGTTCATAATAAGAGTTTCCAGGTTCAGGCAAATCTCCTTCCAACATTTTTTCCCTGGTAAAATAAGGAGAAAATAAGCTCCTCGGGTTTCCCTGAAGGAGAAAAATGAATCCTCAGGAGACAGTGTGAGTGGCCTGCTTTGGGAATGAAAGGAATCATACTAGTGTCTCCATGACTTCCTTATGCAAATGGGCCACTGTCTGTGATAGAAATAATCATGCTAATGATAGTAATGAGAATAATAACTGCCACAAATGGTAGAGCATTCGCAAAAATCCTATATTATACTATTGTCCCCATTTTGTAGATGAGCAATCTGAGGCTCAGAGTTTAAATAACTTGCTCAAAGTCTGACTCAAAGTTTGTACTTTTAGCCACTCCAGTGCTGTCCAATATTTCCAACTTCTGCCTGTATGTTTGCTTTTCATTAATTTCTTCACTCAACTTGGCCATGATGCGTATTTATGGGCCTCATCCTGAAGCTGCCTCCACATGACACCCATGCAGCCTTCTGCCTCAGTGGCACTTGTCAGGGCTGAAGGTGTGTAGTGAATCTCAGACCTCCTTGGAAAAACCACCTCCTTCTGTACCCACCCTCCCTCCCTGGCCTTTCTCCTGGTCCCTGTAAAGCCACACCTAAAGTAGGGGTCACAAAATACAGCCTTGCCATATTGTATGCACAAGGCAGCACAAGGCACATGGAATTCCAAGTCAGATAAACCTGAGTTTGAATACTAGCTTTTCTCTAACAAGCTGTATGACCTTAGGCATGTTACTCACAGTTTCTGAGCCTCAGATTCCTCAGTGTAAAGTGGGGTAACTTTACTTTCTTTATAAAGTTGTGATGAGGGATGACATCTTCAAAGCACCATGCCGAACATGTAGAGGTGCCCCCATTCTGATGTCAGCCCTTCTCAATCAGCACTGGTTTACCTTGGGGATTTCCAAATGGAACCTTCCTCCTGGCTTAAATAAGGGGACAAGCTTCTCCCTGCTTTGACATCAGAAGGGGTGCAGTTATGAGTACAGAGGAAACCATTCACTTCATTCAAGAACTGTGAACTAGGTAGCTTTCTGATGCAGGGCTTGCCAAATTCTCATACTGCAGGATCCTGAGATGCCAGGGTCCACTGCCACCCTGTTGCTGTAGACAACTGGGCACTCATTGCATGCATATATGTGTTCTCGGTGCTTTTAAGCAGCCTAATTGCACAATACAATGACCTTTTCTCTGTTCTTTCTACAGTAGCTCCTTTATTATTTCCAGAGAGTCATTTGCTAAGTATGCCCTAACATTGTCTTTCCTTGGTCTTTCCCTTGCATCTCCTCTTTGGGTGCCCCTCTCTGTTCCCATACCAAGTGAATGCACCTTCCATCTCTCTGCCTGGAACAATCACAAATGAACATACATAAAGCTGCTCTCCTCTTTGACTTTCTTCTTGGAGTTTCTGCCCCTAGAATGTTTTCTCTCTCCTCCCCCTCCTCATACTCTACCCAAATCTACTTGGATTTCCCAGTGGGCTTCTGTGCGCTTAAAGCAGTTTACATCTCTATTCCTCACTGGCCATGAAATCATGCCCCCTAGCTCTGCAACAGTTCTGTTACTGTCTTTTATTTTTTAAAATATATCTTACGATGCACAGTCCCATCTGGGCCGGAAGGTACCGGATGATGAAGGTCAGGATCCAATAGCTCTCTTTATTCATAACGGACCTCTTTCTTTCCAGAAAGATTTTGAGGCAGTTCATCAAATATATGTAAGAGGACATAAGAACTAGGTGACAAAATGGAGAAAGGAGAATGCAACTATGGATAAAACACAATTTTCATATTTTTTCTACAATACCTTGCATTTGTAGGTATTTCTAAATTTGTGTTGTTCTAATCAGAAATTATAACACTGTTGCATTTGACTGCTGCTTGATATTGATCTACGCATAGGCAGTTTAATGTTATAAATAATTGGCACCTCAAGGTTATGTAATTGGGCAGCACCCACACTGAGGACTTCTACAAGACATTCTCATGCTTTTCTGTCCCCTCACCCACCACGAAGAGAGTAGCAAGGACTGCAAGTCTGGAACAGAATGTTCCTTTGCAGTGTATTCTGAGCCTACTGACTTCTTTGGTTTGGTAAACAGTCAGACAAAAAGGCACCAGACGAGAGCGAAACCTCCCAGAACGATATTTGGAGGAGACCCTTTGTGGTAGGCATTCCCTAGAGTGAAGCCAAGGACCAAGGCAGCACAGAGAGTGCAAATGTCTCACTCAAACCTCCACCGCCTGCCCTTGCTGGGGGAACATAATGATAGGTGATGAAAGGAGGCACTGAGGTCCCTAAGTTTTTAGCTCCCTTTAAATGCAGTCCTGAAATTATTCCATCCATTTTAGGAGTAAACGCGGATCAACAGCTGGGAGCATTCAGAGATGTTTTTCCTCCTGCACAAAGCAGACGGTCCACGTAATCTCCATCCCTACCTACAACTTTCATCAGATGCCCACCTGTCACCTTTCCAGCTTTTAAATTAAAATCAGACCAGTGTAAGGCTCATAATGTAGTCTCTGGTGTCATGGGCCAATGTGTAAGGGTGTGCAGGTTGTGCACTGCATAAATACACCACGTCTAAGGGGATCACCATTAATGTCCTAGACATTTATGTGTTTATTGCAACAAAGTTCTTGCAGAATGGCACTAAAATGTCTTGAGAAAAGGGGTGCTAGTGTGTCTGTGCAAGGAGCCATATTGTCTAGCAATACCTTGAGCTTTTAAAAATTTTCATTTTTTTTTTTGAACACTGAGAAGCTAGCTTTTGTTTCTTCTTCTTCTTCTTCTTTTTTCTTTTTTTAGACAGAGTCTTGCTCTTTTGCCCAGGCTGGAGTGCAGTGCAGTGGTGTGATCTCAGCTCACTGCAGCCTCCACCTCCTGGGTTCAAGTGATTCTCCTGCTTCAGCCTCCTGAGTAGCTGAGATTACAGACATGCACCACCATGCCCAGCTAATTTTGTATTTTTAGTAGAGACAGGGTTTCACCATGTTGGCCAGGCTGGTCTCAGACTCCTGACCTCAAGTGATCCGTCTGTCTCAGCCTCCCAAAGTGCTGGGGTTACAGGCATGAGCCACCACGCCTGGCAAGAAGAAAGGCTTCCCTGACTGGGAATCAAACCAGGGCCATAGTGGTGAGAGCTCTAAGTCCCATCCACTAAACCACCCGGGGAATCTTCCTCCCTCCCAGGCTTGTGCCTTTTGTTTCTTCAAGATTAAAAGAAAAAATCATTTCCCAATGAGGAACAATAGGGAAAGAGGTAGGAGGAGAATCATCTCAATCTCTTTAGGCTCAGATGAAAAGGAGAGTGAAGTGTTAGGAAAAATGAGGGGTGGGGACTGGCATGGCCGCGTTTCCCTAGGCCCCTGCTGAGGGTAAACCACATGCATCAGATTGTTCTGTCACTGTAAAAGATAAGGGGATGCTGGTCCCAAGCTTAGGAAGCTGAGCTCAATTTGATAATTGGGCCAGGAAAAGGAGGTGGGATGGCCTGCCATCACCATTGCGAATGGGGTTCGCTGGGCACCCAGATTGATCTGCTGTCTTTTTGTCGGAAGGTTTACCAAACCAAAACATCCGTGGGCTCAGAACACACTGCAAAGGAACGTTGTGTTTCAGACTTGCAGTCCTTGCCATTCTGTTTGTTGAGGGTGAGGGGACAGAGAAGCGTGAGACTGTCTTGTAGAATTCCTGAGTGTGGGTGCTGCCCAATTACATACTCTTGGGGTGAAAATTATGTGTAACATTAAACTGCCCATGCATAGATCAGGATCTGAGTTACTCACCAGGGGCCTGGCTGGGATGGGGAAGGTGTATTAAAGTGCGACTGTTGTCTAGAGCTGGAGAGGGGGCAGCTGGCTCAGGCCCCTTCCTCATCATTTGTCTCAACTGGAGACTGATTATCTGCCAGCTGCACAGTTTTGTCTGCTCAGCCTGATTTAATGACCTTTGTGGTTATTAGGAATCCTCCCTGTTACTATTCCCCTGCCTTACACCAATTGACGGCCAAGAGCTAGAGAGTGATTCAAAGTCCTTTGGCCCTGACCCCTCCTCCCATTCCCCGGCCTCTACTTTCTTTTCTCTTGGTATCACCGAGGCTGGGTTGTGGGGCAAAGGCAGAAGGAACTTAAGGGCAAACTGGACAAACTATTCAATGACCTGTTCCATTAGTCGACATGAAACTGGACCACACTGCATCCTCAACTTCTTGAGTCGGTAAACTGGAGTATTATGATTTAACTGACCACAGCCTTAGCAACTCTCACTATAATAGCATTGGCCTAAGAAATGCAGTTTGCAGGGATACTATAGACATGGAGGAGAATCCCCTGTACCTCTAACATGGTATCCTGTTGTTAAAGAATAAACCTGACTCCAAGTTTTCTTCAAAAGCAAGATTAAAACCCAGTAGAGAAGGCTTTATTTATTTATTTTGGACGCGACATTTCTTATTAGTACTTAAAAATCAGCTAGGCATTACAGCACCATTATCCTTTCTGTATAGCATTGGAAAAATACAAAATTTTCCATTTCTCATTCAAGATTCAGATGAATAAATGGTGATAGAACTAAAGGGAGGGTTCCTAATTAATCACAAACCCCTGCTCTTAAACAAAAGATGATGACTCTCAACACTATTGTAACTCTTAGTTGGAGAAGTGTTCGCATTGACTTTGTTTCTGGTACTGGAAGAAGCCAGCTTTTAATTCAGCTTCTTGGGACCAGTGGAGCCTTCTCCCAACTGGGGTGTCAATTGTGGGTCCTGGAGAAATAGCAATGTGGGAAGAAATAGGGCATACACAGGGAGAGACGGGTTTCCCATTGTTTATCCATTTTCCCTACCTGCAGTCTTTTTCTCACTCAGCTGAAGTTGCTGATTATTTTCTCCCAACACCTGGACCAAGGGACATATTTAAACTGGGGGCTAATATTTAGTTTTGTCCTGTGGCCTGAGGTGGCTGGGATGTACTGATGTGAGGGAAGTCAAAGAGTTTATTCTTGGGTAGGTCACTTAGCTTTCTAGCCCCCAGAAGCATGACACACTGGCACGCCGGCCAGCCAGTCCCAAAGTGTCAGTGGAGGTATGAAAGTGGGCCAGGGGAGCGAGGATGGGTGAGGAAATGTCCTTCCTTCACACAGAAGAGTGCCTAAGGCATGGTTCAGGAGATGTCATCTTTGAAGACGAGTGTCTGTGATCTCACAATTAAACCCACATTGACATGGACAATGAATTAAACATTATTGAGTGAAATGGAAAATCCTAGGCAGAAACTTAAACACGCATTGTGATATGATGAGTAAAACAATATCCCTGTGTGGACTTTTAATGCCTGACGTCACTTAGCATTTTGGCTCCTTCTGACTCACATTTTTGTAAAACATGGGGCCTACAGAACCTCTGAGAGACTTGACTGCCGTGTAAGTCTCACAACCAATTGCTCAATAGCTTTGTTTTTATTTTTTGTAACCCAGGGGTCTTGCTAGGTTGCCCAGGCTGATCTTGAACTCCTGGCCTCAAGCAACCCTCCCACGTCAGCCTCCAAAAATGCTGGGATTATGGGGGAAGACCACACTTGGTCCTCAATAGCTTTTTATCCTCAATGTTTAAAAAGGAGAAATTCATTTTAACATCTATGACAGCCTTGAAGGATGAAGTTACCCAGGGGCATCCCAGGTGGTTGGTGGAGTACCCAGAGCTTTGTTCTGTTATCTAAGATTTCTCTTTGAGGAGATGGTGGGGGGCTCTGGCCTTTTCTCTTGATTATGGCAAGAGATGTTGCATTATGGTCCCTAGAGTAGCCTCAAGCCTTTTTTTTTTTTTTGCTTCAAGCAGATTGTTCCATTTATTTCTCTACTTGGTGTATTCCATTCTATTATTTAAAAATCATCCTAATCCTAATCAGAAAACCTTACAATATGACTTCCTCATGGAGGCCATTCACTTTTGTAGTCCTTCCTTCAGTAGATTCACACTGGGTAAAGCCATCTCACCTGTTATTATGCCTTTCCTCAATCCCAATGTGACACCCATTTCCTACTCAACTTGGCTTCTGAACTTTCTTGTCCATTAGAGCCACACCACCTTTCTCGTTCCCTCCGTTCACTCATCCATCCATTGTGTAAGAGATGCCAAACACAGGAGGATTCCTAAATGAAGAAATGTTGTTCTTGATTTTAAGGATTTTAGTTTGGTGAAATTCTCTAACTTTCAGAATCTTCTCCTCAGCTCCTAAATGTGTGTTGCCTCCAGTGTTGGCTTGGATTCTCAGCTCCTTATGTATTTTCCCTTGGCAAATTCCTGTATCCTACTTTCTTTCTCATTCTGCTTCATCCCACTACAGCATGTTATGTTTAGCCAGTTTATTGGAAAGAGTCCTGGAGAAGGAATGGAGAGATACTAGTTCTGACGAGGTTGCCATTTCATTTATTGGCTTCTCAATTGCTCACTTCTTAGGAGAAGAGTTGGGCTAACTCAGTGATTCTCAGGCTTGTCTGCACATTGGAATTACCTGGAGAGCTTTAAAATATGTGGATAGAGCATCCCTCCCCTAGAGAGTCTATTGTAATTAGTTTGGGGCGTGTGTGTGTCGGGGGTTTAAAGTTTTCTTGGTGATTTTAACGTGCAGGCAAGGTTGAGAACCACCATGTTGAATCTACTTAACCCTAATTCCCCACTCTCCAGAACAAGGAACTGCTTCACAGTGGGATCAGGTAGATTTTGGAGTTTAATAGACCAGGTTCAATTTCCAGGCAGCAATAACACCTCAGGGAAAATCACTTCACCTTTTTAAGCCTAATTCCACTATGAAATTAATGAAGATTAATAATACCTACCTTCCAAATATAAGGATCAAACAAGATCATAGAACAGGACAGGCATTCAAGCAAAGGTAATTATTATTATTTCTCCTAGAACAGTTCCTGTCTCTGACTTCATTATTTCCACCAATGGTGTTACCATTATCTCAGTTCCTAGGCTCAACAAGTGCTTGCTGAGTGAGCACCAGATGGTGGAGCCGATCATCCTTCCTTGTGAAGGAGAAGTGAAGGTTAAATTTCACTCACTTTGGTGAATGTTTTCAGGTCTTGCTACTCAGAGTGTGGTCCCCAGATCAGCAACATTGACATGCCCTGGAACTTGTTTAGAAATGAAACATCTCAGTCCCACCCAGACCTTCAGAATCAGAATTTGCATTAAGTAGGTCCCCAGGGGATTTGTGTGCACATTACTGTTTGGAAAGCACGGCTGTAAAGCATCCCTGTCCTTGAGACTAGGTGAAAAGGCATGAATTCAGCCCCTGGAGTGGGGACAGTTTACAAATTCCAGTGTCTTGTTTGGAGATGCCATGGTGAGCCCAAGTGAGTCATGGTGGCATTCCAGCTGGCAGCAGGGAGTGTGCCATTGCATGCTGGGCCACGCCAATGGAAGGCAACACTCTAGGCCAAGCCTTGTCCTCCCATTAAACTCCATCAAGTCACTTCATCAGGTCCCACCCTCTGCGTGGTGCTGGTTGCTTCATATAGGTTTGGTGGGTGCCTTGAGGCCATCAATTACCATGAGACATCATCACATGTCATGGGAAGGTGAGGCTTGCACGCACAGGGGCAGGGCTTCCTCCAGCCCAGGGAGTCTGGCAGCACCTTGTGTGGTTTAGCCAGAGGCCTCTGCATCCTGCCCACTCACAGGACTGACACCCACTGCATTGCAGGAGCAATCCCCACCCCAGGGTCTCAGGGGACTTCTTGAAACATTTTCTTGGTGGGTTCCATGCCCTGGTTTTTCCACCTTGGATTCCTCGATCTTTGTAAATTCAGGGACCCTGCAATAATTATCTCCTATAGCACCCCAGTATACGTACAACTTCTTTGTCCAAAAGGCCAAAATAACAAAACACTGTGTGGAACTGTACTTTCTATAGCCTACATTATAAAAATAGACATTTTGAAGGCAATTTTCTAAATGACACTGCCATCCCATCTGCTATCCCTCCTACCCCAGGACAGGGGTGGGTAAGCATCTTCCATTATGACTCCCTGATGGAGGAAAGGTCAAACTTCAGGCCACAGCCACTGGCATGCATCTCCCAAAATATTTCTCTTTCCTCTCACCATAATCACAGGATCTTGCAACTGCCTGCTTTATAGAGCTTCCCCACTCACTGGCTAGCTTCCTGAGGGCAGAGTCTGGGATGGTCTTGTTTACTGATGTAGCCCCAGGTTCAGTGTCTGGCTCATGGAGATTCATAATAGTTATTGGTTGAGTACATGGATGAATAAATGGGTGAACGACTCTGATACTTGAGGACTAGGATGAGTTCCTGTGAGGTCCTGAGATAGGGTGTGTGTGTCTCTAGGTTGGCAGGGAAGTTGGGGCAGAATTCCTCTAAATATAGCCCTCAGAGCAGGGGTCCAGAATTGTGACTGGGACAGGTAGCCCAGGGTCAATGCCCCTGCCACTGGGGACACACACAGAGCTCATAGCTCCTGTGGCAGGTGAATCAGCCTTATGCACCAAGCTCCCAGGATGCCAGCCTTGCAGATCTACCCCAAGGGGAGATGCTTTAGCTTGCTTCTAGGACTGCCCTGAACCTGGGGAGCGTCAAGCCTCAGCTCTAGGTGCATAGATTGGCCAGTTCTGGGGACATCCAAGCCATTCTGAAGATGGCAAGCAGGAAGGAAGCCTGTATCTTCAGGCCCTCTTTGGCAGAGATCATTGTGGATGACACAGGACAATACAAATCCCAGCTGCCAAACCCAGACGCCTGAGGTCCCTAAGGATCAGGTGTGGAATGGGACCGGTCCTCCTTCCTTTACATTGTGGTCACAAGCTGTAAACTCATGATCCCTTGGCCAGTTCACCACCTTCCTGCTTTCCAAACTCAGCACCTTCTCTCAGGCTGCAGGCCATGCCCTTCCAATTAACTGTCATTTTTCACCCCCAATTTCCCATCCTACTGAGTATCTGGGTAAGTCCTCAGGACTCCAGGGAATGGTGTGATGTGCGAGATGGTTCTCGCACCTGGGGCAGCAATAAGACACAGGGAGCATCAGTGAAAGTCAGGGCTGCATAAGATCAATGGTGACATTGGGGCAAAATAATGCTTCTTCCTTAGCACACAAGGGGTTTGTAATATCATTAGCTAAAACGGAACCCATTATGTGGTCTTCCAGGGAGGGACGGGATGCCCATCAAGTTCAATCAAGAACTGCCAGATTTTAAGTCTCCCTTAAATGATACTACGTGATATGCAATTAAGTGCTAAATTGTGGGCAGACACGATTTAGGATTAAGAGAGTTTGGGTAATATCAGTAGAGTCTAGAGTAAGCAGAAGGAACTTTACTAAAGATATTGGCTTAATAAAGCCCTTAATATTTGAGTAGCATTTAGTGAAGGCAGGAAAAGAGAGAATGGCCTTCAGGGGAGAGACTTAAGGATAAGCCAAGAGAAGCATGACTTGTTTTAGGGACTGCAAACAGCCTGTGATCAGACTAGAAGGTGTGTACTGTGAGTCATGGCCTGTGAATCTAGCCCCCACTTATGTCCACAAGGAAAGCACTGTTCCTTGATGTTTGCATAAGGCATCAGAACTGATAGCATCTTCTGACATTCCCTTCCTCATGTTGTATGATACAATGACCAGGCATGGAGCCCCTACTGCCCCTACCAAAGGACTCACCATCAAATAAAGTACAGGTAAGAAAAATACCACATTATCAAAGACAAGATGCAACTATGAACCCCTATGCCATTTAAAATAGCAAAATTATGCTCTACATTCCATAATATGGGCAATATGAACTAGAATGCATTGGGATTTCCTATATAAAGTAGGATTCAAGTAATAACTATAATAACATTCTATATAACTATATAACATTCAATATATAACATGTTATATATATAACTATATATATATCAGGGACTTCTGATATGTTCAATATCAATATATAGCATGTTATATATTGAACAAATTCAATATATAACATATATATAACTATATAACATTCTAATAACTATATAACATTCAAGTAATAACTATATAAACTGTAAGCAAATTTTAAACACAGAGCAGTCTGATTTTTCTTCTCAACATGTGGGAGAAATAAGCATCATTTGCCTGCTCTCTATTTTCCATGCATTTCTATGATTCTCTGTAATGATGGAAGGTTTCAAACACTTTCTACTGGTCTAAAACCTCCCTTGGCCAGGCACGGTGGCTCACATCTGTAATCCCAGCACTTTGGGAGGCCAAGACGGGTGGATCACTTGAGGTCTGGAGTTCGAGACCAGCCTGGCCAACATGGTGAAAACCCCATCTCTACTAAAAATACAAAAATTAGCCAGGCGTCGTAGTGGGCACCTGTAATCCCAGCTACTTGAGGGGCTGAGGCAGGAGAATTGCTTGAAGCAGAGGTTGCAGTGAGCCGAGGTTGTGCCATTGCACTCCACCCTGGGTGACAGAGCGAGACTCCATCTCAAAATAAATAAATAAAAATAAAACCTCCCTAAATGCAGCAGACGCTTGATGCCTATAGCTCCAAAGTTCTGCCTGCTTTCGTATTAAATAAAGAATAGTAACAAATAAGAAGTGGTGGTTGCCACTTTAAGAAAGTTATGAAAACCTGCCAAGTCATTAGGATTTTTAAAAAAGTTCTTTACAACTTTGGGGCTTCTCTGAAAACAAGGGTGTTGGAACAAGTTCTCTGAGGCTTTGCTGCCACTACCCTCTCCAGCTAGTGGGGAGGTAGGGTTCCTTACAGAACTGCTAACAAAGAAGACAGTTTTCCTGCCAAACAAGCTGATGCTGGAGACTTACTGGAAGAGAGATTATGACATTGGAAAATGATATGTGGGAATTATGAAGCCCAAAGGAAAGATGAGGTCTTCTTGATTATTGACCAGGTTTGCAGAGTGTCAAAAACTAGATGAACAGATATAACTCTAAAGTAATTAGAGATCAGGAGTAATTGAAGTTCTGTGGACAGAACAGTGTGAGGATGAAAGCAGCATTTAGGGAGCTTATCTGGGAGCAGTCCATGGGGTGGCCTGAGGGCCAATGCCAGGGAGCCTCACTATGAGCTCTCCTGAAGCAGGACAGTACTGAGAGGAAAGGGCTGAAAATATGAAATCATTCTGGAGGAAAAAAGAAATACCTTAGGCATGGAAGGATGAATCAAAAATGGCATCAAGTGTTGGCAGGGAAGTGGAGTTGCCAAATCTTATACTGCTGGTAGAAATGTACATTGATACGATCACTTTAGAAACTGCTGTCACCGGCTAGGTGTGGCGGCTCACTCCTGTAATCCCAGCACTCTGGGAGGCTAAGGCAGGCAGATCACCTGAGGTCAGGTGTTTCAGACCAGCCTGGCCAACGTGGTAGAACTACGTCTCTACTAAAAATAAAAAGTAGCTGGGTGTGGTGGTGAGTGCCTGTAATCCCAGCTATGTGGGAGACTTGAACCAGGGAGGTGGAGGTTGCAGTGAGCCCATATTGCGCCACTGCACTCCAGCCTGGGTGACAGAGTGAGACTCCATCTCAAAAAAAAGAAAAAAAAAAAACTGCTGGCAGCATCTATGAGAGCAGAAATGCACAATCCATGGCCCAGCAATTCCTTCTTGGGACTATACACAAAAGAAATGTGTACATATAGTCACAAGAAAAGACATGCACCATTAAATTCAATACAGCAGGACTCATCATAGCCCCCAAAGGGAAACAATCTGATTGCCATCAGCAATAGATTGAGTAAGTAATACTGTACTTGCACAGCAAGAGAATGAATGGTCTACACTTTCATGCAATGGTATGAATGAATCTCACAATGTTGACCAAAAGAAGCCAGACATGGAAGAGAACAGACTGTATAATTTCATTTATACAAAGTTCAAAAACAGGCTAAGCAGACAGAAGTCAGGCCATCGGTCATCCCTGGAAGAGGGCCCTGGGGGACTTCTGGGATGCTGATAATGTTTTGCTGCTTGATCCGGTGCTTGTTACCTGGGTATGTCCATTCATGAAGGTTCATCAAGCTGTCTACTTGTGATGTGTGCACTTTAATGTAAATCTATCACGCTTTAATAACAATGTTAAAATGAAAATAGGAAGTGGAGCAAAGGGAGCTAGGAGTCCATTCTGTGACAGAGTCTGAGATGTCTGGGCAGGCAGGTGGACATGGCCAGGATGCAGTTGGAGATGTGGGACTCTGGACTGGGTAAGAATCCAGGGCTGGAGACACTGAATTTGGGGATTGTTTGCACAGAAGTGACAGGGAAGATGAGAGCATGGGCATGGGGGAGCAGTTAGAACCAGCTAGAAGCAGTTGGAGCCAGCTAGAAGCAACTAGAACCAGTTAGCTGTTAAAGGCAGGAGGATGAGGAGCACGCAGAGCCATTCATCAGAGTCCTGTTCAGCACTTTCCCCTAGTAGGTCCCTGCGCTTGGCTCTGCCAGCCATGATTTCTGTCCTTTAGAACTTACATTTTAATGGGGTGGGGTAGATGCTTCGTCATCATTTCATGTGGCATTATCTTCCTTTTACAAGCTGAGGAAACAGAAGGTTGGCGAGGTGAGCTGTCCAGGGCTGGTGAGGGGCGGAGTGTTGGCACCTGTTCAGCCTCCCGCACACTTCAGGGTATGCGGTGCCTCTGACCCTGCAGCTCTCAACAGCAGAGGGCAGCGAGGCCCCTGGGCAGGTCAGCTGGCCTCACAGAAGGGCCCTGAAAGTCAGCGGAGGGGGTGGTGAGCAACATGCTGCTCTACACTCCTCCCTGGAGTACAGGACCTCTCAGGATAAAGGATAAAGGAGGAATGTGTTGGAACCCACGTGCACACACAGCAGTGACACAGGCTTGTTTTCCCACTGCCTCGTGTGAGCTGCTGGGATTGTGCTTTTCCTGCGAGCACATCAGGCCAGGAGGTCAGGGTGCCATTCCAAACCCCTGTGTACTGCTGGGGGCCGGGGTGATGTGTCAATAACAGAGCCAGCACATTTCCTCTCATAGAAAATCCCAGGGCACTAGGGACTACCAAACACACCCACATGAAACATCAAGACATCTGCAGAAGAAATGCAGAAGAAAAATTACACTCAAGATCTCACACACATGTGCAAAGTCTTCTCAACCATCACACATGGAGGGGCAGGAAGGGTGAAGTAGCAGGTTGTGGGCAATGAGAGATGCCCTCCATCAAAGCTCCTCTACCTGTTTTCAGGACCGTCCCTCTGTAATGGGGCATGACTCCACACCTCCATCCTTAACTCTCATTACTCCTCAATGGGATGTTGCGTGAAGGTGTCAGTTCCTTCATAGGGGAAGTGCCCTGGGACAAATTGTCCTTATTCCCATCCCAGGCCTTTGCCTGTGCTGTTTCTTCTAGGAAGATGCACTGGGAGCCAAATAGGTTGAGATCCTGGTTTGGGGGCTTCTGAGCATCATAATATGTAGATTTGGGACAAGTCCTGTTACCTCTCTCTCTTCTTTAAAAGGGGGACAGACCTCTCAGTGGTATCAGTGAGAAGGTATATGTGAAGTCCTTAGTAGAGACACTAGTATAGAGTTGGCAGACAAGCAGTCACAGCTGTTCTCCACCTCACTTCCCTTTTCCCTTGCTTGGAATGTCCTCAGAGTTGAAGTCATCTTGTTCTCCAGACATCTCTGGTTGTTTTGAAACTGACCCAGTTGTCATATAGATGTTTTTTATTTTATTTTTATTTTTTGGATAAACATAGAAATGGACCCTTGTCTTAAACATTGAAAGTTACGTTTGTTTTATCTGAGTTCCCTTTTTAGGAAATGACCTTCAGGCCTCTCAAAAAAGTGTAAAAACCTGAAACTCTGGAACAAATTGCTGCATCCAGACAATGAGATGCCAAATCCCTTATTTATCATCATTGCTTCCTTGCCCCTCCCTAGTTTCTGTTTTTTTACACCCCATTATATTTCTTTTCTGCTATGTAAATCCCTACTTTTAGTCAGTGGGGGAGATGGATTTGAGACAGAGCTCCCATTGCCTTGGCTGCAGCACCTGATTAAAGCCTTCTTCCTTGGCAACATCACGTCAGTCATTGGCTTTCTGTGGGGTGAGCAGTAGGATCTAGACTGAACCCCTGGTGTTTCAGTAACAGCTTCACTCAGTTAGATAATGTACCTGTCTCTCCTGCACCTGGCTCAGCTCCAAGGCTCAGCTGTACTCACGGTGGGGCTCAGGTGACTTGGGGGCTTGAGTTTTTCTTTGGAATGGAGCACAGTGTCTCCAGACCCTTAGAGTGACTTCCTCAGTGGCATTTTGGCTTCTGTAACTTCTAAAATGTCTTCAAAAAGCTAGTAACTGCTTGCATATTGAAAATTGATAACTTTTAATAATAAGTTTAAATAGCTAAAATGCATTTTTATGTCCAATTGTTGAGAATCTTCTGGATGCTGGTAATATTCTGTTTCTTGATCTGCATACTGGTTACATTGGTGTGTTCATTTATGGGAAATTCACTGATTAAGTGGTACATTTATGACTTGCTCACTTTTCTGGATAGATGTTATATTTTAAGAAAAACATGAAAAACCAAAAAACTTGTTATAGGCTTTCTGAGCCCAGAGCACATCCTGCCCTGATGCTCGACCTCACAGTTTGTGTGCGATCCTGTAATGGAGTGACTGCTGGCTTACCCTGAGGGCAGCAGGCCAAAGTTCTCATATCAGTCTAGAGGGGCCAGTGGAGAGGTCAATCAAAAGGCCACCTCTGGTGAGAAGGGAGACCCCACCAGCCTCTTAAAAGCCAGATCAGAAATATTAGAGACGAAGTGTACAAAAGTGTTGAGGAAGAAAACTTAACTTTGCCTAGAAGATCAGAGAAGTCCTCACAAAAGATGCTAGTGACATTTGAACTGGGTATTAAGGACTGAATAGGTGTGTTTCTGGTGGAAAACGGAAGAAAGGGATGACAAGAATAGCTTGAACAAAGACAATAAAATTAAGATTCATTGGATCTGAGGCTCAGAAAGTAATTTAATGTGGAAGAGCTTAGTAAGTAAGTGTAAGTGAGAGTGAGTGTGTATGTATGGGGAGAAGTGAGACTAAAGAGATAAGCAACAGCTGGAGAATGAAGTGCCTTGTCTGTCAAGCTCAGGAGTTTGGGCTTTATCCTTCACACAGGTAGAACCTCTGAGGGATGCTAAGTAGGAAAATCTATCACCTCCTCCACCACCACTACCAATGCTACCACCAGCTTCACCACCACCAAAGCCACCACCAACTCCACCATCACCATCAATTCCACCACCAGCTCCACCTCCACCATCATCACCAGAGTACCTATTAGAATAATTGTCTTCACAGAATAAATTTTCATAGTGCTAATTATAGCACAATTAATTAGGGAACAAAATTATTTATTTATTTATTTATTGAGACAGTCTCACTCTCTTGCCCAGGCTGGAGTACAGTGGTGCGATCTCAGCTCACTGCAACCCCCTCCTTCCGGGTTCAAGCCATTCTTGTGCCTCAGTCTCCTGAGTAGCTGAGATTACAGGCACACGCCACCACACCCAGCTACTTTTTTTTTTTTTTGAGACAGAGTCTCACTCTGTCACCCAGGCTGGAGTGCAGTGGCGCAATCTTGGCTTGCTGCAAGCTCCGCCTCCCTCGTTCACACCATTCTTCTGCCTCAGCCTCCTGAGTAGCTGGGACTACAGGCACCCACTACCACGCCCAGCTAATTTTTTGTATTTTTAGTAGAGACAGGGTTTCACCATGTTAGCCAGGATGGTCTTGATCTCATGACCTCGTGATCTGCCCGCCTCAGCCTCCCAAAGTGCTGGGATTACAGGCATGAGCCACCGCGCCTGGCCCCCACCCACCTGCTTTTTTGCGTTTTTAGTAGAGACAGGGTTTACCCTGTTGGCCAGGCTGGTCTCGAACTCCTGATCTCAGGTGATCGCCTGCCTCAGCCTCCCAAAGTGCTGGGATTACAGGCATGAGCCTCTGTGCCTGGCCAGGGAACAAAATCTTAACTACATATCTTTTAAAATTGTTGAGCATAACGCAGAGAAAGAAAGCTGAGTGAGTGGAGTGTAAAGCATGAGAATGGAGCTGATCTGTTGGCGGGAGACCTCTCTTTTGTAACATGTGCTCTTCTGCTCACCATTGGTGCTGCCAGCAAAATTACAAGGTTAAGGCCAAAAATTATGGAGGAAATGGAAGGATTCTGAGTATATGGATGAAAGACAGCCATGATTGAACTTAGATTTGTTAATGATAAAATTTAAAATTTATTTTAAATTACAAAATTACAATGTTATTTTTGTAATTCAAGGTTTCTGGTTTTCTAGAAATGCAAATCATTGCCTTATGATAAAGTAACAGGAGCTGATCAAAGAGCTTCACCTCTGTTATCTCATTTTAAAAAAAATTCTAACTTATTTTAGGTTCAGGGATACATGTACAGGTTTGTTGCATAGGTAAATTGTGTGCCACAGGGGTTTGGTGTACAGATTATTTTGTCACCCAGGTAATAAGCATAGTACTTGGTAGGTAGTTTTTTGATCTTCTCCCTTCTCCCACTCTCCACCTTCAGGAAGGCCCCATTGTCTGTTCCCTTCTTTATGTCTATGTGTACTCAATGGTTAGCTCCCACTTATAAGTGAGAACATGCAGCCTTTGGTTTTCTGTTCCTGTGTTAGTTTGCTTAAGATAATGGCCTCTAGTGTCCAGGCATGGTGGCTCATGCCTGTAATCCCAGCACTTTGGGAGGCCGAGGCGAGTGGATCACCTGAGGTCGGGAGTTCGAGACCAGCCTGACCAATATGGAGAAACCCGGTCTCTACTAAAAATACAAAAATTACCAGGCATGGTGGTGCATGCCTGTAATCCCAGCTACTCAGGAGGCTGAGGTAGTAGAATTGCTTGAACACGGGAGGCAGAGGTTGCTGTGAGCCGAGATTGCACCATTGCACTCCAGCCTGGGCAACAAGAGCGAAACTCCATCTCAAAAAAAAAAAAAAAAAAAAAAGATAATGGCCTCTAGCTTCATACAGGTTGCTGCAAAGGACATGATCTTATTTCTTTTTATGGCTGCATAGAATTCCATTGTATATATGTACCACATTATCTTTATCCAGTCAACTATTGATGGGCATTTAGATTGATTCCGTGTCTTTGCTATTGTGTATAGTACTGTGATTAACATATCTGTGCGTGTGTCTTTATGGTAGAATAATTTATATTCCTTTCAGTATATATCTAATAGTGGAATTTCTGGGTCCAATGATAATTCTTTTTTAAGTTTTTTGAGAAATTGCCACACTGCTTTCCACAGTGGCTGAACTAATTTACATTCCCACTGGCAGTGTATAGGTGTTCCCTTTTTCCTGCAACCTTGCCAGCATCTGTTATTTTTTGACTTAATAATAGCTATTGTGGGGTGGGAGATAGCATTTTCTTGTGGTTTTGATGTGCATTTCTCTAATGATTAGTGATGTTGAGCATTTTTTCATATGCTTGTTGGTCATGTGTAGGTCTTTTGAAAATTGTCTCTTCATGTCTTTTGCCCACTTTTTAATGGAGTTGTTTTTTGCCTATTAATTATTTAAGTTTCTTATGTATTCTGGATATTAGACCTTTGTCTGATGTATAGTTTGCAAATATTTTCTTCCATTCTGTGGGTTGTCTGTTTATTCTTTTGGTAATTTCTTTTGCTGTGAAGAAGATCTTTAGTTTAATTAGGTCCTACTAGTCAATTTTTGTTTCTGTTGCAATTGCTTTTGACACGTTTTTCATAAAATCTTTGCCAGGGCCTATGTCCAGAAGAGTATTTCCTAGGTTATCTTCCAGGGTTTTTATAGTTTTAGGTTTTACATTTAAGCGTTTAATCCATCTTGCATTGATTTTTGTACATGATAAAGGAAGGGGTCCAGTTTCAATCTTTTGCATGTAGCTAGTTATCCTAGCACCATTTATTGAATAGGGAGTCCTTTCTCCATTTCTTGTTTTTGTTGACTTTTGGCTTTTGTCAAAGACCACATGGTGTATGTGTGAAGCATTATTTCTGGGCTCTCTATTCTGTTCCATCAATCTATGTGTCTGTTTTTGTACCAGTACCATGCTGTTTTGTTTACTGTAGGCTTGTAACCAAAGTCTAGTTTGCCAAAGTATTTGAAGTAGGGTAATGTGATGTCTCCAGCTTTGTTCTTTTTGCTTAGACTTGTCTTGGCTATTCAGGCTCTTTTTTTGTTCCCTATGAATTTTAAAATAGTTTTTTTTTCTAATTCTATGAACAATGTCATTGGTTGTTTGATAGGAATAATATTCATATGGTTTGGATCTGTGTCCCCATCCAAACATTTTACATGTTAAAATGCAATCCCCAATGTTGGAGATGGGGCCTAGTGGGAGATGATTGCATCATGGGTGCAGTTTCTTATGGTTTAACACCATCCCCTCCTGGTGCTGTCATCATGATAGTGAGTTCTTATGAGATCTGGTTGTTTAAAAGTATGTTTAAAAGTATTTGGCACATCCCCTCCTCTCTCTTGCTCCTGCTACTGCCGTGTAGACACCTACTCCCGCTTTGCCTTCTGCCATGAGTAAAAGCTCCCTGAGGCCTCCTCAGAAGCAGATGCCACCATGCTTCCTATACAGCCTGTAGAATCATGAGCCAATTAAACTTCTTTTCTTATAAATTAACCAGTCTTAGATATCTCTTTATTGCAATGTGAAAATAAACTAATCCAGAAAATTGGTACCGAGGACTAGGGCATTGCTATAAAGATATCTCAAAATGTGGAAACAACTTTGGAACTGGGTAATGGGCAGAGGTTGGAAGAGTGTGGAGGGCTCAGAAGAAGACAGAAAGGTGAGGGAAAATTTGAAATTTTCTAGAGACTTGTTAAATTGTTGTGACTGAAATGCTAAGAGTGATATGGACAATGAAGTCCAGACTGAGGAGGTCTCAGATGGAAATGAGGAACTTATTGGGAACTGGAGTAAAGGTCACTTTTGTTGTCCTTTAGCAAAGAGCCTGGGTGTGTTGTGATCCTTCTCTAGGGATCTATGGAACTTTGAACTTGAGAGTGATGATTTAGGTTGTCTGGGGGAAGACATTTCCAAGTAGTAAAGCATTCAAGAAGTAGCCTGGCTGCTTCTAATAACCTATGCTCAATGTGTGAGCAAAGAAATGACCTGAAACTGGAACTTATATTTAAAAGGGAAGCAGAGTGTAAAAGTTCAGAAAATTTGCAGCCTGAAAATGTGGTAGGAAAGAAAAGCCCATTTTCTTGGGGAGGAATTCAAGCAGGCTGCAGAAGTTTGCATAAGTAAAATGGAGCCAAATCATAACAGCCGAGACAATGGGGGAAAAGACCTCAGGCATTTCAGAGACCTTTGCAGCAGTCCCTCCCATCACAGGCCCAGAGGCCTAGGAGGAAAGAATGGTTTCATGGGACAGGTCCAGGGCACTGCAGCCCTGCACAGTCTTGGGACACTGGACCCTGTATGCCAGTTACTCCAGCTTCAGCTGTGGCTAAAAAGGACCCAGGTACACCTTGGGCCACTGCTTCAGAGGGTGCAAGCTAGAAGCCTTGGTGGCTTCCATGTGGTGTTAAGCCTGCAGGTGCACAGAGAGCAAGAGTTAAGGATTGAGAGCCTCCACCTAGATTTCAGAGGTGTATGGAAAAGCCTGCTGCAGGGGAAGAGCCCTCATGGAAAACCTCTGCTAAGGCAATGTGGAATGGAAATGTGGGGTTGGACCCCCCCAACATAGACCCCCTGGGGCACTGCCTAGTCAAGCTGTGAGAAAAGGGTCACCATCCTCCAGACCCCAGAATGGTAGACCCACCAAAGGCTTGCACTATGTACCTGGAAAAGCTGCAAAGACTCAACACCAGCCCTTAAGAGTAGCCATGCAGGCTGAACACTGCAAAGCCACAGGGATAAACCTGCCCTGTGAGCCCACAGGGATGGATCTTCCCATGACTGCCCTGCTGGGTTTTAGAATTGCAGGAGGCCTATTCACCCTTTCTTTTGGATGATCTCTCCCTTTTGGAATGGGAGTATTTACCCAATGCCTATATATCCATTGTATCTTGGAAATAACTAATTTGTGTTTTATTTTACAGGCTAATAGGCAGAAGGGACTAGCCTTGTCTCAGATGAGACTTTGGACTTTGGACTTTTGAGTTAATGCTGGAATGAGTTAAGGCTTTGCAGGAATGTTGGGAAGGCATGATGGGATTTTGCAATGTGAGAAGGATATGAGGTTTGAGAGGGGCCAGGGATGGAATGATATGATTTGGATCTGAGTCCCTGTCCAAATCTCATGATTCAACATGTAATCCCCAGTGTTGGAGGTGGGGCCTGGTGGAAGGTGATTGGATCATGAGGGTGGTTTCTCATGGTTTAACACCATCTTTCTTGGAGCTGTCATCACAATAGTGCGTTCTCATGAGATCTGGTTGTTTAAAAGTGCGTGGCACCTCCTCACTCTCTCTCGGTCCTTCTCCTGCCATGTAAGATGTCTGCTCCTGCTTTGCCTTCTGCCATGAGTAAAATCTCCCTGAGGCCTACACAGAAGCTGATGCTGCCATGCTTCCTGTACAGCCTGCAGAACTGTGAGCCAATTAAACCCTTTTTTCTTTAGAAATTACCCAGTATTAGGTATTTCTTTATAGCAATGTGAGAATAGACTAATACGAGCATTGAGTCTATACATTGCTTTGAACAGTATGGTCATTCTAACAATATTGATTCTTCCTATCCATGAGCATGGAAAGTTTTTCCATTTGTTTGTGTCATCTCTGATTTCTTTGAGCAGTGTTTTGTGATTCTCATTGTAGGATCTTTCACCTCCCTTGTTAAGTATATTCCTGGATATTTTATTCTTTCTGTGGTTATTGTGAATGGGATCGCATTCTCTTGATTTGACTCTCAGCTTAGACATTGTTGATGTACAGAAATGCTACTTTTGTACATAACTTTTGTATGCTGAAACTTTGCTGAAGTTTTGAAAATCAGAACTAGGAGCTTTTGGGCAGCAACCATGGGGTTTTCCAGGTATAAAATCATACCATCTTCAAACAGAGATAGTTTGAATTCTTCTCTTTTCCTATTAATGCCTTTTATTTCTGTTTCTTGCCTATTTGCTCTGGCTAGGACTTCCAGTACTATGTTGAATAGGAGTAGTGAGAAGCATCCCTTTCTTGCTCTGTTTCTTAACGGGAATTATTCCAGCTTTTGCTTATTTAGTATGATGTTGGCTGTGGGTTTGTCATAGATGGCTCTTGTTATTATGAGGTATGTTTCTTTAATGCTCAGTTTGTTGAGGGGTTTAAACATGAAGATATAATGGATTTTATTGAAAGACTTCTGCATCTATTGAGATGATCATGTGGTTTTTGTTTTTAGTTCTGTTTATGTGATGAATCACATTTATTGATTTGCATATGTTGAACCAACCTTGCATCTCAGGGATAAAGCCTACTTGATCATGGTGGATTAGCCTTTTGATGTGCTAGTGGATTCAGTTTGCTAGTATTTTGTTGAGTATTTTTGCATTTGTGTTCATCAAAGATATTGGCTTGAAGTTTCCTCTTTTTGTTGTGTCTCTGCCAGGTTTTGCTATCAGGATAATGCTGGGCTCATTGAATGAGTTGTGGAGGAGTCCCTCCTCCTTATTTTTTGTAATAGTTTAAGTAGGAATGGTACCCCCTCTTTCTTTATATACATCTGGTAGAATTCAGTAGTGAATCCATCTGGTTCTGGGCTTTTTCTGGTTGGCAGGCTTATTACTGATTCAATTTCAGAACTTGCTATTGGTCTCTTCAGAGATTCAGTTTCTTCCTGGTTGAATCTTGGGAGATTGTATGTTTCCAGGGATTTATCCATTGTTTCATGTTTTGTGGTTTGTGTGCCTAGAAATGTTCATAGTAGTGTTGGAGGGTTTAATTTTTGCATTTCTGTGGGGTTGATGGTAATCTCCCTTTGTTATTTCTGATAGTGTTTATTTAGATCTTCTCTTTTTTAATTCATCTAGCTAACAGTCTATTAATCTTATTTATTCTTTCAAATAACTAACTCCTGGATTTGTTGACCTTTTGTATGGTTTTTCACATCTCAGTTTACTTCAGTTCAGCTCTAATTTTAGTTATTTCTTGTCTTCTGTAACTTTGGGGTTGGTTTGCTCTTGTTTCTCTAGTTCTTCTTGATGTGAATTAGGTTGTTAATTTGAGATCTTTCTAACTTTTTGACAGAAGATAATGCTATAAAATTTCCTCTTAACACTGTTTTAGGTGTGTCCCAGAAATTCTGGTATGTTGTATCTTTGCCCTCATTAGTTTGAAATAATTCTTGATTTCTGCCTCAATTTCATTGTGTACTCCGAAGTCATTTAGGAGCAGGTTGTTTAATTTTCATGTAATTGTATGGTTTTGAGCAATTTTCTTAGTAGTTTTTTTTTTATTATACTTTAAGTTTTAGGGTACATGTGCACAATGTGCAGGTTAGTTACATATGTATACATGTGCCGTGTTGGTGTGCTGCACCCAGTAACTCGTCATTTAACATTAGGTATATCTCCTAATACTATCCCTCCCCCCTCCCCCCACCCCACAACAGGCCCGGGTGTATGATATTCCCCTTCCTGTGTCCATGTGTTCTCATTGTTCAGTTCCCACCTATGAGTGAGAACATGCGGTGTTTGGTTTTTTGTCCTTGTGACAGTTTGCTGAGAATGATGGTTTCCAGCTTCATCCATGTCCCTACAAAAGACATGAACTCATCATTTTTTATGGCTGCATAGTATTCCATGGTGTATATGTGCCACATTTTCTTAATTCAGTCTATCATTGTTGGACATTTGGGTTGGTTCCAAGTCTTTGCTATTGTGAATAGTGCCACAATAAACATACGTGTGCATGTGTCTTTATAGCAGCATGATTTATAGTCCTTTGGGTGTATACCCAGTAATGGGATGGCTGGGTCAAATGGTATTTCTAGTTCCAGATTCCTGAGGAATCGCCACACTGACTTCCACAATGGTTGAACTAGTTTACAGTCCCACCAACAGTGTAAAAGTGTTCCTATTTCTCCACATCCTCTCCAGCACCTGTTGTTTCCTGACTTTTTAATGATCGCCATTCTAACTGGTGTGAGATGGTATCTCATTGTGGTTTTGATTTGCAGTTCTCTGATGGCCAGTGATGGTGAGCATTTTTTCATGTGTTTTTTGGCTGCATAAATGTCTTCTTTTGAGAAGTGTCTGTTCATATCCTTTGCCCACTTTTTGATGGGGTTGTTTGTTTTTTTCTTGTAAATGTGTTGGAGTTCATTGTAGATTCTGGATATTAGCACTTTGTCAGATGAGTAGATTGCAAACATTTTCTCCCATTCTGTAGGTTGCCTGTTCACTCTGATGGTAGTTTCTTTTGCTGTGCAGAAGCTCTTTAGTTTAATGAGGTCCCATTTGTCAATTTTGGCTTTTGTTGTCATTGCTTTTGGTGTTTTAGACATGAAGTCCTTGCCCATGCCTATGTCCTGAATGGTATTGTCTAGGTTTTCTTCTAGGGTTTTGATGGTTTTAGGTCTGATATTTAAGTCTTTAATCCATCTTGGATTAATTTTTGTATAAGGTGTAAGGAAGGGATCCAGTTTCAGCTTTCTACATATGGCTAGCCAGTTTTCCCAGCACCATTTATGAAATAGGGAATCCTTTCTCCATTGCTTGTTTTTGTCAGGTTTATCAAAGATCAGATGGTTGTAGATATGCAGCATTATTTCTGAGGGCTCTATTCTGTTCCCTTGGTCTATATCTCTGTTTTGGTACCAGTACCATGCTGTTTTGGTTACTGTAGCCTTGTAGTATATAGTTTGAAGTCAGGTAGTGTGATGCCTCCAGGTTTGTTCTTTTGGCTTAGGATTGACTTGGCAATGCAGGCTCTTTTTTGGTTCCATATGAACTTTAAAGTAGTTTTTTCTAATTTTGTGAAGAAAGTCATTGGTAGCGTGATGGGGATAGCATTGAATCTATAAATTACCTTGGGCAGTATGGCCATTTTGATGATATTGATTCTTCCTACCCATGAGCATGCTGTTCTTCCATTTGTTTGTATCCTCTTTTATTTCATTGAGCAGTGGTTTGTAGTTCTCCTTGAAGAGGTCCTTCACATCCCTTGTAAGTTGGATTCCTAGGTATTTTATTCTCTTTGAAGCAATTGGGAATGGGAGTTCACTCATGATTTGGCTCTCTGTTTGTCTGTTATTGGTGTATAAGAATGCTTGTGATTTTTGCAGATCGATTTTGTAACCTGAGACTTTGCTGAAGTTGCTTATCAGCTTAAGGAGATTTTGGGCTGAGATGATGGGGTTTTCTAGATATACAATCATGTCATCTGCAAACAGGGACAATTTGACTTTCTCTTTTCCTAATTGAATACCCTTTATTTCCTTCTCCTGCCTGATTGCCCTGGCCAGAACTTCCAACACTATGTTGAATAGGAGTGGTGAGAGAGGGCATCCCTGTCTTGTGCCAGTTTTCAAAGAGAATGCTTCCAGTTTTTGCCCATTCAGTATGATATTGGCTGTGGGTTTGTCATAGATAGTTCTTATTATTTTGAGATACGTCCCATCAATACCTAATTTATTGAGAGTTTTTAGCTTGAAGAGTTGTTGAATTTTGTCAAAGGCCTTTTCTGCATCTATTGAGATAATCATATGGTTTTTGTCATTGGTTCTGTTTATATGCTGGATTATGTTTATGGATTTCTGTATGTTGAGCCAGCCTTGCATCCCAGGGATGAAGTCCACTTGATCATGGTGGATAAGCTTTTTGATTTGCTGCTGGATTCGGTTTGCCAGTATTTTATTGAGGATTTTTGCATTGATGTTCATCAGGGATATTGGTCTAAAATTCTCTTCTTTGTTGTGTCTCTGCCAGGCTTTGGTATCAGGATGATGCTGGCCTCATAAAATGAGTTAGGGAGGATTCCCTCTTTTTCTATTGATTGGAATAGTTTCAGAAGGAATGGTCCCAGCTCATCCTTGTACCTCTGGTAGAATTCGGCTGTGAATCCATCTGGTCCTGGACTTTTTTTGGTTGGTAAGCTATTAATTATTGCCTCAATTTCAGCGCCTGTTATTGGTCTATTCAGAGATTCAACTTCTTCCTGCTTTAGTCTTGGGAGGGTGTATGTGTCGAGGAATTTATCCATTTCTTCTAGATTTTCTAATTTATTTGTGTAGAGGTGTTTATAATATTCTCTGATGGTAGTTTGTATTTCTGTGGGATCGGTGGTGATATCCCCTTTGTCATTTTTTATTGCGTCTATTTGATTCTTCTCTCTTTTGTTCTTTATTAGTCTTGCTAGCAGTCTATCAATTTTGTTGATCTTTTCAAAAAACCAGCTCCTGGATTCACTGATTTTTTGAAGGGTTTTTTGTGTCTCTATTTCCTTCAGTTCTGCTCTGATCTTAGTTATTTCTTGCCTTCTGCTAGCTTTTTAATGTGTTTGCTCTTCCTTCTCTAGTTCTTTTAATTGTGATGTTAGGGTGTCAATTTTAGATCTTTCCTGCTTTCTCTTGTGGGCATTTAGTGCTATAAATTTCCCTCTATGCACTGCTTTGAATGTGTGCCAGAGATTCTGGTATGTTGTGTCTTTGTTCTCGTTGGTTTCAAGGAACATCTTTATTTCTGCCTTCATTTCATTACGTATGCAGTAGTCATTCAGGAGCAGGTTGTTCAGTTTCCATGTAGTTGAGCGGTTTTGAGTGAGTTTCTTAATCCTGAGTTCTAGTTTGATTGCACTGTGGTCTGAGAGACAGTTTGTTATAATTTCTGTTCTTTTATATTTGCTGAGGAGTGCTTTACTTCCAACTATGTGGTCAATTTTGGAATAAGTGTGGTGTGGTGCTGAGAAGAATGTATATTCTGTTGATTTGGGGTGGAGAGTTCTGTAGATGTCTATTAGGTCCGCTTGGTGCAGAGCCGAGTTCAATTCCTGGATATGCCTGTTAACTTTCTGTCTTGTTGATCTGTCTAATGTAGACAGTGGGGTGTTAAGTCTCCCATTATTATTGTGTGGGAGTCTAAGTCTCTTTGTAGGTCTCTAAGGACTTGCTTCATGAATCTGGGTGCTCCTGTATTGGGTGCATATATATTTAGGATAGTTAGCTCTTCTTGTTGAATTGATCCCTTGACCATTATGTAATGGCCTTCTTTGTCTCTTTTGATCTTTGTTGGTTTAAAGTCTGTTTTGTCAGAGACTAGGGTTGCAACCCCTGCCTTTTTTTGTTTTCCATTTGCTTGGTAGATCTTCCTCCATCTCTTTATTTTGAGCCTATGTGTGTCTCTGCATGTGAGATGGGTTTCCTGAATACAGCACACTGATGGGTCTTGACTCTTTATCCAATTTGCCAGTCTATGTCTTTTAATTGGAGCATTTAGCCCATTTACATTTAAGGTTAATATTGTTATGTGTGAATTTCATCCTGTCATTATGATGTTAGCTGGTTATTTTGCTTGTTAGTTGATGCAGTTTCTTCCTAGCATCGATGGTCTTTACAATTTGGCATGTTTTTGCAGTGGCTGGTACCAGTTGTTCCTTTCCATGTTTAGTGCTTCCTTCAGGAGCTCTTTTAGGGCAGGCCTGGTGGTGACAGAATCTCTCAGCATTTGCTTGTCTGTAAAGGATTTTATTTCTCCTTCACTTATGAAGCTTAGTTTGGCTGGATACGAAATTCTGGGTTGAAAATTCTTCTCTTTAAGAGTGTTGAATATTGGCCCCCACTCTCACGTGGCTTGTAGAGTTTCTGCCAAGAGATCAGCTGTTAGTCTGATGGGCTTCCCTTGGGTAACCTGACTTTTCTCTCTGGCTGCCCTTAACATTTTTTCCTTCATTTCAACTTTGGTGAATCTGACAATTATATGTCTTGGAGTTGCTCCTCTCGAGGAGTATCTTTGTGGCATTCTCTGTATTTCCTGAATTTGAATGTTGGCCTGCCTTGCTAGATTGGGGAACTTCTCCTGTATAGTATCCTGCAGAGTGTTTCCAATTTGGTTCCATTCTTGCCATCACTTTCAGGTACACCAATCAGATGTAGATTTGGTCTTTTCACATAGTCCCATATTTCTTGGAGGCTTTGTTCATTTCTTTTTATTCTTTTTTCTCTGAACTTCTCTTCTCACTTCATTTCATTCATTTGATCTTCCATCACTGATACCCTTTCTTCCAGTTGATTGCATCAGCTACTGAGGCTTGTGCATTTGTCACATATTTCTCATGCCTTGGTTTTCATTCAGCTCCATCAGGTCCTTTAAGGACTTCTCTGCATTGGTTATTCTAGTTAGCCGTTCATCTAATTTTTTTTCAAGGTTTTTAACTTCTTTGCCATGGGTTCAAACTTCCTCCTTTAGCTTGGAGTAGTTTGATCTTTTGAAGCCTTTTTCTCTCAACTCCTCAAAGTCATTCTCCGTCCAGCTTTATTCCATTGCTGGTGAGGACCTGCATTCCTTTGGAGGAGGAGAGGCATTCTTTTTAGAGTTTCCAGTTTTTCTGTTTTGTTTTTTTCCCATCTTTGTGGTTTTATCTACCTTTGATCTTTGATGGTGGTGATGTACAGATGGGGTTTTGGTGTGGATGTCCTTGCTGTTTGTTAGTTTTCCTTCTAACAGTCAGGACCCTCAGCTGCAGGTCTGTTGGAGTTTGCTAGAGGTCCACTCCAGACCCTGTTTGCCTGCGTATCAGCAGTGGTGGCTGCAGAACAGCGGATATTGGTGCACAGCAAATGTTGCTGCCTGATCGTTCCTCTGGAAGTTTTGTCTCAGAGAAGTACCTGGCCTGTGAGGTGTCAGTCTGCTCCTACTGGGGGGTGCTTCCCAGTTAGGCTACTCGGGGGTCAGGGACCCATTTGAGGAGGCAATCTCTCTGTTCTCAGATCTCCAGCTGCATGCTGGGAGAACCACTACTCTCTTCAAAGCTGTTAGACAGGTACGTTTAAGTCTGCAGAGGATTCTGCTGCCTTTTGTTTGGCAATGCCCTGCCCCCAGAGGTGGAGTCAAAAGAGGCAGGCAGGCCTCCTTGAGCTGCAGTGGGCTCCACCCACTTCAAACTTCCCGGCTGCTTTGTTTACCTACTCAAGCCTCAGCAATGGCGGGCGCCCCTCCCCCAGCCTCGCTGCCACCTTGCAGTTTGATCTCAGACTGCTGTGCTAGCAATGAGCTGGGCTCCATGGGCGTAGGACCCTCCAAGCCAGGCACAGGATATAATCTCCTGGTGTGCCGTTTGCTAAGACTGTTGGAAAAGCACAGTATTAGGGTGGGAGTGACCGGATATTCCACGTTCTGTCTGTCACCCCTTTCTTTGACTGGGAAAGGGAATTCCCTGACCCCTTGCACTTCCCGGGTGAGACAGTGCCTTGCTCTGCTTCGGCTCATGCTCGGTGCGCTGCACCCACTGTCCTGCACCCACTTTCCGACACTCCCCATTGAGATGAACTTGGTACCTCAGTTGGAAATGCAGAAATCAACTGTCTTCTGTGTCGCTCACGCTGGGAGCTGTCGACTGAAGTTGTTCCTATTCGGCCATCTTGGCTCCTCATGTCAGTAGTTTTTTTTTGTTTTTGTTTTTGTTTTTAAGACAGAGTCTTGCTCTGTCACCCAGGCTGGAGTGCAGTGGTGCAATCTCAGCTCACTGCAACCTCTGCCTTGTGGGTTCAAGTGATTCTTCTGCCTCAGCCTCCTGAGTAGCTGGGACTACAGGCGTGTGCCACCACATGCAGCTAATTTTTGTATTTGTAGTAGAAACAGGGTTTCACCATGTTGGCCAGGATGGTATTGAACTCCTGACCTCAGGTGATCCACTTGCCTCAGCCTCCCAAAGTGCTGGGATTACAGGTGTGAGCTACTGCATCCGGCCCCTTACTATTGATTTTTATTTTAGTGCTCTGTGATCTGAGAATGTGTTTGGTATTATTTCGGATTTTTTGAATTTGATGAGGATTGTTTCATGGTTGGTTGTGTGATTGATTTTAGAGTATGTGCTATGTGCAGCTGAGAAGAATGTATATTCTGTTGTTTTTGGGTGGAGAGTTCTGTAGATGTCTGTTAGGGCCATTTGGTCAAGTATTGAGATCGAGTCCTGAATGTCTTTGTTCGTTTTCTGCCTTGATGATATGTCTAATACTTTCAGTGGGATGTTGAAATCTCCCACTATTATTGTGCAGTTATCTAAGTCTCTTCATAGGTCTCTAAAAACTTGCTTTATGAATCTAGCTGCCCTTGTGTTGGGTGCATGTCTATTTAGGATAGTTAGGTCTTCTTGGTGAATTGAACCCCTTTACTATCATGTAATGTTCTTTGTCTTTTTAAAATTGTTTTTGGTTTTAAGACTATTTTATCTGAAATTAGAATAGCAACCTCTGCTTTTTTCTATTTTCTATTTGCTTGGTAGATTTTTCTCCATCCCTTTACTTTGAGCCTATGAATGCCACTGCATGTGAGATAGGTCTCTTGAAGACAGCATATACTTGGGTCTTACTTCTTTATCCAGCTTGCTACTCTGTGCCTTTTAATTGGGGCATTTAGCCTATTTACATTCAAGATTATTTTTTATACGTGTGGATTTGATCCTGACATTCTGTTGTTAGCTGGTTATTATGCAGACTTGATTGTGTGGTTGCTTTATGGTGTCAATGGTCTAAGTACCTACGTGTGTTTTTGCAGTTGCCAGTGATGGCCTTTCCACATTCAGCATTCCCTTAAGGATCTCTTGTAAGGCAGGTCTGGTGGTAATGAATTCGAAGAGCATTTGCCTGTCTAAAGAGGATCTTATTTTTCCTTTGCTTATGAAGTTTAGTTAGACTGCATGTAAAATTCTTGATTGGAATTTATTTTCTTTAAGAATGCTGAATACAGGCTCCCCAGTTGCTTCTGGAGAGCTTCTGCTGAAAGATCCACTATTAGCCTAGTGGTATTCCCTTTGTAGGTGACCTGTCCCTTCTTTCTAGCTGCCTTTAACATTTTGTTTTTCATTTTGGCCTTGAAGAATCTAATGACTATGTATCTTGGGGATGGTCATCTTGTATAGTATCTTGCAAGGGTTCTCTGCATTTCCCGAATTTGAACATTGGCCTGTCTAGTGAGGTTGGGGAAATTTTCATGGATGATATCCTTAAATGTTTTCCAAGTTGCTTGTGATCTGTGCTCACTCACTCTCATGTGTGTTCTCTCTCTCTTTCAGGGATGCCAGGGAGTTGTAGATTTGGTCTCTTTACATAATCCCATATTTCTTGGAGGTTTTGTTTATTTTTCTTTATTGTTTTTTCTTTATTTTTGTCTATTTTGTAGAACTGGTCTTCAAACTCTGAGATTCTTTCCTCAGCTTGGTTGATTCTGCTGTTAATATTCGTGATTGTATTATGAAATTCTTGAAGTGAGTTTTTCAGATCTATCAGATCAGTTTGGTTCTTCCTCAAAATGCCATTTCATATGTTATCTCCTGTATTGTTTCATTATATTCCTTAGATTCCTTGGATTGGGTTTCAACTTTCTCCTGGATGTCAATGATAATGATCTCTGTTCCTATCCATAATCTGATTCTTTTTCTGTCATTTCAGCTATTTCAGCCCAGTTAGGGACCATTGCTGGGGAACTTGTGTGGTCATTTGGAGGTAAGAAAACATTCTGGCATTTTGAGTTGCCAGAGTTCTTGTGCTGATTCCTTCTCATCTGTGTGGGCTGATGTTCCCTCAACCTCTGAAGTTGCTGTCCTTTCGATGCATGGTTTTTTTTTTTTTTTTTTGCTTTTCTCTTCTTTGCTGCCTTGGGGGTTTCATTGCGGTATAAGGTAGGTTCAGTTGACTGGGTTCATTTCTGGAAGATTTTAGGGGCCACGGCTCAGCTCAGCACTCCTGGTGGACTCTAACTCTGGGGAGTTGGTACCAGGACCCCAGCTTTGTTATCTGGCCCCCTGAGATTGGGAACCTGCTGCATCGGAGGGGCCAAGGTGTTCCTGGTCCACTAGCCACAACCCTCTGATGGGTGGTGCCAGACAAAGTGCTTCTTTGGAGCGGTGGCAGCAGGATCTGTGCTCACTCACGTGTTCTAGCACTTGTGGCAGCACCACAGGGTGCTTATGCCTTGGCGGGGTTGGGGTACCAGCAGAAGTAGAGCTGCTGCATTCCTGTTTGCATTTGTACCTGTGGCAGGGTGCAGGTGGGAGCAGGGTTGCCAGTGTCCATGCTTACACTTGCACCAGTGGTGGCAGTGGCAGGGTGCTGGCAGTCACTGGGCTGCTGACCTTCATGGGCACATTCATCTGTTACCTCATTTAACCATTAAAATAACTACAATAACAGGCTAATAAATTAGTTCCTTGTTAGGATGTGAAATTTGGGCTCAGAGGCATTAAATAAATTTCCAGGCCCCACAATAAGTGCGTTTCTTAGCAGCTGTGCACTCTCCTGAGATCCAATGTCCCTTTGAGAATCAGTGAGGCAGGGGACAGGCCTAAGCCTGGAAAACTAGATGCCTAGAATAGGATGCAAAAACCTGGAATGCAAAAGGAGGGCAACGAGCAAATGGAGCATTCCATGGCTTTTGGACGGGCTCTGGCGCCTTCTGCTGACAGTGTGAAAGTTTCATAAGCCAAGGAGGGTGCAGTGTGCCCAAGTCCGTTGATCATACAGAAGGATGTGTGAGCATGCAAAAGGGCACAGAAGGTGGGCAGTGCAGATGAAGAAGGGAAGGGACAAAGGTACAGAAAGAGCCATCTTTGTCCTAGGTACATGTCAGTTTCTGTCCCCTATCTCTTTGCAGACAACTGGATTCACTGTCTCTTAATTTCAAGGAAAAGCATACTTTTCAAACTTTGATATGCACAGGAATCACCAGGGATCCTGGGCCGGGTGGGGGGAGGGGTGCAGTCTGGGCTCCGCCCCAGTGTTTCTGACTATTAGGTCTGAAGGGGCCTTAGGGATCTGCGCTTTTTAACTACACCCAAGTGAGTCTTATTCAGGTGGTTCTTGGACGACGCTTTCAAAAAGCAAAACAAAACAACAACACACTCGTTAATATTTAAGTTTAAAAAAATGGACAGTTCAGAAACAAACTAAAATTGTGGCTTCTACATTCAGTTGCTAAAAAAACTCCAGAGGAATTCATAGGTTATTGTGTTATTTCTGCTCTGACCTGGTTAAAGATAACAGCTACAAGTCTACAAAATACACACACCCCAACCATCCTGTTAGCCTAACTCTCCAAGACGAAATTAAAACAATGCAATAGCATTCAAGTCAGCAAGTCTATTCTTGCAAAAGAATGATTCCAAAACTCGAGGTGTTTGGAAGTGTACTCCTAGAGATGTTAATATGTGGACACAAACACACCCTTCTCTGATAAAAGAAGGATAAGTGATTCATTAAAAGCACACTGGCATTAAAGTCTTTGAGAAGCCAATGCTAATGAAAGATGTTAAACTTTATTTGGCTTAATGTACCTGGATCTCATTGGATCATGTGACTTTTTCTTATTTAAAATTTTTTCTTTTGGATAGGTATTTAAGATCCATGACTGATGAGTTACGGAAATACTACCTTAGAGCAAGAGGAATGTGAACTAAAGATTTTTCTGGATTCTGAAAAACAATCCCATATGCAAAAAAGCATAGTCTTTTCAATAAATAGTGCTGGGGCAACTGAGTATCCACTTGCAGAAGATTGAGGACTCTACTACCATATACAAAAATTAACTCAAAGTGGATCAAAGACCTAAATATAAGAGCTAAAGCTATGAAACTTTCAGAAGAAGAGTTTTGTCTCCTCCCTAGCCTGAGCCCTTAACACTCAGACAGTTTCCATCTCTCCATGGAAGCCCATCTGGCACCCTTTTATTCTCCTCGGATAACAGTCTCAGAACCAGGAGTTCAAATAGTAAGTGAATCAAGCAGCAAGGATATCCTGTGCTCAGTAACATGTTTGGTCTCCAAAGTATGTTGTGTTCAAGTAATTATAAGATGAGGTCTTTGACTTTAGAGTTTCCCACCTTGCTGAGCAAATAAGACCCTCCACCCAGGTGACAGGTGATACCAGATAACATAAAATTAAATGCTGAATTATATGGTCAATATTAAATTTTATGTAAAAACTACAGTTTTCTTAAAGAATACGGAAGCTACTAAGACATTCATGAGGGAGGTAAATTGAAGTTTTTGGGGTGTGAAAGGCACAAACCATTTATATGTCCCTCAAGTTATGCCAAAACATATTTCCATTCTTTTCCCCCAGTATCAACAGTAAGTGTGGTTCCCATGAGCTCCTCTCTGGGCCATTTGGGCGACTGCTGTAATGGTAAGGAGGGAGGGTGGGCATGGGCCACAGAAGCCATGGAGCCAGCTGCAGGTCTGCTGCTGCTCTTGACAGATGGTAGCCACCTGCCTCAACCCCCACCCCCGCAACCCCAGTCCCCATCAGGGCCTTTCTAGGATAAGGCTTTACAATGACTGGATTTGCAAGCTGCACACTGACCCATGGCCACTCATGCAATCATGTCCTGGGCTTCTACGTGAATTCTACTCAAATTCCTGTGCTGAGGCCCCCTCTGTCTACCCACCTCCTTCAGTTCTTCAGACAGCCAGGAGAATTGGCCTTCTTAAGTCATTTGTGATGCAGGTAAAAATGCAGATACCCCATCACTTACTGAATCCCAATATCTTAGGGTTCAGGGGAGGTGCTAGAATCTGCATTTTGGTTAAACATTATCTTGCTTAGTACACATCTCCTGGAATTAATTCCAGGCTTACAGGGATGCTGAAGTAGGGGTCCATCTGTCAGTAAATATGTATCAAGCATTTACCACGTGCCAGGCCTGGAATTGGGGCCATGAAGATACATAATCTGGCCCCTCAGAGGTTATAATGTGGTGGGGAAGATGAGTTACTCACAGGTTGTGGTGTGATGTGTTGGGAGGAAGCCAAGTCACGGGGGTGCTCCCCACTCACACGCTCGTGATTGGGTGAAATCCGGCTAAACATTGATTCAAAGAGCACCCAGGGGAGTATGCATGGATGGGGAAAAAGCCGGCTACTCTTTTTGCCTTTCTCCAGTAGGGCGTTTCATGAGCTGATTATGAGTAGGGATCTATCTGGGTCTTTCCTTTGCTCCAGCTGGAAAATCCACAAATATTTTGGTTGCGGGGTGCCTTCTTGGTCTGTTCCAGTCCCTGCACCATGGAGCCTGGGTGTGCTGGGTCTTCAGCGTAGAAGGTACCACCTCTCTCTGCACTTCCTTTGCTCCCTGGGGTGCTTGTCAAGTGAGTACCCCACAAGTGAGGCTCTGTGTATATTGGGGTGTTGTGTTGCTGTCTCATGCTGTCATGGGTGAGGAAGGAGTTTGAAAGCAGAGAACTAGCCCAGGGGGATCTTTGATGCTGCAGCCATGGGAGAGCAAGCTCCAGTTGCCACCAAGAGCTCAGCACAGGACCAGCTACGTAACTCATGGGTCCCAGTACAAAATGTAAATATAATTCACTTGTTCAAAAGCTATTAAGACTTGCAAGACACTGATGGGAGGACAGATGACAACAGAGAAGGCAATGCCTCTGTTTTGCTGGACATAACTTATAACTTTAGTATAACTGTGTCTGTCACTCACTCACTCGTTCACTGCGGGAGAGAGGCCCCAGTTAGGGGAATGTACAAAACTCATCCCTGTTCACAAGGAGTTCACAGTCTGTTCATGTTGAGAACCTGGGGCTAAGGCCAAGGAGCCACAGTGGGGCTTGGGAGAACAGGAAGCCAGTCCCTGAAGGCAGCTTGTGGCCAAGGAATGGTAGTGGGTGCTCCAGCCACAGCCCAGACTCCCTGTCCTGCCCTCCAGGCTGTCACTTTAATCTTGTGTCCTGAGCTTTCCATCTTGCTGTATGCTAGGGTTAGAAACTAGCTAGGAATCAGTGTCTCTCTGGAAGCTTAAAAACAAAAACTACACAAAGATGAGCAGAATAGGATTCATAGGTCTTTAGAGGAGCCAGGAGCACAGCTTGCATTTGTCCAGATCCAGAGGTTAAGAACTGCATGGTTACAGGCCTCCTCTGACCTCAGGGACAGAGACAATCTCCATTTGACAAAATCATGCTGCCTGGGGCTCCTCCCACTTGAGAGCTCTCTAGAGAATCTTCTCCCTGCAGCCCTGCACAGCGCAGCACAGCACAGCACTGAGCACCCCCTACACCTTCTACTGATAGGAACCCCTGGGAAGCTTTGGAAACCACCCAGGCCTGGACCGCCCCTAAGATTCTGATAGAGCTGGTCTGGGCTGTTGCCTGGGCACCAGGGTTTGTAATGCTCTGCGGCCCGACTTGCCCACCTCCCCGCCCCATGACACCCCTTGAAACTACTGGTCAGGCCACGCCATAAGTGACAGGTGGACCCTAGTGACCCAGACTGACCCCTCAAGAAGCAAGCACTGGGGAAAGGAGTGAAAGCCACCCCATCCCTGTCCCAGCCCCAGCCCTGGCCCCACCAGGCAGTTTACAGAGGGGTGGAGACTCACCCTACCACAAAAACTGCTTTTTTTTTTTTTCCCCTCTTCCTGTTACAGTACCAGCTGGCCGCCAGCACCTGCTCTCTACATGGCTCCATGTTCTGCTTTTCTCCACCTCCTTAACGCCTGACCGCAGCTGTCTGCCTGCTCAGGGCTCCCTGCATGGCTGTCTCAGTGGAGCTGCTTTTCTACGCCCACTGCCTGCCCACTGGCTTGTCCCCTTGCAACAACTGCTGTCATCACCATTTCCCCCAACTTCCACCTTCTGCCCCCATTCCAGGCCAGCCCTTAACCCCATCCTACCTGCTCACAGGGCACACCTGCTGCTTCTTGCTGGGGCCATGCTTCTGACTTCTAGCCAGCTCTGCCCGTGTCTGTGGTGCCTGACTGAGATCAGCATGGTCAGAGGGGCTCTAGACAACCCCCTGCTCCTCTTTTCTAGGGCCAAGGCGCTCACTCAGCGGGCTTCTAGGTCTATGGCCAAAGCAAAACCTTGCTTTTGTGCTCAGCCTACTGAGCCGGATGTTACTGGTTAGTGGTTTTCTTTATCTAGTCTTCTTTGTGGTGCAGGGTGAGCCCCCAACAACAGTGAGAAAGAGATAAACTTCACTTTAGAGGATTCTCTGTGCTGTCTGTGCTCCTCCTGCCTCAGTGCCCAGTGCTTCTCTCTGCATCTCATGGCAGGTCTACTACCCCTTATGCAAACCCACCTGGGGACTGAGGATGGGGACTGGGGGTTAATGGAGGGCTGAAGAGTGACTCAAATTAGAAACAGTTGGGGTCCAAGAAATACGCAGCACGGTTGTTTTCCTGCCCCAGCTGCATGTTAGAATCACCCCAGGAGCTTTAAAAAATTACCTGTGCTCAGGCCCATTGCTGGCTTAATTGGCCTGAGGTAGGGCCTGGCATCAGAATCAGAGGATCCTGATCTAACCAAGAGTAAGAACCTGTGCAACGATCTCTGGACCTGGATCCAGCCACATCTGTATAATCTGAGAGTTTGTTAGAAGCTCAGATTTTTGGTTCCACCCGGATCTAGTGAATCCAAATCTTTGAGATTGAGGCCCAGGGATTTGTGTTTTAATAAGCCTTGCAGATGATTCTTAGATGCACAACCAGTGCATCTATTCTTAGATTTGCAACCAGTGCATTACAATATACAATGAAAGGGAAATAAATCAGTGGAGGCAGCATCCTATTTCTAAGTCTATCTCATGGGTCTCAAAGTATGGGCCCCCTATACCCGCAGCATCAACATCTGTGGGGAACTTGTTAGAAAAGGAAATTCTCAGGCCGTGCCTTGGGTCTACTGATTGACAGTGTTGGAATAGGGCCCACTAACCTGTGTTAAATAAGGTCTCTAGGTGATTCTGATACATGCTCGAGTTTGAGAACTACCAATCTGCCATCTATCTACCTGCCCCTCACCTGAGACCATTACATAGTTTAAATGTCTGAATAACAGGCTCTGTGAGGAAAGGATGGTTGCAGAAGACTGTTTGCAAAAGAGGCTTGAAGTTATTGCTCATAAAATGATGGAATGCTGAGGGCTAGATGCTGTGCACTACTCTGAAAAGTTCTTTCCCTGAACCCTACACATGTGTTTTGGAAGGAGGCTACAGGCAATAAGTTCTGGAGGCAAGTCAGTTGGCCTTGTTGACAGCCTGTGTATCTGTTATAAGGATGTTGTGTGCGTGAAACAGTTTTCAAATTCCAGCCAATAGAGTCTATTCTCTCTACGGAACTTATTCTGTAGAGAGAATAGAAAAGCAGCTCCTTTGAGACAGAGGGGTAGGAGGGTGTTTCAGTCAATTACTCAGTTACTATTTCTCAGGGCTATTATGTGCCATCAATGGGCTAGTTCGAGGAAGGGGAAAAAAACAAAAACAAAAACAACTGTGCATGTGTGTGTGCATGTTTGTGTACATATATGTAGCACACATTCTGCTCCACCTATTTAAAAAATTTTCCCAACAATTGAGTTAATCATGTGCCTTGGTCCCCAGCATATCTTCATGGGCCCATGCGAGGCCCCTGTCTGGGATATATAGGTGTGTATGTCCTTTTATTTATTTATTTTTTGAGACAGAGTTTCACTCTTGTTGCCCAGGCTGGAGTGCAACGGTGCAATCTCGGTTCACCACAACCTCTCCCTCCTGAGTTTAAGCGATTCTCCTGCCTCAGCCTCCTGAGTAGCTGGGATTACAGGCATGCACCACCACGCCCAGCTAATCTTGTATTTTTAGTAGAGTTGGGGTTTCTCCATGTTGGTCAGGCTGGTCTCGAACTCCTGACCTCTGGTGATTTGCCCGCCTTGGCCTCCTAAAGTGCTGGGATTACAGGTGTGAGTCACCGTGCCTGGTCCTGTCCTTTTATTTTTATACCTCACTCCATTTTCTGTCTCACCTTCCTGTATACTTTGTTTGTTTGTTTGTTTGTATGTGTGCTTGTAAAACATGTGTTGGTGTCTTGTGTGCATGCCTAGATTTGTAGTTTGCTGATGTCTGTGATGTGAATACTCCCACCGTGGCCGGTTTCAAGCTATCAATGTGATGTCACTGAGTGGCAGGGGGAGAAATGTGCTCACTTGTGCAGTGGACTCTCAGGAACTGATGGAGCCGGCTGCAGCTCTCCACTGTTGGTGCTTAATTGAAGTGCTGGACTAGACTAGCTACTTTGGTATTCTGTAGACCTTGTATGTTTTCATAGGTCAAATTCTTCTACCCCATCTGTTTCTACTTTGCTTAGTATCATGGGCCAACTCAACTTGCTTTATAGGCGAGGATATTGAAATACTTAGAACAGCTGAAGGGTTTTATTAGTGGTCAATAACCAGAACAGCATGCATGTGAAGGGTTTTCTGCTCTTAATAAAACCAGATTATAACACTTTGGTGGAAAATGCATGAAAACTGGTGCTTTAATAATTGTATGTCATCATTTGGAGGTTCTGGGGCAACTGACCGAGCTGTGAGCATAAACAGCCTTCTGGTGAAATTCCTGGATGCTTAATCCTCAGACAGCACTAATTCCATGGTCATTAAAATACAGCCTGAGACCTTCTTGGCCTCAAGGTGTGATTGCAAACTCAGAGGTAGCCTCTGGAGTGTGACTCATTTGCTTTTTCTATGTGGAGGATTTGTTTCCACCCTTAAGTGCTGCATTTTCCTGGAGAAGTCACATGGGCTAGATATGATGTGGAAGAGAAATATGCCACCCAGTGCTCTTGGGCTGCTAAAAGATGGCCAGAATCTTGGGGGCAGACCAAGAAAAGGCAAACATAGAAATTAACTTTTTCCAAATGATGGATTTGGTTAAATGTAATTCTTAAAGCTGTGGTTATAGAGGGTCTGTCCCTGCCTCTCCTTCCCCACATTCCCTCTTATGTCCTCATCCCCATGACACTAAACTGGGAGCGCATGTGTGCTTGGAGGGTGGTGGGAGGCACCACTATGGCATTATGAGAGGTTCATTCCCCTCTGGAGAAGGGGTGGGAAGGTCAGGCCACATGGAGTTCCACAAAGAAGGTTTGTGGCTTAGGAGCTTGAAACTATAACCGGAGTGACTAAACAAGGGTTACTGGCCACTCAAGACTGGCTTGATTTGTAATTTGGGGGCACAAAGCTAAAAGACTCTACCCTAAATAGTGAGATGGGTTATTAACAATCTGTGCTTCAACTCAAACAGAAAACCATGTCCAAGGTCATTTCTGTGTAATTTACTCTATAAGCAAATCAAACCCTGTTCTGATGATTTTGAGCCCATCCTTGTCTCTTTTCAGGCACACGCTTGACCATGGAAAACCCCTCAAGTGAGCAATGTATGAACCTCTAGGTGAGCCCCATTTTAAGAAAACCCTGATGCTGATTTGCAAACTTAAACAGTTTAATGACAGTATGATTATGAATATTACAAAGGGAAACACATTTGTTTATAATATGATTTGAGTGTTGATAAAGATCAGTTTTCATCTGACACTTCCAGAAATATTTCTGTAATGTAAAGGAAAGCACATTGGCATTTTCAGTGAATTTAGGTTCCTAACCCCAAGTCTGGAGAGCATCTTCCCATGACTCAAGAATAAAACTTTATAGAACGTTAACATTTTCCTGCCTCTTCTTGGGTAACCCTTCTGTCCTTTACTTACAGTAATTACTTGTTATCATGCTGATTTCATCAGGTTATAGGAGAGAGAGAATAATCAACACTTCTGAGGTGGAAAGGACTTTCGAATCCCTCCCTGTCATGAAACTGATTAAGAAATGGAGGCGGAGAGTGGGGAAGGACTTGCTCAACCTGGTAGGGGCTCATTAGCAGCAGAGCTGGGGCAGAATCAACCCTCTTGCCTTCTGGGCTAACGCGCAGTTCTTGGTATTGTGTTTTGCCATATTAAATGACCGAGTTGTGTGATGACCATGTCACTGACCTCTATCCCTTTCTTGGTGACTTCTCTTTTTTTTTTTTTTTTGAGACAGAGTCTCGCTCCATTGCCCAGGATGGAGTGCAGTGGTGCGATCTTGGCTCACTGCAAGCTCTGCCTCCCGGGTTCACGCCATTCTCCTGCCTCAGCCTCCCGAGTAGCTGGGACTACAGGTGCCTGCCACCAAGCCCAGCTAATTTTTTGTATTTTTAGTACAGATGGGGTCTCACCATGTTCGCCAGGATGGTCTCGATCTCCTGACCTCGTGATCCACCTGCCTTGGCCTCCCAAAGTGCTGGGATTAGGCGTGAGCCACCGTGCCTGGCCGGTGACTTCTCTTTAAGGATGAGGCTTATTTCGCAGAAGAGGGCAAGTTCCTCCCAAAGGGAGCTCTTATGGGAAAACTAAGGGTATAAAGTCTAAACTAAACATATCTTTGATAAGTGTTGTGCATCTTAGAAAAGAGAGGTTCTGGAATGGTGACTACATACACGATTCTTTGTGTTTGGGGAGACATTCACAGAACAGACCAAAGGGAAGGCTAAGTGGTCTCTTATCCTGGGGATCTGGACTGCCTGCTGAAGCCTGAATTTACAGTGATGTGTTTTAGACAGGGAAACTTAGGAGACATCGTAGGCCTGATACTTTGTTATGATTGATGCCCTTCTGTTTCTCTCCTGGGACAGGTAGTAGATGTGGTTGGCCTCTGGGTAGGTGACTTTGCTGAGCGGGAGCTTGTAGATGGCGGGGTTGTTGGTCGTCAGGAGCAGGAAGGTGAGAGCTGAGAGACAGAAGGGCCAAGTGCAGGGCGGCAATCCAAACTGGAGAGAAAGAACACAGATAAGCCTTGGTCACATCAGGTGCTTGTGCTGTTTTAATCAGCCCTTATCAGTCACCTACAGCCCTGGGGACAGGAGGGACTGCTTTGAGGGCATTGATAAAGATACTTCATTGATGACCAATATAAATAAAATCATGCCAGTGCTATTCATCTGCATTGCAACAGGTGAATACACAGTCTTCAAAATGCAGCCACTGGGAACCCTAATAGTTGGGCTAATATGCCCTTATGTAGAAGTCATCTTCTACATTTAGAGGCTGTGTTTTGTCAGAAGCTATGTTTCTGGCCAGGTTAGACTTCTAACTCTAGGAACTATGGTCATCCTGTGTCTTCTCCCATCATTCCCTGTTGGAGAAGTGTCTTTGGCAGCCATTTGGTAGCTCAAGATGTTTTCTCTTTGGTCATACCTGATTGGACTAGAGATAGGCACCCGACTCAAACGCTCCTTCCTATAGGCAGGTGAAAGTGCCCTCTGCCAACAGAATTCCTCTCTTGAGAAGTTGAACTAAGAGGCACAGAGACTATGTCTACAGGGTTCTGGAACTGAAAAAACTGGGGAACAAACCAGGGATGGGTGGCCATTGGGGGATGTGTGCAGTAGAAGAAACCCATCACAGAGACACAGGGAAAGTGAGCAGAGAGATGGAGAGAGGCAAAGGTGTGTCATCATTGTCCTATGGAGCTGGAGACAGAGCACAGCTACCTTTCTTCTCAAGGGTTCTCCAATCTCCAGCTCTTTTTCTCATGATGTTGACCTGTTTTTATTTCTTGAGATGCTCTAAGGCTTTTTAGTACTCTTCTCCACTCTTCATTTGAGATAGCTTGAATGGATAGTTTGCTAACAATGAGTCTGCAACTTCAGTTACGAGGCGCATCAAATATGCCCCCTCTTGCCAAAACATCATCTTATTATAAGCAGTAAAAACCTCAGATACTACATGGGAGTAATAATGCCAGTCATGTGTGTGTCCAGAGATGGTACTGTTGGGTGGGTCTTGGGGAACAACAAAGACAGCCTGCTACCAGAGCTGAGTCTGTAAGGGGCACCTATGAGTGATGAGTTCCATTCAGCGAGTCTTCCAAAGCCCCACTAAGACTGCACAAGGTGTTTGGGCAGCACCCTTGGAGTCCTACATTGGAAAGGATGTTGGTTTGGATTTCCACAGACCCAGAACAGAATCTCAGCTCTGATCACCTTGTTATGGCCATTTAATCTTACTGAGACCTCAATAGTGAAATAGGAATAATAAAACCTACTCAGAGAGTTGGTGCCTCTAGTGTATACCAAGTACTCCATACAAATGATCCTAAATATGTGGTTAATATCATCAAACAGATGGCAGCATTGTTGAAGACATGAGGTTGTATATACATGTGCCACTTAGAAAACAAAAGAGTACAGCTCCTATGTGCTCTTCTGAGGAGGGCTTGGATGGTCCCATAAATGTCATTCAACATTTTTGTTTCCTGTTCCTCAATGACATTGTGGGAAATTCCTTTAAGGTGAGTTAATAGCCTGTACTTTTTTATATTCCGGAGAGTGGCCAACACAATGTCTTAAACACAGTAGGCAAACTAGGTACACTTGATTTTGTTTTGAAAGATGTCTAAATTGAATAGTCTAATCTGTAACTTCTCTGAAAACAGAGGGAAAGGCCAGTCATCACTGTAAACATCCATGATCAGGAACCATAGCTTCCTGTTTTGCATCTCTTTCAGTGATGTGTTCAAGGAAGGCACATGGCATGGATTTAGTGGATGAATGACTGGGTGAATGGATGGATATAGTAGGAGGCTGATAAAGCCTTAGGGGAGCCTCAGAGCCCATACTTCATGCCCTTATTCCCCCTCAGAGTTTCTGATGCTTCGCTATTCAACCCCAGTTCTAATACACCCTATTGTAGAGGCTCACTATCTTAGGGCTTCATTCATTCAGTATTGCTTGAGCACCTACTATGTGTTGAATACTATAACAGATACTGGAGATAAAGATAATATGATAAGGTCCCTGTTTCAAGGGAGAGGACTGGCTGAGGGTAGAAGAAGACCAATGAGTACTAGACTCATCACAAAACTGTACGACATTAAGTATTTAGCCGAGGTGTGCACAAATACAATGAGGCCCAGAAAAGAGATTTAGCTCACTGGGGAAGATGGGATAGTATCAGGGAAGGCAAATTCTACTGCTTAGAAAAATTCCTTCCTATGCTAAGTCCAAACCACCCATTTTCACTAAAGGTGAGGGATAGATTTAGGCAGGTGTTACTAGAATACCCACTCCCTCCTTATCTGCAGGATCACCTGGACTTCTGGTTGACCATGCAAAGTGTGCCCTTGTATCCTTATCTGACAAGGGGAGGCACCAGCTGCAAGTGGGGCTCTGAGCCCTCTGTACTGGGGTTGGGGGCCAGCATGGGCTCCTCCTGACCTCACACATCACCCTACACTGGAGCCCAGATGAGGAAGGGGTTCCCAGACTGTGGCCCATGACCTTAAGCCTCAGCTCTGGCTTCTCTCTTGCCTGGCTGGGGTTTGACTCCCCTTATTCTATGGAGGGGAGCTAGTTAGTTGCCGTGGGGCAAAGATATATGCCGGCTCACAAGCTAGCTAGGCAGGCACACACAAATTAAATAATAAAGATTTAAAAATAGTTATAGAGGATGATAGAAAGGAATTTGATTTACAAGATAATGCTCCTCAGATTTCCTCTAAGGAGCTCCTGGCCTACTGATGATAGGAATGGATTGGCCCACAGTTGAAATGTAAACTTCTGGGGCCTGGCTCCCTCTGCCTAGTGGGTACTGAAGTGAGTAGTGTGACTTGAAATAAGGGAGATGAACTGGGGAAGAGTTCTTAGAGGAGCGAGGTTTTCAGCAGGTTTGGGGAAGCCAAGAGGACACAAGGAAGGATGTAGGCACGTTCTGAACCTGTGTTGACTCACCACAGATAACATGTTAGCCAGGGCAGCACCCAGGTAGGCAGCAAACAGTGCTAGAAAAAAAAAAAAAAAGAAAGAAAGAAATAGACCAGTAACTATTTAATAGCACCTCAAGATTGCTCTACATATTCTCTTCCCATCAATTTTATGCCACAAATGCTATCTCTAAGATTTTTTAAAAATTTGAGTTATGTTTCCATTGCTTGGCAGCTTTAAAATTGTTAAATTCCATGCAAATGCCGGTGTAGCAAAGACGGCAGATGAACTTGTTAAAAAGGGCCAGAATTGAGCTGTTATGGTTCTCTTGGGTCCCACCACCTTGTGTTCCAGTAAAGGAACATTTAACAGCATAAACCATAAAAGAAAATTTTACTATACGGCGAAGGCAAGTGAATCCCAGAACTCCCTACTGGAATATTTCATCACAAGTTATTAACATAATATGGGTTTCTAGGGAAGAGCAGCATTCTGAAAGCTTGAGGAAGACTAGACATGCCCAGTGCCTTGTCGTATAGGCTCTACGGAAGGCATGACGAGGCTGGCCACTGGGAATGAGCCCAGTGCCGGCAACAGGGGAGAAGCTATTAAAATGTACTAGTGTAATTGGCCTTTGCTTCCAAACCCTTCATTTCTCACTGAGAGCATCCCAATTGTCCTTAGGATTATACTAACAAGAGCTAACCTTTATTAGTGTGTTATTGTGTGCCCAGCTAGTAGCAATAGTACCATAGCTTTCAGCATTCCTACAGTGTAAGCACTATTATTGTCTTCATTTCACACAGGAGAAAACTGAGGCTCAGAGAGGTGAAATAATATGACTGTTTGGCCTACATTTCAGTTGGAGAAGTCCCTTTTGTTTTGGAGGGGAGATTCAAGGTGGAAGAGTAGATGAGATTAAAGAATGAGTTACACGGCCGGGAGCCGTGGCTCACATCTGCAATCCCAGCACTTTGGGAGGCCGAGATGGGAGGATCACTTGAGCCCAGGAGTTTGAGACCAGTCTGGGCAACAAAGCAAGATACCATCTCTACAGAAACCAAAAACATTAGCTGGGTGTGGTGGCATGTGCCTGTAATCTCAGCTACTTGGGAGGCTGAGGCAGGAGGATGGCTTGAGCCCAGAAGTTTGAGGCTGCAATCAACTATGATCATGCTACTTACTGTGCTCTAGCCTGGGTGACAGAACAAGACCTCGTCTCAAAAAACAAACAACAAACAAACAAGAGAATGAGTTAAATGAGTTACATGAAGTGGAATGTGGGGCTGTCAATGGGTTTCATGGGTCACACCAGGCAGCTTATTCTCTGAGAGCGAATAGGAGCCCATGCCATCCTTTGTGTTTGCTGAATCCTCATTAATTAACATACATCATTTAACTAGAGATAATAGAGGTCAGCACTTACTGGACATTCCCTATGTGTCAGCATTATTCTCATCATGTTCACAAAGGATCTAATTTGATCCTGACAACAGCTGTAGGAGTTGGGCACTGTTAGTATCAGGCATGGAGAGTTCAAGCAACTTGCCCAGAATCACATGGCTAACAAGTGGCGGAGCCCCAGCCATCTGGCTCTGGGAGTGGGCTCTTAATCAGCCTCTCAGATCTGAGGTTGGAAAGAGAGAGGCAAACCAAGCACTACCAAGGCCCCAGAATAGAGGGGAGCCAGACGGCCTGAGTGGGACTCTGGGCTTGGTCTGTGAAGAATGGAAGACTCCAACTCCATCCATCTTCCCTGGGACCCAGAGCCAAAGGATTCATTCTCTCTCCCTCTTCCCCCTATTTTATCAAATTTAGTGTTGTTACTAGCAGCAAAACCCTCCGAAAACCCCGTGTGGGCTCCCGTGTGGCTGTAGGGCTTGCAGAGTCGGGAGAGAGGAGGAAGGATAGAAGAAAGAAGATGAAATGAGACATGCAGCCTGCCTGGGCTGGAGGGAAAACTGTCTGTCTCAGGTGATGTGCCGAGCAGGCTGTGGTGGAAGGAACCTTTGCAACAGGATGCCTGGCCACCTGGCCTGTCTTATCCATCACTGACTGTGTGATGTTGGAAAAGGGCCTAACTGTTCTGGGCTTGGATTTTTTTACTGGTAGAAAAAGCACTGGCTTCAGGAAGCAGTGTGGTGTCCTGCAAAGAGCACAGCCTTTTACAGTCAGGAAGACGTGACTTCAAGCAATGTATTTAGCTTCCTTTAGCCTCATTTCTCCATCTGTGAAATGGGGATATTAATATCATCCACACACTTTACGGGGCTGGAGGGAAGATTAAATGAGATGACCTGCACCAAGGTTTCACAGCTCCACCTCTGTGGACACTTTGGATGGGGCAATTCCTTATTCTGGGGGGCTGTCCTGTATATTGTAGGGTGTTTAACAGCGTCTCTGGATTTTACCCATTAGATGCCAGTAGCACTTTCCCCAGCCTCAGGTATGACACACAAAAATGTCATCAGACATTGCCAAATGTTCCCGGGGAAGGGGAAAATTACTCCTGGTTGAAAACCACCAGTGTAATATCTGACATAAATTGGGCATTTAAGATTTGTTTGTTAAACATGAATATCCCTTAGTGAATAAGTAGAACTTGGAGTTGGTAGCCAGGGATATCCTGTAATGTCCTTTCCCAGCTGGTATCCTAGATGTCCTTGTCCTCTGAGACTCTGGACAGAAGTTATAGCTCCAGGGTCTGGACGCAGCCACCTCCCCACTGGGCCACCTGCTCCGATCCTATGTGGAGCTCATGGGCCACTAAGAGAGCCTAGAGTGGTACAGTCTTGACTCTGAATCTTTAAAAATTTCAGGACTCCTTGACTTTTCATTTCTAGCATTCAGACTTTTAATTTTTAATGGGATGAGGCCCAAACAAATTTAATAATATAAATGATGACTGATTTTAAAGATCTCTGAGCATTTAGAATTTTTGCCATTGGGACATTTTTATGGAAGGAAGGAACTTAGGCATAGGTCTAGTTTCAGGTCATGTAAAAATGCTGGCCTATTAAGAAGTTAAAGTTAATTTAAATTAAAATATTCACAGTGACATTTATTTTCAGTGGGGCTGTTTTGTCTGGTGAAGGAGCTATCATTCCCTCCTGCTCTCACTGCCTCCTGGTTGCCTATCAATGGGCCCTACATGCAAGCAAGCTTGACTACGTGTTCCAGGTTTTCTAGATGGCCTCAACTTCTTCTTTTCATTGAACCTATACAAACATTTGTTTGTGAGGCTGAGTGGGCAGATCACTTGAGCCCAGGACCAGTCTGGGAAACATAGTGCAGCCCTGTCTCTACAAAAAAATATATATATAGAAATTAGCTGGGCATGGTGGTGCATGCCTACAGCCCCAGCTACTCAGGAGGCTGAGGTGGGAGGATCACTTGAGCCTGGGAAGTTGAGGCTGCAGTGAGCTGTGATCATGCCACTGCACTCCAGCCTGGGCAACAGAGTAAGATCCTGTCTCAAAACAACAACAACAATAAAACGCCCCTCAAACTCCACTTGTATGTGTTATAGACTGCTTTCCCATTTTTGGTCTATAAGTACATCACTGGATGCTTCCAGGTCTTTCTTTAACTTGTAGAAGGAGGTTTGACTCTACCTCTGCCCACAGGCAAGTCCTTTTACCTCCCTTAGCCTCAGGCAGCATGGCTACAAAATAAAGCTGGAGTTTTCAGCTTCTTAAAATGATAAAATGGAGTAATATTTGGAAAAGTATTTTGGTGAAAACCAATAAATGTCAGATATTATTACTGTGTAGTCTGTCTAAAAGTTCAAGGATCCACCTACAGGGGCTTAAAATTCACTTTAGTGTATTCTCATGTTTCCTGAGATCGTCAGGCCCATTGGCACTTTTGGGAGATGATGTGACTCAGTTTCCTTGAAGCCAATGTGTGCACCTTGATTTATCAGAGGCTTCTGGAACAGACAGAGGTGCCATGATGGGAAAGGGGGTGGGGAGTTTAATGAGTTGGGACTGAGGAAGACCTAGCTTCATGTCTCAGCCTTGTCTTTTACACGCAGTTGAGCCACTTCACCTCTTTGACAGGGCTGGGACTTGGGGAGGTGAGTGAAGCAACTGGGGTGCAAAATTTCAGGTGGCCTTCACTCTCAGGGTCACAGGGATGTGTCAGGGTCATCACCTGCTTGGCCCTGAGACTAAGCACCTCCTTAAATTTTGCATCCCAGGTGTCTCCCTTGTCTCACCTTAGTCTTGCTCTTTGACACAACTTTTCCTCATTTGCAAAATACGAATAGTAATACCAACCTTGAGAATTAGTGTTAAGGTAGAGATGAGGTATTTAAAGTGCCTACTTTGTGGTGGGTGTTAGGTGAATGGCTACCTTTTATTTGGGCAATATGACAGCTACTTTTTTTTTTTTTTTTTAAGTAACTATAGTGTGCTGGCCTTAGGTTGGTGTAGCAAAAAGTAATTTTAAGAAGAGCAAATGAAAAAGACAGCAGCTTTACCCTTCATATCTTGTTTAGAGTTTGTAGTCACTGTCATAAAATGCAAAAGAAAATATATCTACAAATTATCTTAAGGAAACAAATATATGGCTATAGCTGATCCAGAACATCTTCCCTAGCAAGAATATTTGGAAAATTTTTATTATAAATTTATTTTTAAAAATAAGTTTATATAGATAATGTTCACAGAGTCTATGGATGTATTGAAATAGAACTTCTGTTTTAAATGTTCTGCTCAAAAGGAGTTTTGTTTGGTTTCCATTCATATAACATCAAGAAATAAAGGATGTTCAAGGATGAGGACATACAACTTGTTACAGTCGATCTAATTTCCTGGGACTCTGAACAAATACATAACAAACGGGTCATTTGAAGGGTCTGTGGTTAATGTTTGAATGCTTAAGATGAATCGCTGTGGATGATGTAAATCACCCAATTCCATATTGAAGGAGTAACCTGCATAAGAGTTGCTCAGTCAGTTTGCTCTAACCCCTGCCAGGAGAGTAGCAATCACAGGAGACAGCCCAGGAACAACAATCAAACCTCCACCACCATCTTCATGTGACTGAATGTTGAGTATTCAGTGAAAATAGTGTTTAATCTATTAATTACTAAATAACCATCAAAAACAGTTTTATGTACAAATCCTTTTACAAATCCTCTGTGGGCAGTACTTACCGCAGGCGATGGCGAGGAGGTGCGTCTGCCAGGTGATGACGTAGAACATGCCTCCTATTGCTATGCACGCAAGGGCGCTGTTGAAGCCACACAGGCCGAAGTAGATAGAGTCAAAGGGCGTCGCAATAGTGAGTGCTGTGACAGAAGGCAGGCATCAGGGTTGGGTCTAGGGTCTTATGGGGCCCATCTGCTGGCCCTGAAACCTACCACAGTCCTCAAAGCCCAGAGCCAGTTATCTTCTTAGGTAGTTATACAAAAAGGACTTCTGGCTTTATTCTGTGAAAAAACATCTAAAGGAAACAAACGGCCATAGAGTCCCATGAATACTAGCAGTTAAGGTGGCATGGGTTGAAAAGATTCTTTGAGTAAGGACAGAAGTCTGATTTAAACAGCCCAGAGAATATCCTTCCCCTGCCAAGAAAGAGAACCTCTTCTTCTTCATCGATACTTTAATTCTCTAATGGAGAACAAATCTTTCTTGTTGTCATTGCAGATGACTTAACATGTAAATATATCTGGAAGAAACTTCCCCCAAACTTTAAATTTATACTAAGGTGTAAATGACTAACACCAAAACCTTTCTTGAGGGCAGCTGTGGCTCAGGGGAGGATAAAGGGACTAGATCAAAAATGGAGAAACAGGGTACAACAGAAGGAGGGAAAGTTCACAGGAATCAGCAGGTGGAGTGTTGAAGATGAGAGTCGCCATTTTATTTGGAGCCGGCCCCAGGCTCTAACCCCCTCACAGCCCATGGAAGTGAGGACACAGACCTGCTAGCATCCCCATGGTGGATCCAATTGCTGCGTGCAAGCAAATGAGAGGTGAGGATATGAACAGAGCTATGAGGAAGATGCCTCCAGTCCAGGGGTTATCACAGCCGTACACTTGGCCAATTCCAATGGGGATGGCTCTCAAAAGCTGTAGGCACAACAGGAGTACATGCTCATTATGGAGGCAAAAGAGACAACTTGACCTTGGCTGCAAGAGACTTGACACCGAACCCTTCCCGCTAACATTTTGCAACGGATGTCCAAGATTTTTATCTCTATTCAAATAGGTTAACTTTAACAGGAACAAAAGCTTTATTATCTTAATCTTGACTTCTTAGAACACTGATGGATTAGGATGTTGAGTGTCCTTTATTTAGAAATATGAGTGTGAGGCATTTATTCCCCAGGGAAGAGAAACTGAAAACCTTTCAAGGTAGGTAGAAAGTTTTCAACTTTACTATTGATTAGAAAAGTAATATATGTCTGATCAAAGTTGGGGTTTAAAAACCCTTTGTGAATCTTTTTTTTTTTTTTTTGAGATGGAGTTTTGCTCTTGTTGCCCAGGCTGGAGTGCAATGGCGTGATCTTGGCTCACTGCAACCTCTGCCTCCCGGGTTCAAGAGATTCTCTTGCTTCAGCCTCCCGAGTAGCTGGGATTACAGGCATGTGCCACCATGCCCGGCTAATGTTGTATTTTTAGTAGAGATAAGGTTTTTCCATGTTTATCAGGCTGGTCTTGAACTCCTGACCTCAGGTGATCCACCTGCCTTGGTCTCCCAAAGTGCTGGGATTACAGGCGTGAGCCACCATGCCTGGCCGTGATTTTTTTTTAAAGCTAAAAAGATGATGAGAAGGTGAAATATTAGACCAAAAAATGGCCCTGTGTGTTTTCAAGTACATGTTTGGGGTGTGATTGTGTTACTGAGGTCTGGAGGAGGAACTCGACTAGTATCTACAGGAGCGGCCAGGAGAAGGTAGTATTGCCCAACATCTGCTGTTTTGATTAGTAAACCCCCAGGGCACCCTGCTTGATTCCGTTCTCCATCTGTCTCGGGCTGGTGGGGCCTGTCTGTGAATGGAAAAGCACTTGAAAAAGTCTGGTGCCTTGTGGGCACCTGCACAAGGGTCCTAGAGTTTGGGGAGAGGATCCTGGAAATGCCGGCTTCCCCAGCCACAGGGACTGTGTTTTGGAGGGTCTGGCCAAGGCCCATGGGCAGGAAGCTGAGGAGAGGCAGTGTCCTGGGGCGAGTCCGTGTATATAGATGAAGGCAAGGACACTCTTCTCTAGAGAACTCTTCCCTCTGGGCATGGTGGGGGAGGGAGATCCTGCAGCTCAGGGGCCCTCACGCCACATTGAGTGTGTACAGGAGACAGGCTGAGTGGGTTAGACTTTGGGCTCAGTCTCCTGTTACCCAGGGCAGAGAACAGAATGAGGGCTCTGGCCTCACCATGCAGGGCAAAGGGAACAGGCACGAGAGAGTTGTACACACGGAAGCAGCAGTATGGGCAGTTTTGTCCTCAGCCAGTTGCACCCTTCAGGGGGCTCTCAGTGGTCACAAGAGCAGAGGAACCCGTGGGGACTCAACATTGCTGGGAAGTTTAGACACTCCCTCTGAAATTCACCACTTATTTATCAGAAACTCAAGGCTCTAATTTTAAAGGTCAAAAAGACAAAACATATGAATCATTGTCATAATCCATTCAATTGGCCAGAAAGTTACTTCTTAAAGAACAATGCCACAAAATTGAATTTTTCTTTCCTGGAACGTTGGTGGAGTGGTGGTGGTGGTGGTGGTGGGTCTCAAGTGTTTGCACAGGATTATTCATTTTTTTCCATTTCTATAAAATTTCAAAATTTCTTCTTAACTGAAACTGTGACATACAGAATGTGACATCTGAAATCTGCATTTTCTAACATCATTTCCCCATACCATGCCACTTAGAGCAAGTTTGTCTCCAAAAGATATTAATTGGGTAGACTAAGAATGGGCAGTTTAAGAAGCTGAACTGCCAGCACAGCACCTTTTCTTGTTTCTGGTCCAAGAAGGTCCTCACACACACAAAATTATCAACAAGGATGCGGCTAACACAAATAGTTAGTTCTCAGCCAGGTGCAATGGGTCACGCCTGTAATCCCAGCACTTTGGGAGGCTGAGGTGGCATGATCGCTTGAGGCCAGAGGTTTGAGACTAGACTGGGCAACATGACAAGAGCTGATCTCTACAAAAAAATACAAAGAATTAGCTGGGCCTGGTGGCACATGCCTGTAGTTCCAGCTACTCAGAAGGCTGAGGTGGGAGGGTCCCTTGAGCCCAGGAGTTTGAGGCTGCAGTGAGCTGTGATTGCATCACTGCACTCCAGCCAGGGTGACAGAATGAGACTCTATCTCTGAAACAAAAACCCCAAAATCGAATAGTTTTCTTGCTAAATACTGGTGCTTCTCAGTGTAAATTCAGGGCTCTTTCTACTATACCATGCTGTTGCTTACTGTGGAAGGCTAAGATAAACGAGGCATTATTATTTCAGAGAAAGTTCCTTCAACAAGCCCAAGTGACTTTGTGGTCAGATGATGAGTTGCCAATAACCAAGTCTCAGAGTGAGCGCCAGACTGTGGGGCCGTTTCGTGTAATGGAAAGTAGGAGGGCCTCGGAGAAAACGTGCCTAGTTAGATAAGGTGGCTGGCTAGTAGGCACATTTCTCTAGGCTGACTTAATGCTGTGAGTGCAGCTTCTTATTAATCACCTTGGCTGACTTCCAGAGGTCAGGATTATATACAGAATACTTATTAAAAAAAAACAACTTTAAAAGCTCTGTTATATGTTTCTTAATGAAAGAACACCTGTGCTTTAAAACCAACAGCGTGGTGTAGTAGAAAAAGCCCTGAGTTTACACTGAGAAGCACCAGTATTTAGCAAGAAAATGGTTTGATTTTGGGGTTTTTGTTTTTGTTTTGGAGATAGAGTCTCATGGAGTGCAGTGACACAATCACAGCGCACTGCAGCCTCAAACTCCTGGGCTCAACGATCCTCCCACCTCAGCCTTCTGAGTAGCTGGGACTACAGGCATGTGCCACCAGGCCTAGCTTTGGCAAGTGAAGGGAATAAACTCTGGAGGTTGGAACAATGACTTCTTAAGCCAACAGATGGTAGCATGATGTGTACGACTTGAGTGATTCCGTGTGATTCGATGGAAGAAAATGCACAATGCAAGCTGTAAGCCTCAAAAGGACTTTTTAAACATCCACAAAGAGCCCAGTCCTGGAAGTCAGGAGGCTGAAGTTCTAGTCTTGACTATGCTCCTCCCTAATTGGCTGTAAGACCTAAGGCAGGTCTCTTAACTTGGCCTCAGTTTCCTTCTCTGTGCTGTCATAGGGTGGGACCAAAACTAGCCCTTTTTGCTCTCAGAAGTAGAAGAGGATGGCAGTTCATGAGATATGTATGTAGAATGCCTGGTACCATGTAACTGTTAACAATTATTACTTGTGGATGTTTCCGATGTGCAAAATATGCAAATGACATGAACATCCAGTGTGGACAGACACTGCCCTTCCTCCTTCCATGATACGTACCAAGGGCACTTGGACCTCTGACCAGGTGATGTTGGGCATGGCAGATGCAGGCTGCAGCAGCGTCGTGGGGAAGAAAAGGTTATAGTGGCCCGTGGCTGCCAGGTACAAAGTCACAGTGATATTGAAGGGCAGTGTGAAGACTGGGAGGTCCCACTTGCTGAAGATGGTACCCAGGGCGCTGGAGAGGATGGGGCTGATGGCAGAAGCATGAGAGATGCTGGTCAGGAAGCTGCCTGGTCGTAACACTAGACTGTGCTGCAGTGGGGGCTCCCTGTGCCTTCCTAGAGAAAAGCAGCCTGCTGGGTATTCTCTGGAGCCTGACTGGCCCTGAGCAGGTCTTTCCCTGGGCCTCATCCTCCCTGCGCAGTGACAGGGTAGGGCACCCAGACTCAACTTCAGAAGGAGATATAAGGCAGGCAGTCTCAGAACTTCCTTCAGGAATCCTATAGCTCCATCCCCAGGCATCAGGTTGGGGAGGCAGAGGGGAGGGAATCACATTCATTCAACAAATGTGTTTTGAGTGGCCATGTGCATGGGCTTTGTGGCCAGGGTGCCCTGTGTTTTCTCAACATGGGGTAGAGCAGGCACTGAGGGCTTCCCCATGGCTGGGCCTTCAGCCTACCCTGGGAGGTGGTCTTGGTCTGCTCAGGGGTCCCAAGGATTTAGAAAAGCCGGGGTGGGGGAGGGTTGAAAAGATTTCCAGAAACTGACAGGACCCTATAGTGCAGCTCTTAACCAATGTGGGCCTCAGTTTCTTTCTCTGCACTCTGGCAGGTTGAGACCAAAAACCCTTTAGATCTTAAAAAAAAAGAATAATAAAGGGTGGTTGCTAATGGGATACTGTGTATAGACCTAGCATGGGGCTACCATAGTATAAACTTAGTTATTATTCCAGTGGACATTTCTGATGTGCAAGCTAAATACATGCCACTTTTGTATCACGTTTAGACAGACAGTCATGGGGTTGGGATGAAAAGGTTGGTGGCCTTTGATATGAACCCACAACCCTTCAAAAGCAAACTTACCAAGACATGGACATGATGATGACGGGGAGCAACAGCCACCAGTAGTAGTCACCTTTGTCTGAGAACACGGCCATCAGCAGCCCCACCAGCACCCCATTGTAGCCGTGAAGTCCTGCCGCGATGGCCGACCTGGCAGGAGAGGGAGGGGCAGGTGGAGTAGGGGCTTCCCCAGGGCCTTTTACATTTTCCTATTGAGTCAGATTCTTTTTACCTGGGGCCTGACTACACACACCTTCAAATAGACCACGCTTCTGGGAGTGGGGAAACAAGACAACCCTATGAATCCTTCGTATTTCTCTAGAAATATGTTGCTATGACAAAATAACCAGGGAACAGTCATTTTTAGTTATCAGTGTCCTTATTTTGAGGATTTCTGAGCTGGGAAGAGGAAGAATGGTCCCCACGGGGAGTGACTTCTTGGCTGCCTGCTTGGACCCTGAGCCTCTGGGACTTACTTGTCCTGACTCAGGATGAGGGCTGTCAAGGTGGACATGATGGTACCCAGGCAGCCTGAGATCGCCCACCAGGGGTTCTGAACGAAGAGGCCGAGGATGATGAGGATGCCGCTGAGGGGGTTGTTCACAAACATCACTTGAGACGTGCCTCGGAGGACCCAGTCAAAGAACTGGAACACTGGGGACTTGTCTGAAATGGAACCGGGGCAGGAAGTAAGCAAGTGCTCAGTGTGGGCAGCCCTGGGTGGGCAGGCGGAGGGTGTGAGGGAATCTGGATATCGGAAGTGGGTTTGCAGGAAGCCAGCCACCTGCTGTCACCTGCCACCAAAGTCGGTAAACAAGGAACCCAAGAGAGCATCTGACAAGAAAACTCTTGAGACCCATCGCCAGCCAGATGTGACCTTCAGGTTGTTTTTCTGGCAGGGGGGATTAGGTACCCTGAGCTGTCTTTGCCCCCTGTGGTGGTACCATGAATTTTCAAGAACATATTCTTGCTGCATAGAGGGCATTAAACCCATGGGCTGAGTTCTGGAAAGATTGCTAAAGAGAACCTATTGGCATGGTAGACACAGTTCTCCCATGAACCATCCAGATGGCGTTTTTCTAGAATGCTGGCTCTAGAATCCCAATGCGAAAAACACCTGTCTGCAATATTCAGGTGGGATATTTGAGATAGCAGAAGTGTTATGTTCAGAAATGAGAGCTCATGAGCTCACACTCTTACATGTATTGCTATTTATAGTTCAAGAGGCTGTATGTCTGTTACAACAGCAAAACTCCCAGCTTCCAGGAAAGACCACAGTAACAGAGTGCAGTCCAGTCTAAGTCTAGTCTATAGGGAACCCCCATGGCAATGGGTTTCCTGGGGATGGGTGGAGGTGAGCTTTTTAGGGTCAGGGTCAGTGTTGTTCTCATAGAATTTTACCTTTGAGTCCCTCTCCACACTCCTTCATCTCTCCTGTGATGTAGCTGAGGGCTTTGCTGACCCTTTTCCCACCGGCAGCCATGGAACTCCGAATCCAGGATGTCTTGGAGATGTTTGTTTCCACTTTTACCTCAGAGCTCTCCTCCATGGTGTCCAGATCCTGTCCAGGACAGAGATAGGCAAGAGTCTCCCACATTCGGTGGTTCTTACACTGATAATTCATGTTTTTGGTCACTCAGGGACCAAGTAAGATTGTCATTTGGTATTTAATTAAACTGCTATTTAACCTCCCTGTTTCTGTAGATTAGACTGTCTTTTGTTTGACACATGACCTCATCTAATAGGTTAGCTACGGCGAGGCACAATAAGATAACATCTTTACTCTCATTCTGTGGATGAGGACTCTGGCAAGTGGAGGTTCTCATTTTCAAAGGTCAAGGTCAAACAGTAGAACTGAGATTAACCACAGATTTTTAGTCTTTTTTTTTTTTTTTAAACATTAATACTCTTTCCAGAAGAAATGGCTTTCTCTCTGGCATGTCTAGTCTTTAAGATATAACTGTTCATAAACATAAGGGTGTGAAATTGAACATGTGAAGATTCTGGTTTTGAAAACAGGCACCAGCTTATTTCCTAAATGCTTGAATACTGGGTTTAAAGGAAGCCTGATAATAATTCAAATACACGGAATATGAAAAGTCACAAAGTAAACTGTGAAAGAGACATTTTTGTCCCAGGTAATTACATTTCAGAAAATATGAATGCAATAAAAGTTTGCCTAAATCGGAGAACCTTGTTTACGGCTCTCAGCTCCCTCATCTGCTGTGGGCTCTGTGACTGCAGGGCGCTGTCCCTGATTCAGGACACTCAGTACTCACAAGCAGCTCGACTGTGGGCTTCCGGTATTGATAGGGAAACGGGTCTTTGTTTTGTCTCTCCTGGTGTTCGCCTTTTCCAAACACTGAAGTTAGAAGGAAAGAGCACCATCAGTTAGGACACCTCTACTCTGGCACCTCAGAAGCTAATGTCCTGCAAGGCTCAAGAGGTGTTAAGATAATGCAGTATTTCCTTTTCCTACTGAGGAAGCACAGAATCATGGGGCCTTGCAGCTCGAAGGCTCTTTTGTTCTTTTACTGGTCATGGATCCATCTGGGCCCTCGCTTTGGGGAAAAAAGTATACATCTTCATATAAACAGTGCATTTTACAAGCAATTTAGGGAGCTCAGAGATTCCACTAACTTTTAATTAAGACGCCCTCATTTAGCTCAACCTTGATATTTTTTTAGATAAGGAAACAGCAGCCTGGAGAGACAGTGACTTGTTCTTGATCCCTGAATCCAGGGTTCTTTCTCCTTTTCCACATGGAGAACTTGAAGGTGAACAAAAAAAAAAAAAAAAAAAAAAAGAAAGAAACTTGGATGTTGTTGAAGCCCTTCACTTCCTGTTCATAAAGTATTAAGCTGCCTGAGCCATGAGCCACGCATAATCTGTGTTTGAATTTGTCCATGACTCTCCTCACCTGGATGACCTCAGGCTGTTCTGTTTGTTTTTGTTTTTTTTTAAGGTATTGTAGTAGCAATGGCTGGTGGGATTAGGACAAGAGACATCCATGTAATCTCTTGAAGCAGATTTTGGCAAGCCTTTGTAATTCTAGAAAACTCTTGCAATGTGGATCTAAACATTTTTATTATTACAGGTAATTTACTTTTAGAGACAACCAATTTCAGTAGGGTTTTATGCATCATGAAAGATGTTCAGGCCCCTGGAAGTTTCCTTCTTGATGCTTTGGTTCCCTCCTGTGGCCAAGTGTGAGAATAGCAGGCTGGGCTCTGACTACCCTGTGTAGTCAGACTGAATTGCCTGTTCCCCCGTTTTGCACTGATGAGTCGTCAGGGTGTCAACACACTAGAAGGGATGCATCGAAGGCACTGTGTTCCCACTCCTGAAGGGACAGGGACTGCAGATACCAGTGTGGTTGGGAGGTCACACCATTCAGGAGAAACAAATTCATTTTGAAAGCTTTGAAAGGAAGAGTAGGAAGCAGAGGGGATCCCTTGAAATTGGAGGCCTGTGTGTGTGATATCCCCACTGACCCGCCGCTTCTGTCTGAAGCTCCTCTCTGCCTGCCAGTGCTGCAGGGCTCTCTACTATGCTCTCCTCGACCACAGCCCCTATCCTGAGACGATGTTAGGAGGAAGTTATTACACCTTTGAGGCAAACCATGGTCTCTTCCACACTCTGCTGGGGAACCTCCATCAAAGACAAACTCCTGAGCTACAGGGGCGCTTGAGATGTGCAGTGTCCTCGGCAATTCCCTCTCCACCTCGTGTATTTTCCCGTAATCACTCAAAGTCCATTTCTCTAGGCTGACTGACTTGTGGTATGAAATGATGAGACTTGGAGGAGCTGGAGGAAGAAGGTCACTCAGGCATCTTCTGGGGAGCATGTGATGTTGCACTAAGTTGGGAGTCACTTTTATTCCTGACAGTGGCCCTAGTCAGCTGTGTGACTCTGGGCAATGCTGCCCCCTCTCTGGGGATTGGGGGCAGGATTAGATTGTCCCTGTGTCCTGGATCTTCACGAGGCAGCTCCAACCTTGCAGCTGGTTGAGGAAACCTCCCCAGACTCCTCCCTGTGTGCTGCCGCATGTTCTCAGCTTCCATGTCCAAGTTTCTGGCCTCCACTTGTTCAGCTTTAGCGGCCCTTGGATAACCTCTTCCTGGCCTTTGGCAGCGCTTTCCCCACCATGAGTCTCTACCTGTGCCCTTGGCCTACCCACCATTGCCATAGGTGGGAACTTTTCATCTCCAGCCTCCTAGACCAGTGGTTTTTGATTTGCTGGCAAATTAGAATCTCCTGGAGAGCTTTAGAAGCTCCTGATGCCCACCAGGCTGCTCCGCAGATGAATTAAATGAGTCACTGGGATGGGATGCAGGTGATTGCAGTGTGCAGCCAGGTTGAGACCCCGGAAGCTCACTGCCTGTCCCAGCTTCAGCCCCTCCGAGACCCAGGGGGCATCCAGACACATCTGGGGAACTGTGGCCTTGGTCAGAGGTCAGGTGTGAGAGGTCAAGTCTGACTCCAGCAGGTCTCCCCACCACCCTGTGAAGTAGGTATTGCCATTGTCCCTATTTTATTAGAGACTAGGAAGGCAGGGATCCAAGCGCGAGGGGGAGGACATGCACACCTTTGCTCCTCCTCCGAATGGATGACCACTCGATGTGAAATACACTCCTGTGCTTGGAGAGTACAGCCTCTGAGCCCTCCTCCGCCTTTGGGCCTGCCGTGGGTGGATGCTCCCCACCGCCTCCTAGCCAGGGGCAAAATAAGATAGGTCAGTGCCCCACCTGGTCCGCACCCAAGAGAGCCAAGCAGAGAGCCAGGAAAAATCACACAGATGCTGGAAAGGAGAGAGCAGTGAAGCCTGAAGCTGGAGTAGTAATTGCATCAGTCTCTGCATAAAACACTTAGCTTCTCTATTTCTCCCATTAAAACTTCTGCTTCCTCTCCCCACAGTAACCCAAGTTATAGCCTGTCAAGAGATGGATGAGCAGTTTGCCTTATTTCTTAGTGTGCAAAGAAGCACTCTAAGACCCATTTAGCTGCAACTTGCACTGGCATGAGCAGGCGGCAGCCAGCATCTTGGACTTCATCTGTGGCAGGGAGTCCCCAAACTGCCTGCATGTGAGAATCACCCAGGTGCTTTAAAAAATATGCCTGAGCTCTACCTCAGACCAGTTTAAAAAAATTAAAGTTTTGAATGCCCATGGTATTTAAAAGGTGGCTCCAATGTGCAGCTTGGGCTGAGAACTGACATTGGCTCTTGCTACTCAACGTGTGGTCCCTGTGGTCCCTGGACCAGTAGCATCAGCATCATCTGCCTGGGAGCTTGTTAGAAATGCAGAATCTCAGGCCTTAATCAAGACTGATGGAATCAGAATCTGTATTTTAACAAGATCCACTGGGTGAATTCTGTGCTTATTAAAGTCTGACCAATACCAATTTATGGGGAGCTAGGAGTCCTGAGTCTGTGATCAGCTACAAGAAGCTCTCTGCTGTACCTCGTTATGTTCAATTTTTACACTATCGGGAGAGCAGAGCACTCTTATCACTTGGGATAGGGTCTCTCAATGTATGGATCAAGAACTGACAGCATTGAATTACCTTGGTGTCTTGTTAAAGTGCATGCTCCTCGCCCTACCGCCTCACCCACACCCACGTCTCGTAATTGGAGAATCTGGTGATCCTGGGGGGTACGCAGTTTTACCTTGCTCTGCTTGGAGCTCCAGTACACACTAGAGTTAGATGGTCCAGCAGCTGCTTGGAACAGTAGAAAACATTCACACTATTACATTTGCATGCTTTCTGGGTTGACTCACTTGGCCCTTTCAGTAGTGCCTTGAATAGAATGGGCACTACATATTATCACTAAAAGGTGGAAAATTGAGGCTCAGAGTGGTTTCTTTAGCATCCTACAAATGGTGAGTCACATGACTCAGCTCCCAATCCTTTTCTCTGCGTTTTTACTACTCAGAGTCTGGTTTGTGGACCAGGGAGCTTGCTTGGAATTCAGAATCTCAGGCCCTACCCCAGAACTACTGAATTTGAATTGGCTTTTAACAAGATCTCCAGCTGATTCGTGTGCATACGAAAGCTGGAAAGCACTGGGGTAGATCACACTGCTTATGTAGAAACAACTTTGGCAAAGCTCAGAACATAGCAGGGCCAACAACCAGAGGGTCTGTGGGGCATGCATGATTAAGGAAAGCAGGTCTTGTCTACACTTTTTTTTTTTTTTTTTTTTCCTAAGACGGAGTCTTGCTCTGTCACCCAAGCTGGAGTGCAGTGGCGCAATGTCAGCTCATTGCAACCTCCACCTCCCGGATTCAAGCAATTCCCTGCCTCAGCCTCCTGAGTAGCTGGGATTACAGGTGCCCGCCACCACACCCGGCTAATTTTTGTATTTTTAGTAGAGACAGGGTTTCACCATCTTGGCCAGGCTGGTCTTGAATTCCTGATCTCATGATCCACCCGTCTGGGGTTCCCAAAGTGCTGGGAGTACAGGCATGAGCTACAGCGCCCAGGCTTGTCTGTATTTTTATGCTGAAAGTTAACACACCTGATCATGTCCCTTCCCTCTGGCTCAGGATGGAGAAGCAGCTACTGTTTCAGCATCCTGTCCAGGGGTCAGTGTTGAGCTATAACTCCCGAGGCTGAGAAGTGCCCCTCAACTCTGCACTTCAGAGACACCTGGAGTGTCAACTTGTCCTGGGATGCCTGTGCAGGCAGGGTTCATGCAGGATGATGAGGGGTATCATTGCATCACCTGACCAAGCGGGGCGTTCTCTCATAGTGCCATTCCCCAGAGCATGTCTGCCAGACTGGGAAGGCACCTCTGCCAGTCCACTGCTTCTTGTTCCTCATATGCCAAGTGTCTGCTACCCCAGTCATCCCCTTGGTAATCCTAGTTTGACCTTAGAATCATAAACTCAGAACTGAATGCGAGTTTCAAGATCACAGTTCACCTTCCTCATTCAGAGAAATTAACTAACCCAAATCATACAGTTTATTAATCATGGCAAAGCTAGGAATTGCATTTGGGTCTCTCAGTTCCCAGTTCACTGCTCTTTCCACCCTGATGCTGCATTATATTGAATGGCACAGACCTGTTTGGTGCAAGAAAGGAGTTTTCCTTCTAGTCTAGGGCCTGGACCTGGATATCAGAGGGCATGACAAACACCATTTACTAACCAATGTTATTCTTCATATATCCAAAGAGGTACTTCAGTTTAACAAAACAAGGCAACATCTACCTGGAAAGTTATTGGTTGTTAAGATACTCCAGATTTATTCACTGAGAAGTCAGCCATAGTAACACAGGTGGAGAGTGCTGGGCTTGCTGATGGAAGGTCTTTGGGTGGGTGGGTAGGTGATTGCCCTGGCAGAGCTGATATGGCTACAGAAGGCCAGTGGCTCAGCCTCCACTCCCTGATTCTTCACAGTTAGCAGCCCAGATTCTGTGCTATGTGTTCCTAGAGTTGATGGCCCAGCTGCAAAAATCAAAAACAGAAAGTACCTTTCTCACGTGGCCAAGACTGGAGTGCTGGGCTACAGACCACCCAGGGAGGGCAGCAGCTCCTCACGATGTGGCTGCCAAGAGTTGAGAATGGAAGAGGGGAACAGATACCACAAAGAAGATTAGACATGAAATAGCAAACTTCTCAAGGCTGTGCAAACACTTACAGTGAAGGTGATAAAGCAATTTACCACTGGCCTCTGGGACAAATTCTTAGGACTTTCATCATGGATAAAGACACTTTCAAGAAGATTATGAACATGTCTATCAAATGTTTAGAAATGAGATGTGCCATTGGTGAGGTGGGGAGAAAAGAAAACAGTAACACTGGGTGGGAACCAGAAGTTACTAATTTCTGCATGGTGTTTTGCAAGTCACATAATCCCACTGACAGTTTCCTCAGTGGCAGGCATGAAATTCTCCCAGAAAGAAATATACAGACCCTGTAGGGTTGACCTTGCAAACCCAAACTGTAAATGATGACAGATATCTCAGAGGGGTACCTGCCATTTCTTTCTCATATTGTTATGGAGATGAGATAATGCTTACAAAATGCGCTGGAAAATAACTTTGCAGTGTTCACACATTTGGTATCTCCTGAGGGAGGACACATTCCTCTGATGGAACTAGGCTCCTCTGCTCCAGACAAGATAGCTCCTTATCCTTAGGGCACACCTGGCATTTTACACCTACCTGCATTGACTCTTACCTTGCTAAGAGTTAATCATATGTTCTTGACTGTCACCTTTATAGGATGGTGACATCTTTGACAGCCAGGATTATGCCATTTTACCTTGGCTCCCCACTAACTATCATGAGTGTGGTATACTGTAGGTACTCAGAAGTGTTTGTTGAACACATTAGTGAGGGATAATTATCCTATGCATTTTAATATTTTTTTGAGACACAATCTTGCTTCATTGTCCAGGCTGGAGTGCAATGGTACAATCATAGCTCACTGCAGCCTAAAACTCCTAAACTCAAGTGATCCTTCTGCCTTAGCATTCTGAATTGTTGGGACTACAAGCATGCCTCATCATGCATGGCTTTTTTTTTTTTTTTTTTTTTTGTAGAGCCAGTGTCTCATTATGTTGACCAGGCTAGTCTCAAACTCCTGGGCTCAAGTGGTCCTCCTGCCTCAGCCTCCCAAAATGCCAGGATTACAAGCATGAGCCACCACGTCCAGCCTATATTTTAATTTCTGACTAGTATAATGGACAAAGTCGTTAGATATTTCAGGGTACAAACAATTTTTTAAAAATAATATATCTTAGTATAAAAGTTAAATGTTTGATAGACATTGAAATATAGGTGAGAGTCCTTCATAGACTGATAAAAGTTATATCTGAATTGTGTGAGGTTTTGGAAATTGCAGGGCAAGGATTGATTATTTCTAGTGTTACTTGGATAAAAGAGTGGAAGTTTATAGACGGTGATATAAAGGTTGGTCATTTATGATCAACTAACAAGAAACACAGGAGCTCTTAAAGAGTAGCTGGAAGAACTCAATGAAAGAGAAGAAAATAGGCCATTGAAGATGGAGATCTGGCTCCCTGTGATTTATTTTGGTTGCTAAGATATTACACAAGTCCATTCCATCTGGTTGTAAAACCCTAAGCTCTTTGAGGTGAGGCTGGGCATTCTATAGCTCAAGAGTAAATTTTGTTTACAATAAGCACTCAATAATTGCCTTAATCACTTTTTGTCACCCCCCCACCTCCAATATCATGGCACACATTAAAAACAGTATTTGTACAGCATGGTGCAGTAAACAGATGATGTTTATGGCCGGAGGGCCTGGGCCCAGGGACTCTGCTACAGCACCTGGCTGCTTGGAGGTCAGGGGTGGCTCTCTTGGACAGTTACACGCATGTCCTGGAAAACCTGTGGGTGAGCCTCAGCAGCTGAATAACACCTCGGCATACCTGCCTGGTGTAGGAGCTGCTGCTCTCCCCTCCTCTAACAAGCCTTATTAAGTGTCCCGGTGCATGTAGCTTCACCCTGGGGGCCATTCAGGACCATTTCAGGGGCACGGTCCCTGCCCTCGGGGATTGCCATCATCCTGTGTTTTAATAGGCAGGAGGCCAATGGTGCTTTCTTCTGATTGACTCAGAGAAGGAAAGAACGGTTATGAGCCATGATGATTTGTTCAGGAACACCTTCCTTGGGAGTAGTGATCCTGAAGTACTCATGCCTCTAACTCATGCCAACTGTTCAAATATCAGAGGTTAAAAAAAAAAAAAAGATTTCATAGAAGCGCCCACTGGTGAAATAAAGTTATAACACTTATTACAATTTCTTTGAGAGGAACAAAATAAACCTAAATCATATGTGACTTCTTTCAGAGGGGAAATAATAATCTATCCTCTTTCTGAAAATCAACCTTTACCCAAACAGGTCCATGCCTCTACACTTTCTGTGAGTTGTCTTTCTCAGGTTTTTTTTTTTTTTTTTTTTTTTTGAGTTGGAGTTTCGCTGTGTCACCCAGGCTGGAGTGCAGTGGCACAATCTCGGCTCACTGCAACCTCCGCCTTCCGGGTTCAAGCAATTCTCCTGTCTCAGCCTCCCAAGTAGCTGGGACTACAGGTGTGAGCCACTACACCTGGCTAATTTTTGTATTTTTAGTACAGACAAGATTTCACCATATTGGTTAGGCTGGTCTCAAACTCCTGACCTCAGGTGATCTGCCCACCTCTGCCTCCCAAAGTGCTAGGATTACAGGCGTGAGCCACCACACCTGGCCCTTTCTCAGGTTTTGAAGAAGATTTACTCTCTCCTGGGGGCGGATTGATGTTGTCCATCTTTCAGTTGCAATGTCCAACATAAGGAGCATGAGAGGCTACCATCAAGACCTATTTGCCATCCCTCCCCAGCTTCCTGGGCCTCTTACTCCACTGATCTGTTGTTTGTGGACACACCCACACACCACAAGGCAATTTCCTTGCTGCAATACCAGAACCACTTTCTTTGAAGTGACACATCACATATAATTTGATCTTTTTTTTTTTCTACAACCAGTTCTATGCTTTGGCTGACTATGCTTTGGCCACAGTTTGGACAATATTTCTCCACATGGAGATTTGCACTAAGACTTGTAATTTCCCAGGCTATTCTCTGTGTGTGCGATATGGATACTTGTGGGTGGTAAGTGGGATGGTACCTTTTTCTGTGAAGTTATATTTAGTTGAAATTTTCAAAGATCATTCTCTAAACTCTCTAAGGCATTGGATGTTAGAATTGGAAAAGGCTTTGAGATGATCTTGTCCAGCTCTCCCATTTTACAGATTTGGAAACTGAGGCCACAAGGAATGGAATGACTTGCCCTAGGCCACACAGCTATTGGCAGAGCTGAGTGTAGATAAGACATAGGCATCTCTTCTCTCTTATCTTGTAGTCTAAGATTTATTTCCCTAAACCTTACTCACCATTGGGAGTTCAGTTTTTTTCTTTTCTTTTTTCTTTTCTTTCCTTTCTTTCTCTCTCTTTTTTCTTTCCTTCCTTCCCTTCCTTCCTTCTCTTTCTTTCTTTTTTTTTTTTTCCTTCACACAGAGTCTTGCTCTGTCACCCAGACTAGAGTGCAGTGGCGTGATCTCGGCTCACTGCAACCTCCGCCTCCCGAGTTCAAGCAATTCTCCTGTCTCAGCCTCCTGAGTAGCTGGGACTACAGGCGCATGCCACCACTAGTGGCTATTTTTTTTTTTTTTTGCATTTTTGTATTTTTAGTAGAGAAGGGGTTTCACGGTGTTAGCTAGGATGGTCTCAGTCTCCTGACCTCAGGTGATCCACCCGCTTCTGCCTCCCAAAGTGCTGGGATTACAGGCGTGAGCCACTGTGCCTGGCCTAGTTAAAATCTTTCCATTCAACTCTGCTTTGGAATGTAATGGCCTAAGTAGGTATTCTTGAATCTATTTCTCTTTAAACCGTGGCTGCCTTTCCTCAAGAAAAACCCCAGTCTTCCTATCTGGACTGGGAGGTGGATGAGAGATGCATGGAATGAAGAGGAAGACCAGGTCCATAGGAACACTTGGAGATAAAATTACTTGGAAGGCTCAACTTCTTAATCCATTAGCCAATTTTTTATTTTTAAGAAGGTGGGGGTATGAGTCACTGTTACCTTGAAAGAAGTGAGACTCATCCTCATAGCAAATGCTTTAAACTTTCTCTTCTCCTTCCCACACAACTCACTTGTTGGCCAAAGGACTAGCCTAAATCTCATTTCTTTTGGTGTCTTTGGCTTATTCCATGGGGAAGACGTTAATTAGTATAAATGAGTTGATGCCTTATTGAACCTCATGATGCCTGATGATAAAGCCTCATAAATGAGGTTAAAGAGAGTACAAAGGTCAGAGCACCCCATCTCTAACTGCGGGACACCTGAGTGATTTTTCTCCAGAATGACTTTGCACTCTGTTCTCACTGTTCCTACGCTGGCCCACACCCTCAGAATTGCATGTCTGTATCATCAGTCTTCCTAATTTTGATCTTCCCTCTTTCAATCCATTCTTAGCTTCAGCGGCTAGACCATGTTATTATGTCACTCTCTTACTCAATAACCTACATGGCTCCCTATTGCCAAGAGTATTGTGCTGAAATTCCTCTGCCTGGCTTTCCTGATGTGCTTACAACAACTTCATCATCAAGCCTCACCCTTTTCTTTCCCAATGCACACCCTGCCAGGGTGTTCTGGCCTTATCACTGGCCCTCTGTGCTCCCTCCATCCCTCTTCTTGCCTAAGTTCTATCCATCTTTCAAGGTCTGGTTTGTGTTCTACTTCCTCCATGAAGCCATCCTTGGCTTATTTGGCCATATGGATGATTCCAGCCCTTGAATTCCCATTGTATTTGCAGAGGGTACTCTAGACTATATCTTTTGAAGTTGGGGCCGCAGTGGAGTTTCCTATTGTTAGTTACAATGCACATAAAAAGTATTCAATACATACATTCCAATCTAATGAAACTATTTGGAATTAGCAATTCCGTGTAACCAAGTGATCCTTTGAGTTTGAGCATTGGCAGAAGGAAACTGATGCCCAGAGATAAGTGGCTTACCTGAGGCCACACAGCTGGTCAGTTAGGAAGCAAGTTTTTGACTTCCTGGTTTTGGATTCTTTACTCCTGCAATGGTAGGTGTTTTACAGACAGTTGGAGCCTTCTCAAATGATATCAATGGATTTGCAACTTTTTAAATTAAAAAAATTAAGAATTATTTTGTATCTCAAAAGGAGTTATAAAAATTACCAAAAATAATGAACACCTGTGTGTCATCCCAATCGCAATACCCCCTGAAAGGCCATAGAAAGTTCTGAGCCATTTTATACTGGCTTATTCTCTTTCATACTCCCTTTCTCCACATGCTCTTCTATGCCTTCTTCTGTGCTACCTATGGCAGACATAGCTATGCAGAAGCTATGGCAATCTATGGCAGACGTAGCTAATTGATCCCAGCACTCTTTCCCTGTAAGTCTAGATACAGCCTCAGAATCCTTCTCAACACAATGATCCTGAAAGCCAATACCAATCAGGCACTTTAGAGTAAATGTAGCCACACACAAGGGTGTGGACATTGTATACATTTGAGAGAAGGGGTCCAATGAGGCCAGGGTGGTGATAGTAGGTAGAGGCCTAGCACTACCTATCACATCTGGGCACATTCATGCCTCACAGGATGGCTTTCCCTCAGCAAGTTCACCAAGGCTTATATCCTTTGGTGCTGGTTTTGGAGGATATCACATACTTTACAAGGCTGTCCATTCTCTGATCAGAGAACTTCAATATCCTGGGATGTTGTTCCTTATGGCATGGCTATTTGTCTTCCAGACACATCCACTGTCAGTGGCTGCACAGAATAGGTCTACAGTAATCTGAGTATGTAAAAGGGGGACCCTGAGGAGACAGGCTGTTAGGAGCTGGGATGTTAAGACATTTGTGGACACTGGAGAACCCAGTTCTATTGGTGTTTCTGAGGAAGGGGTACAGGACCTGAGGAGAGAGGCCAAGGAGCCTGGAGCAGAAGCATCTTCCCTGGAAGCCGCAGGTAATGAATCGTGGGCAGAAGGTATTCAGCTCTATCTCATTAGCCAGAGGCGACATCCCAGAGGCCCAACTCAGCACAGTGCTGCCCTGGAAACCAAACTGATGTCACAGCTGTGGGTCATAGAGTCGTGGAAAGGATGACAAATAACAAGAAGGCTCATCCAGTGGGTGTGTCTGTGGTGGTGAGGGATTTGAGGGCTGATGGATGAGGCTGTTTCATCAGCAGGTGAGCAGGAAGTACTCAGGGTTATGAGTTAGGACACTTGGACTTTTGTCCAGCCTCATTTACCACCTGGACAAGTCTCTGTACAAGCCGTGGTTTCCTCATCTATAAAAGCCTATCCAGGTTGAAGCTTCCAAAATCTACGCTATCTCTGCAATTCTTAGTAAGGTTCCCACCCCAGGACTGTCTTCCCCAGATGCAGTTCAGCAGAAGGAAGAAACAGAACAAGACCAGCCCTTCTTTCTTCTCTTCTTTTGAAGAATTAAGTAGTCTTGTTGGCTAGGACATGTACCTGGTTCAGCTCTCTCCCCCAGGACTTCTTACCTGGGCTCCTTTTGATTTCCTGCACGCAGTAGGAGGAATCTAGATCATCGGGACTAGAAAGAAGCAGCTTCCTTCTGATTGGGCGGCGTCTCTGGTCCTCAACTTCAGGTGCTGTGACTTCTCCTAAACACCAACCCCTTCACCTCCCTGAGCCCTCCAGCTCATCCTCTGTCTGACTTGCTATAAATTCACTAGCTTGCATTCCCTGAACCTGTGCCTGGTGCACGTCTGCCAGTTGAGGAAGGGTACCATGGAGGATCAGGGGGAAGAAAGACAAATGCCCCTTCTGCAGCTCACCCACGCGCCCCCAGCCTTCCTGCCAAAAGACTATTTCCTAAACTCCCTGGGGAGGACTAGCTTCAGCTACCGTGGTTCCCCCGACCTGGTTGGATCAGGTGGGTTTCCTTTAAAGAGGCAGAGCTGGGAACTGTCTGGTAGCTTCCCTGTTGTCCCACAGGTTACCTCCCAGTTGCACCTCTCATTAGAATTCTCACTCCAGCATTTGCCTTTAAAGCAATTATTTAAGTGTTATCCCCTCAGGGGGCCAATTTGCCTTCCCACCTCAATAAACTCCCTTAATTCCCCATAGGGGTAGGGCACAGGCTGGGGAACAGTATTGCCATCAGCATCTGAATGGAAATTTCTGCACAGCCCAATACTAGATGCTGCCTTTCTAGTTCTATGGAAATTTTCAGACCTTTCTTCCTTCTGATTCCTGCTGACTGGGGTCCTGGGGACCTGGAGGTTCACTGCAGGACCCTCTCAGAGCAAGAAGGGTGTGACGAACCCCCACCAGCAGGAAGAACTCTGAGATCTATATATTAGGGAGCTGGCCATTGCAAGTCCCATGAGGCCATAGGGTCTGGGGGCCTGGAGTTTGGGGAGGGGGCCCAATCCAAACATGTTTTGTTTGGCTTTGTGAGTATGATGGGTCATGCATCAACCCCCAAGCGTTTGCCCTGCCCCTTCCACATACACACACTTAGTGGTGGGGTGTGAGGCAGCCTACCCAAGTTCAGAAGCAAAACCTCACACTGAGGAAATTAGCTACACCTGAGTAGACAAACCCCCCACTGACGTCAAAGGCCCCCTTCCCACTGTGCCAGGTGTTTTGGAACTGTTGAAGAGGGGTCCTAATCACGAGGGCCTTCTGAGGAAGGAAAGCAAACAAAGGGGGTGGGAGGAGGCCAGCAGGTCCCCACATTCCAGGGAGCAGTGGGGAATGGTGTGGAGGGGAGGTCGGTTGTCTGCATGGAGGCCTGTCCTTGTGTTGCTAGTTCAGGGCCCATGGCTATCTGCTGGTTAACATGGAGCCTTCTCATTTTTCTTGTCCCTGCTGGCTGGCCTGTTGGCTCAGTCCTCGCTGCTGTCCCTTGTTCTCTTGCCCTGGCTTCTCCCAAGGGCTCCTGAACTTCTTGAGATGAGCTCACTCCAGCTACCTAAGCATCCACCTACTCCAGACATAACAGGGAGCCACCTGTGAGCAATATGTCATTAATTTGAAAAGACAGGAAATTACTCCTTAGGAAGGCTTTCAGGAAGTTCATACACATTCCATTAGCCAAATGGAACTGTGGTTCTTCAAGATGTAGTGAGTATCTGTCACAAACACTAGACTCAGGGTGGGGCAATAAAGTGCTGTCTTGGAAAGCAGAAGGCCAAAGTGTAATCTTGTCCCCTTGACTAGAGCTAGATAAAGGCTAGCACTCAGATACCAAGGGCTCTTCAAGAGATCAATTTGTGCCTACAGACTCTTTATTTGAAGGCTCAATTGAAATTCACTTCAGAACAAGGTTTTCTTCACAATTCTCATGTCTTCAATTCTACGTTTTCAACTTTACAGAGGGAGGAGGCCTGCATTGACCACCAGGAGCTAAACTTGGGGAGGTCAGATCCTCCAAGGGAAAGGGCCCAAATCCATGTGGAATAAATGCAAGCTGGAGCTGGAAGTTCTCCAAAGGGCTGCTTACTTTGCTTTATTCTGCTCCAGCAGCCTGTGCAGCGGTAGAAGGGGGTTGGGAGGTCCTTGTTATCAATTTGCAGAGGGTTAAAAAGGACTTGTCATTTTCTCCCTTGCCCCCTTCTTGGGGTCTTGGAATTTCTAGTTCCACTTGGGGTAGAAGGGCTCCCTGTGGATTCTTTCGTCTTCTCTGAATGGCTAGAGACAGGAAAAACCAGGCAAGTAAAAAAAGTCTCACATAAAATGTGAATGCCTTTAAAGTTACCAGATGAGTTCATGGTTTATTGAGTAGAAATCATGCCCATACTGAAACTGCCAGCCCCCACCTGGTTTTAGATTAGAGCTGTCCTCAGGCCATCACAACCTTTATGACCCAAGAAAACAAAGCTTAGGCTCATACAGGAAAGCATAAACAAATGTTCCACGATGTTTGCACACTGGTCTAATATAACCATAAACTCAGGCTGCGAAGACAGTTTCCTGACAGGCAGATCTTAGAGGGTTGACCAGAAAGAGAGTCCCTTCAGAGGGGAGAGTTGATGGGAAGGAGAAAGTCAACGCCAAGGAGAGTTGAATAATGTTGGTCTCCAGCTTTTGTCTATGTAAGCAACCATGTTGAACATTTTGGTAAAGTGGCCAAATGGCTAACTGGTCAAGCTCTAGAAAAGTAGTAAAGGCACTTGTTGTATATTTTTGGTACACATGGTCTTCATGTTCTTACCTTTTTACCACCTCGGTGATAACTCCTCTTTATTCCTCCATGGGAACTCAGGGCCATAGAATCACAGAAAGTTGGGAATTGGAAAAGAGAGGCTGTAGTGGTAATCTGGTCTGGTCACCCACCCAAAATAAGCATCTCCAACCGGCCTCCACACCCTGCTCCTGTACTATCAGGGCAGAAATCTTAGGACCTCATAGGACATTATCTCTCAAGCAACTTCCATTGTTAAAAAGTGCCCTTCTCCACTGATTCAAAGTCCATTTGCTTATCACTTCCACCTAGTGCACTCCCTCTGTGCTCTGGAGAAACACTGAACAAGTTGACTTCTCCCACATGCATTACCTAATACTGCAGACACACACGGATCCAGCTCTTTCATCTCTTCTCCAAGCCAAACACAACCAGCTTCATCATCCCCTGTGAGATGAGGGTGCTCCAGACCCTCATCCATCCAGCTTGGCCTCATCTTGGCATGCCCTCCTTTGCCAAAGACCCCTTGAAATGTGCCACCCATTTTTCTTTGTACTCTTTCTTCCCTTTTCATCAGAACTGTTCTCAGAAATGGCTCCTTTGGCCTAAGATACAAATGATTGATCATGTTTACTGTGGTACCTTCTCAGGACTGTTTACAATTGAACAGATTCAAAGCCTTAAGTTGAAGGAATGGCTGGGAATGCTTGGGCTGCAGGTAATGGAAAGATAGGGGATACAAGGGGACAAGGCACTGAAATCTTCCTGGAACCCTTAAAATCATGCCTAAAACACTTTTTAAATAGAAGATCAGCCTGACAAGGTCAGGAGCTCAAGACCAGCCCGGCCAACATGCTGAAACCCTGTCTTTACTAAAAAGTAAAAAAAATAAGAAAAAAGCTGGGCATGGTGGTAGGTGCCTGTAATGCTAGCTACTCGAGAGGCTGAGGCAGGAGAATCGCTTGAACCTGGGAGGTGGAGGTTGCAGTGAGCTGAGATCGTGCCATTGCACTCCAGTCTGGGCAACAAGAACAAAACTCCGTCTCAAAAAACAAAACAAAACAAACCTGTGGTGCTGTGACCTTCAGTGGGCTCAGGCAGTCCACAGCCTCATCTTCACCTCAGGTGAGACTATTCACCTGGCTAGGTAAATTCCCATAAAATGAATTCCTTGAAGGCAGGAGCTGGTCTGATTCTTTCCTGGTTTGTTGTCAATCCTGGGGCCTGAGTAACACATTAATAGTTCCTCATGCAATGTCTTCTGGATGAATGAGTGAATGAGGTTAGGCCATGAGGCAGACAGAGTTTCTCAGCTCATGAAAGTTGGCAAATGGCCCTGGGCAGGCTACACAGGGGTCCACCTGTGATGGATTAAGGGGAATGTGCAGAAGCTTGGGGCCAGGAGTTGTGAGAAGCTGCGTCTGATTTCTGGAGCAAGAAGAGATAGAAAATTAAAAAAAAAAATCATAAACATACATGGAACTTCTATTTTAGCCCTCAAAGATTTTCTGAAACTAAAAACATGATTTTTAAACTAAAAAAATTCAACTTATCCATTGAATTGAAGAAAAGAAAGGTTATTGTTGGGACCTAAATCAGAGGCCTGGAAGGTCAAATGGAAGGAATATCTCAAAGCAGAGCCAAAATACAAATGATAAAAACTGTGAAGAAGAACATAAGCAACTCAAAATAGAGATCAAAGAGGTCCATCACATGAATATAGGAGTTCCAGAAACAGAAAAAGGAAGAGATGGAGGGAAACCGATAATCAAATCTTAGAAGAAAAGTTGCTAAGCTGAAGAAAGACTTGAGTTTGCAGATTAAGAGGCAGGATTGATGAGAAAAGACACACCCCTGGGCTTAGCTTCATAAAATTCCCGAACTCCGAAGACAAAAAGGACAACTAACAGTCATCTAGAAAGAAAGAACAGGTTATTCACAAAGGAAAAAGAATGAGATTGGCACCACATTTCTCATGTGTAACACTCAAAAGCCAGAAAATGAAGGAACAACGTCTGGAGACCACTGAGGGGAGAGACTGCAGGGCAGGAGCCCCTTGCCTCCAAAATGTCGCCGTCTGCCAGGGTAAGAAACTCTGTGGACATGCAAAGGGTCAAAGAATATGTCACCATATTCTCTCATATATTACTTGAAGAAAATACAAAGAGTTGTAAACAAATAATAAATGAATTGGAACAGAGATAGCAAGACAGGGGAAGAAGAACAGAGGAAAGAGTAATAAAATGTAACATGTTCAATACAAATGATAAACTCCAAATGGATGATAGAATGGCTGGGAATGTATGATGTAGGCGCTCAGTAAGAATTCTTGTGAAAAGAAGAGGCATATTGCAAGGGTAAAGAATTAAAAATGATAAATGGTCTTAGCACAATTTAGGAGTGGGAGATAGTTGGAGAAGTAAACGCATTTTAGGTACTAGGGTGCTGGGGAGGGGAATAGTGAAATTATTTCAAAGGCCTTAGTTCCTCAGGGTAGGGAAAGATCATTGGAGAAATGGGGTATCTTGTCAGGGAAAAGTATTCTTCATCTTGTTTTTATATAATAAGAGACAAATATGCCTTTTTTTTTTTTTTTTTTTTTTTTTTTTTTGAGACAGAGTCTCGCTCGCTCTGATAGGCTGGAGTGCAGTGGCGCGATCTCGGCTCACTCACTGCAAGCTCCACCTCCCAGGTTCACACCATTCTCCTGCCTTAGCCTCCCGAGTAGCTGGGACTACAGGCACCTGCCACCATGCCCAGCAAATTTTTTGTGTTTTTAGTAGAGACGGGGTTTCACCATGTTAGCCAGGATGGTCTTGATCTCCTGACCTCATGAGAGACAAATATGCTTTTGATTACGAGTGTTGGGAAAGGAGCAGTAACTGCTAGCAGAATGTAAAACAACAGTGGACCTTCCAAATTAACAAACGGAAGAAAGAAAGAGGTAGTATCATGATCAAACTTGTAAAATGAGAAAAATGAAAAAACAAAAAAGCAAAGAAAAATGAATAGTAAAAAAGTGAAAGAAAAAAACTAGTATATTAGTTATTACATAAGATGTGAAGAAGTTAACTTATTAAATTATAGAAACACTGAGAGTAGGTAAAAATATGAAACATTGCTATATGTTATTTTTAAAAAATATAGTTAAAAGTAATAAAGTTAAAAATTAAAAGAAATGATAAAGGTTAAAACAAAGGCATAAGAAAATATCAGAAAGAAAGAAGGTACAACAACATTAATATTGGTTAAGTTGGAGTGATTGTTAAAAGCATTAACTAGGCCGGGCGCGGTGGCTCATGCCTGTAATCCCAGCACTTTGGGAGGCCGAGGTGGGCGAATCACGAGGTCAGGAGATCGAGACCATCCTGGCTAACATGGTGAAACCCCGTCTCTACTGAAAATACAAAAAATTAGCCGGGCATGGTGGCGGGTGCCTGTAGTCCCAGCTAATCTGGAGGCTGAGGCAGGAGAATGGCGTGAACCTGGGAGGCAGAGCTTGCAGTGAGCCGAGATCACGCCACTGCACTCCAGCCTGGGCGACAGAGCAAGACTCCGTCTCAAAAAAAAAAAAAAAAAAAAAAGCATCAACTAGAATAAAGAGGGTAACTTATAAAATAGGCAAAATTTTTGAAGAAAAAGATTGTCATAAATTAATAGGCATCAAACAATGTGGTAACTAATTATATGAGGTAAATGTTTTAGAAATGCAAAGTTAAACTAATGAAACTGTACAATTATAGTTGATTTTTAACAAACCCTTTTCAGAATTAAGACCCCATATACAAAAAAAATAAGAACATAGAGAAATTGAATAATACAATTAACAAATCAATTTAATATGTATTTCTTTCAAAGTAAAATTTAATTTTATATGTCCAAAATCAATCAGGTACTTGGCAACGAAGAAAAATTCACACAATTTTAAAATAAAGATTTGTACAGGCCATGTTTTCTTCTCATAATCCAATAAAACTAGATATACAAAGTTAAAAAATATCAAAAGATTCCTAAATGCTAGAAATTAAGAAACCCATTATTAAATAATCCTCAAACAACCAAAGAGAAATAAAAATTAAAATTACAAACTTTTTAAAAAATGATAAATGTAGACTCCTTTATTCTAAAACCTATAGTACCCAGCTAAAGCTGTACTCAGGAGAAAATTAATAGCTGTAAATGGCTTTGTTGTTAGAAAGACCTGAAATGAAGGAATTCTACATCAATTTTAAAACATTAGAAAATAACATTTAAACCTTAAGAAAACAGGAAAAATAAATCAATAGAAAACATACCAAAACAAGTAGAAAGGACAAGTAAATCCAAAATCACTTCTTTGAAAAAGTCAATAAAATTAATGAACCCCTTGCAAACCTGATTAAAGAAAAGAGATAACAAAATTATGTAAGAGTAGAAATGAGAAGGGGATAAAACCATGCATACAGGAGAGACTGAAATTATTCTATGAGAACATTATAAGTAACTCTATGGCAACAAACATTTAAAGCTGAAGAAAATTGATTATATCTTAGCAAATGCTCAAGCTTGGCTCAAGATGAAGCAGAAAACTTGACTATGTCAATTATGGAAGAAATTGGAAAAATGATTTAAGATCTGCCATTTTAAAGTGCAGCAGGACAAGACTGTTGTGGCTGATAGAATTCATCACTGTTGCATGAGAGGAGATAAAGATGGGATAAAGTGTTAGGGAGGGCAGAGACTGGGAGAGGGAGAGTGGAAGGTGGGTGAGATAGGGAAAGGGTTTGAGACATAGCCTCCTTTAAAGTCCGTTTCTCTCCAAACTGACACATCTTTAATGATTGCATATTTATGTTCAACATAGACACTCTCATCTGTACAGCCAAGAGCTGTTGCTGGTAGTTTGGGGTGATGGTAGAAAAACTGCCAGAATATGGGTCCCCAAACCCTTCTTATTCTCTCATCATGGCCTGCCCCCATGCAACCTCATGTTGGTGCTGTGAATCTGTAAGTTTAGAGATCTTTTACCTACTCATTCAGCAGGTGGATGAGGTGGGGAAGCCCTGGGGAAGGTGGGACAAGATCACTCCAGGAGCTCTCCAGTCTCATGAGATGAGGCGAAGAGTTGGCAGGGGTGGGGGAGATGGGGGGAGTTGGTGGGAAAAGAAAGCGATAATCTTGTCCAAATCAGCTGAAATAATTTTTTATATCCAAATAGTTTTCCTCTCCTGGGGATCCAGTAAGCATGGCTAAAAGTCAGGTCCCAATCAGACCCAATGCTTTGGGTGGACAGCCTCAAAGGGCTTAATGAAGACAGGAGGGGATTTTCTAGGGCAATGAATAGGGTCTCTGGTTCTGGTTATCTGTTGTTAAAATACTTTGGGAGTCTTGCATCCATTTTGGGTAGTTGAATCCGTTCTGGAAACCCGGCAGAGAACTGAAGCCCTTATCCTAATATTATAGAGGTTTTCATGCATCATGGGATGGGACCACCTGATCTTCACACTCCCTTCCAACCTTGGGATTCTCTGAACCTCCCTGTCCTTCCTGCCTGGAAAACTCCAGCACTGAAGGGTCATCAGTTTTTCCTTGTCCAAGAGTGGTGTGCTTTCTGGCAGATGAGAGAACAACAGAGTGAGAGGTTGGAGAAGAGTGAGCCTTAGAAATAGTTCCCAGACAATGTGGAAGGCAGGTCTTGGTTTAAAACTGCACCCGTTAGTGCACATCACTGGGTGTCCTAGTTCTCCAGTAGCCCCAGAGCAGGTCCTCCTGATTCCAGTCATGCTACTCTCACTTTTCTGAGTGTCCTCCATTTCCTGAGGGTCTTCACGCCATCACCCAGCATGTAAAACCCCTTTGCTATGTCGCAATGGACTTAATGGTGTCTGTTTGGGCCTGTGCACTGCCCACCAGTTTGTAAGCATTAGTATGTATACTGTCTCTATCAGGGATCTGCAAAATACAGTTTGTGGACCAAATGTAGCTCACTGCCTGTTTAATAAAGTTTTATTGACACATAGCCATACTCATTCTTTTACATGTTGTCTATGGCTACTTTTATGCTATAATGACAGGGTTAAGACTTTGCCAAAGAGAATATATGGCCTCCCAGCAGAAAATATTTACTATCTGGCTCTTTACAGGAAAAGTTTGCTGACCCCGATCTATATACATATATATGTACATGTATGTGTGTATATATATATATATATATGTGTGTGTGTGTATATATGTGTGTGTGTGTGTGTGTATATATATATATATTTAAAGACCAAATGAAAGCTATTGACTATAGTTGGGAAACAAAATTATGAAATTCCTAGATAATTGTCTTTCTATAGTCAGGGCTACCTATTTGTTTTAAATATCATATACTTCATAAAGCCTCCCATGCTCACAAGCAAATAGAAGAATGAAATAAATTTCCCAAGCTTTTTACACATGGAACTCAGGTACTTTCCTTAACTGAAATCTCTGCTTAGAGATGCTGGTTTGATTTGTCCCAGCAATCCCATTACTAGGTATATACTGAAAGGATTATAAATCTTTCTATTGTAAAGACACAAGCCCACATATGTTTATCACAGCACCGTATACAATAGCAAAGTCTTGACAGACTGGATGAAGAAAATGTGGCACATATACACCATGGAATACTACGCAGCCATAAAAAAGAATGAGTTCATATCCTTTGCAGGGACATGGATGAAGCTGGAAGCCATCATTCTCAGCAAACTAACACAGGAACAGAAAATCAAACACCACATGTTCTCACTTATAAGTGGGAGTTGAACAGTGAGAACACGTGGACACAGGGAGGGGAACATCACACACTGGGCCCTGTTGGGGGATGGGAGGCAAGAGGAGGGAGAGCACTAGGATAAATACCTAAAGCATGTGGGGCTTAAAACCTAGATGACAGGTTGATAGGTGCAGCAAACCACCATGGCACATATATACCTATATAACAAACCTGCATGTTCTGCACATGTATCCCAGAACTTAAAGTTAAATTAAATTTTAAAGAGATGCTGGTTTGACCTAAACTAAGAAATGCTTATCCTCCATAATAAAGTCATATATAGAATTCTAATTTATTAATTCCTCCCTGCTATGGAATATCGCCTTGCCCCTTACAAAGACCACTGAATGGTTAAGACTCCTTATTTAGATAATTCCCTGCCCCAGTCGTCCCTGTTTTGACTTTAAAATTCCATCAGTGTGAAATTCCTCTCTTTGTGGTCATTAGTCTCTAGCTCAGCCACTAGAGCGCCTTCCCTTCCTAGCCTGTGTCCCCTGACTTACCCCCCTACTCTGTGTCTGCCTAGGAACCACTCAACAAGTTTAATTTTATAGCATCTATTATTTAGTTTAACATGCCAAGAAGATCACCTGTTAATTACCTTTCCAAAAGACTACTGTTTTTGTTTTAAGTCAACAACATTTAAGACACACACCTTATTGCTAACTCCGGAAATTTTACTGTAATACCAACATCCCTTAATGTCGCACAATAGATAGTTATGGAGATTCTGGCAGAGAATGAAAATCAGCTTTAGGGAAAGAAAGTCACAGGTGTGCTTGGGTCTACACAGGTGCAAGGAGAGGCAAAGAAGGTGAGTGCTGCAACTGATTGAACCACAGCGGAGAACACAGGGAGAGGACATCAGATTAGGCAAAGAGCATTTCTTCCCCGAACATGGCTAGTCACCGCTGGGGGCCTTCTCTTCTTCACTGCTTTTCACTGTCAGGTAGTAGATGCGGTTGGCCTCGGGGTAGGTGACTTTGCTGAGTGGGAGTCTGAAGATGGCTGGGTTGTTTGTCGTCAGGAGCAGGAAGATGATGGTGGCAAGGCAGAAGGCCCAGGTGCCTGGTGGCACGCCCACCTGGAAACAAAAGCATTGGGGACTGAAGAAGTTTCCTAGTTTCCCGTGTTGGGCTGGGGACCCTGGGAGAGAAGGATGTGACAGGCGTTGAGGATGGAGATCCTCCCTCCAGTGAAGGCATTGATATTCCTGGATTCGCAATGTCACAGTAGTTAGTCAAAGAATTTGGGGCTGGATGCAGTGGCTCATGCTTGTAATCCCCATACTTTGGGAGGCCAAGGTGGGAGGATCACTTGAGCCCAGACCAGCCTTGGCAACAAAGTGAGACCCCGTCTCTACAAAAAATACAAAAGACAGCTGGGCATGGTGGTGCATGCCTGTAGTCCCAGCTACTTGGGAGGCTGAACTGGGAGGATGGCTTGAGTCCTGGGAGGTTGGAGCTGCAGTGAGCCAAGATTGCACTACTGCACTCCAGCCTGGGCAACAGTGCGAGACCCTGTCTTGCAAAGAAAACAAAAACAAAACAGATAATGTGAGGTACAATCAGAATCTTTCAATGATGGAGCTGAAAATTGGCCTGAGGATGTTCCCCCATGTCCAGTCACACAGCTCCATCTGTCCGTCCGTGTTTTCCACTGCTAGTTACATTGCAATCTTTCAACACACACACACCTCCCTCTCCTAGAGGTACATGTATGCAATTGTCAATCCTCCTCTGGACAACTTTAGATAAACCTTGACAGAGATGTTGTGTGAGCACCAGCTACCATTACCCCCTCAATGTTCCTTTCCCAGACCCCACAACCCCATATGTCCAGAAGCTCTGGGAAGAGCACTTTGGGGTAGCGTTCAGGAGAATCCACACTTACCACTGACATGATGTTGGAGATGGCTGCTTCCACGTATGCACAGAACAGGGCTGTGGAGGAACAAGGATCACCAGAGTAAGCTTCCCAGGGCCTTCCCCCTAAGCCACTGCCATTGCAGACCAGGGAGCCCAGACCAAGAACAGGATCCCCACCCTCTCTCCTGCAGCCTCAGATTCTGCACCATGCCCTGATATCTGGCATGATTGCCTGGCATTTGTTATCTTCGTAGATAGGTGAGGCCCGTCTCCCACCAGACTGTTCATTCTTCGGGCAGAGATTAAAACTTATATTTCCTTTTGTGCCCTTGCTTGCATGAAGCCAGGGGTCAATAAACATCATATGCTAGTCTACGCTGATGGTAGCGAAGAGCTAGTACAGGCTGGATGATTGTCTGTTGTGGGGGAAGAGTGGTCAGACTATACGAGCTCCTGTCAAGGTCCCTTCTATTTTCAAGACTCTGAGCAGCTGTGATGCTGCTTGATGTTCACCAGGTCTCACCAGGGCTGAACCTTACTAGACCCCTGAACCAGTCCCCAGGAGCCAGGCAGCTGGGTTCCGCCATGGGAGCTGGGTCCTGAGGACAGTCAGGAAAGCTCGTCCATGTAGCTGGTGCCTCTGGACAAACTCCTTCTGCCCTGCAGCTTTGCTCTTTCTCCTTCTCTGTCCAGAACACCTCTTCCCTCTCTCTTTGTCAACTCAGATCCTACTAGAAGTGTTGAGATAAACCCTGGCCTCCCCCTGTAGGCTTCCCAGATGATTCCAGCCACTGGAATCTGCCACTTCTCTGAAGGCCAAAGGCAGTTACAGTCTGAAACTCAAAATAACAGGCATTTTTAACTTGACAAATATTAACTGGGCCCACTGTCTCCATGCCCAGCCTCATGTTGGCTGCTGAGGGGATACAAGGGATATGGAAGTCATCCTCAGTCTACATGCATAAGTGGGAAAAAATAAAAGAGAAGCTGTTCCAGATGTTAGTCTTCTGTTTCCTTGACTCTAGTTTTATTTATTAATGTTCTGTCCTGCTTCCAGAGAACAATGCCAGGAGAGGAGAGCTGGTGGCAAGCTGGGGCTGGGATTGACTCTCCCTTTTGCTATTAATAGCTATCTTCTAGGGCAAGTTAATTAGCCCCTCTGAGCCTTATTTCCTCATCTGTAAAATGGGCCAGGCAGGCTATGCCTGGTGGTATTCTTGGGGGGATTAAGTGAGTTTGTATATTTATATAACAGGGTATGGTGCTGGGATACAGGTGTACGAGAAGGACTATGGCTGATTTCCCTTCTGGCAGCATATTCTCTGTTTATGGAAATCGAGCTTCCATAATGTTGTTATGATTTTTAGTGCTCCTGGTACATCACCTCACTGGATCATTCCAACAACCTTTGTGGACGCTGCAGCCTTAGTAATTATTTGTGCAATTACTTCTCTTCTGCTAGGCTGTGGCTTCATGAGGATGTAGTCACCATGGTATCTTCTATGCCTAGACTAGGTCCTGGCACTTGATGGTGCTGTATAAACCGTTGTTGAATGAAGAGTTATAGAGAGCAGGAATGCTGTCATTAGCACACAAGGAAATGCGCATGTGATTTCCTTGTAAACTTTACAACATTGTGTGAGTATAACACCATTTGGTGGTTGTGATCCCATTTGACAGAAAAGGGACCTGAAATCCCCAGCTGTTAAGGGCAGCACTGGCATTAGGATGCAAGCCATTGGCCTTTCTGTCACTGCTGAACAGTATTGATTAGTGGTCCCCATGGGTTTCACATAAACAAGGGGGGAAGGAATAGCCAGAGTAACCTGGTTGTCAGCTTTTCTGAACACCTACCACAGATGAGGGCCAGCAGGTGAGTCTGCCAGGTGAGGGCATAGAACATGCCTCCGATGGCGATGCAGGAGAGGACACAGTTGTAGCTCCAGAGGCCTGTGTAGATGGTCTCGAAGGGCGTGGCCACTGACAGGGCTATGGGACAAGTTGTGGTATTTCTGTCTGATTCTGGACCACAGAACAAAGACCACCCTGGGGCTGGTGCCAGGTCTCAGGGTGGCCTCCATTCTGTTGTTCACCCCACATCTCCAAACCTGCCCATCAAAAGAGCCTCTACAAATGGCATCTGGTCTTAGGAGACCTTCAATGAGAAGAGAACAGTGGTTTCCAAACCAGTTATCAAAGCCACAGGCTTCACTTGGAGGTCTGACTACTTCCTCCTGGGTGAGAAGAGGCAAGGAGGTGGGATTCTAGGCCCCTTCTTACTCCTTGGACTACAGCAACTGCAGTCTTAGCAAGAAAGTTTCCAAAAAGGTTTGAAGATTTACACAAATATTTTTAAAAAGTTGTTTCATGTGCTCTGGAAAAATATCCCTATACACTTATGGATATATGTAGATAGAGGAATGATACAGCAGAAGGAGTAAGATGTGAACAGTGGGTACATCTGGGGAAAGAATTTACAGATGCCTCATATTTTTATTTTTACCATTTTTTGATGAGTTTAAAACTATTTCCAAATAAAAAAATACTTTTTGAAGTTTTGCTTCCAAAAAATCTTTGAAAAATATTGGAAGAAGTCTAAAACAGGTTCCTACTCCCAATGCTCCTACCCCAATCTCTGACTCTGTTGTCAGAAAGAGCAAATACCTATCTAAATATGTATACATACATATACACAGGTAGCAATATTAAAGCACATTTGTTAAATGGCAATCCAATGTTTGAGAACAATTTTCTTTGTGTGAGGCCAACACAAAGAAAGTGCTGGGCCATTTATTTTATCACAGTTGGTCTTGGTTACTGCTCCCACCCCCACCCCTGTGTCCTTCCAGCATCCTCAGCTCCAGGGGCTCAGTTTGCAGGCCAACTTGGTTCTTATCCCCTTGCATCTCTCCACATGTATCTTTTTTTTTTTTTTTTTTTTAAGACAGAGTCTCACTCTATCTCCCAGGCTGGAGTGAAGTGGTACGATCTTGGCTCATTGCAACCTCCACCTCCTGGGTTCAAGCGATTCTCCTGCCTCAGCTCCCCAAGTAGCTGGGATTATGGGTGCTCACCACCACGCCCAGCTAATTTTTGTACTTTTTTTTCTTTTTTAGTAGAGATGGGTTTTCACCCTGAGCTCAGGTCATCTGTCTGCCTCAGCCTCCCAAAGTGCTGGGATTATAGGCGTAAGCCACCGTGCCTGGCTCCCTGAAAGTATTTAAAACTCCAGGGAAGAGAATGTCTGGAAGATTTGCTGTATGTAGGGGAGAAATGACCTTGAGTGAATTATTCTGAGGACCTGAAGAGAGGGAGCTCTGTCCTACCTGCTAGCAGCCCCACGATTGAACCAATGGCTGCATGCAAGCAGATGAGTGGCGAGGAGATGAACAGAGCCACGAGAAACACGCCGCCTGTCCAGGGATTGTCACAGCCGTACACCTGGCCGACCCCAACAGGGATGGCTTGTAACAGCTGCAAAGTTAACAGAATACAGGTCACTGGAGCATGGGACAATAATGCAAAAACCAGACTCAGGGCCAGATTTGAGCCATTCCTTGGGGAGTAATGGAGTGGAACGGGAGGATGACTGCACCCCCCAGCATGTGAGAGAACATGGGAGGCATGAGCTGGAACAAAGAGCTCCTCACTCTACCACCCAGCAGGCATCTGAGCATCCCTTATGCAAAGCCAGGGCCCGCAACATGGGCTGGGCACAGATGCTTCTGAGTAACATACGGCTTCTGCTTTGAGGGGACCAGAATGCACCTCCTCCCTAGAATGCCGCTGGGAGTTTCAGGGCTCTCGGGGATTTCCTCTAGACCTTCTGAAATCCATACAAATATTCTAGGAATATTGAAAATATGCTAGGCCATTTTGATGTATGATTTGACTAAAAGTCACCCAGCCTGTTATTGGTCAAGTGCAGGCTAGAGGCTTTGAGCTTGACCCCTAGCTCAGGTCTGGGGTCTTTGTCACCCTTGCTGTCTCTTTGTCAAGCCACTGCTGACATGCCCTCTTTGGTGGCCCCTGCCCATTCACTGCTACCCTGGGGGTTGTGAGCCCTTGGAAAGGAGCAGTAGGCATGTCCCCTGCTCTGGAAGACTGCATAGCATTGTGGAAAGGTAGTATGTGGCACATCTGGAGAATGGCCTGAAGCCCAGACATCCCTGAGCCTGAGAGTAACTTGGTGGTGCTGGAATTGGGGAGGATTTGTTTGGCAGTGCTGACAGATGGCTTTTCTCTGGCCAGGCTAAATTGTCGATATTTTTGGAGTCCTCTGAGGGCAGAAAAAGAAAGGAGGGAGAATGGCAGGGCAGGCAGAGCATTGGCCTGGGA